>NC_137189.1:45304795-45479795 GCF_960531495.2 Zeus faber
AATAATAATTATTATTATTATTAGCTTTCTCAGCTTTCTCACTTTCTATTGTCCCATGTTCTTTTGATACAAACATAAAGAGAGAGAGAGACAAATATCCATCCACACACCTGTTAGCCTTGATACCACTTATATTTACTCACTATGGTAGGGCCTACGTCATTATATTTAAGAAAATATCACCACAAAGAGAACGACAGAAGAGCAGGGAATTCAAATGAGACATAGCAGATCAGTCAAAAGAGGTAGATGATAAGTAAACAAATAAACACATTTGAAATAAAACAAGTTTATATTCAAACAAGACATTTTGAATATTGCCCAGAGCCGGCCACCTATAGATAGATTGAGACGAAAGTGTCGAACCCCACTTTCCCATGCCGCCTGGTCGTGCCTCGCTCACATTACAGCCAGGATGAGTTTAAAACTTTAATCAGAAGCCTATCAGGTTGCCAGCCACACAGCAACAGTTGTTTCTGTAGCCCGGGTGGAGGACACGGTATAGCGGCCTAATAAATGCTACCCGAGAGAGTTTGACAAACCCAAAAGGTCGACCTCCTGCCATCCCATGGCTTGTGTGTCCTACTGAAGGGCTTCTGTGCCAAATATTAAATCCCGCAAGTCCCTCCTGTCCACAGTCTGCAGGATTTCCCAACTGATTTTCAAACCAAAGCTCGATGAACGGCTCCCAATCTCAAAAACAAACTCTTGGCCGCTCTTAGTGGTCACGGTGATCCATTTTGATTCCGAAACGTCGGCAATGAAAACAAACGGTGACTTTTGTATGATGTCAAGAAAGCACGGGCGTGCGCTTTACAATGCGACAGATCAGCGAGCCCGCCGTTTATGGGATGCAGGTATAATTGCTCGGAGTGAAATAGAGCTCCGTTTGTGTCCGTCAGTACTGGCCAGGGCTGTGAGAGGAGCCCTCCTTGGTGATTTTTGTGTTTAATGAGGTTGAATGGAGGCCAGCTCTGTGGCTGGGCCACTTTAGGATACAAAAAAAAAAACCCTCTGCAGAAGGACCGCCCTCTGCACCCACATTGCCTCGTCAACAGTGCGTTTTTTCTGTCAAGGATACCGATGAAACGGAGTGAAATATGTGAGTGACAAATATTCAGGCTGACTTTTTATTATTATTATTTTTTTTACTCAGCTTTGGTCAAAAATGAACCTGTTGTGTAACAAGGCAACGGTGTGGCTTATTCGATAACAACTTAAATATAAATTAAAACATTGAATGATAATTGCTAAAATCAGCGCAAATAAATCAAGAAAGCTGATGAATGGATCTTTCAACCTATCACTTAAATCCTCACTTTGATGCTCGGGTTGAAGGTTGCAGTGTTGGAAACTAAAGAGTTCCCCGCAACGGCTTTCTGCAAGTATCTGGATGCATCTGCACCTCCTTGTCATTTAAAAATCCTAGATTTTCTTCACCTGTGTCTTGAAAAGCATGAAAAAGCATCTTAAATACGTTCGTTTGCACTCCTGATACCTGCAGACACCCCGAAGAAGTGTGACATTGCCAAATGACAAAGAGCAGCTGAGAATATTCAATGTAACTGATGTTCTGACTGAATTTATTCTATTCTACAATTACAGATGAAATGCTGTTAATCATGCCCATGTGTCTTGTCTGTCTGTCTGTCTGTCTGTCTGTCTGTCTGTCTGTACGTGCGTGCGTGCACCAGGTGGAGCAGGGCAGTGCAGCGGCCCGGGTCTGTCTCCAGGTCGGCGACGAGATGGTCAGCGTCAATGCCGTTCCGCTCAGCGGGTCGCGGCAGGAGGCCATCTGCCTGGTGAAGAGCTCCCACAAGGCCTTGACCTTAGTTGTCCGAAGGTTCGTTTTCGTGTGTGCGTGCGTGCGAGCGTGTGTGCGCGCGTGCTTCTGGAGACCCTTGCTTTCCCCAACTCTGCCCTGAATAGTTTGGCCAGGACCTTTTCCCGCTGCAAATCTCTTACTGTAGTGTAGCCATGTGTTTTCATTGCAAACCAATACCATTATATACATACATGTATCCTGTATATGTATGTACTGTGTATATATTTTTTTGATTGCCTATGGAAGCTCGCCGAGGCCCTTCAAGTTGCAGCGGAGCACACACACACACACACACACACACACAGCGGAGGCCCCTCTGTGTTTCATGCCCCGGGACATAAAACAATGTGAGGCCTTGTCCAGCGAGCGCTGCTATTTGAAAGCTCAGATAATGACTCTTAAATGAGACAGAAAGAGACGGATCGCGGGTGGGGGAGGGGGTGGGGGTGGGGGAGGGGCGTAGAGCGGGACAGGGAGAGTCAGCAAGTTGTCCGGCAAGTATCCCCTCCCCGCCCCCTCCACCCGAAGCTCCGCAGCCAGGGGGCGTCGTTTAATTTGCTAGGTTGGGAGCGATGGTGTTCAAAGTGAGGGTTCGATTCCCCGGCGACCTGACTTGACGTAAACGGTGAGAGAGTCTGCGACACCGCTCCTTGGAAACACTCCCGAGGGCGTGGTAACCGTAGGTTTGTCAGTCAAAAATGTATCTAGAATTTGGTCAATTGTTTCAAAGTAAAATAATAAAAAAATAGAATTGATACCGTTCATAAAATGACAGCATTGACAGTGTTCTGTAATGTTCCATAAATATATAAATAGTCGATTTCTTAAAAAAAATAAAAAAATAAAAACATAGATGGGAGTGCCTGCCAGTCAAAAATCACACCCTGTCAGTTGAGCCGTACATGCAGGCGATATCAACATCAACAGTTTCGCCCTCTATTTTCTCTCACCCACTACTTTAAAATCAAATTACCTTTTGAGTAGCTCTAGAGCAGCTCTGGCAGCGACACTGCAACTCTGCCATTTTACCGATGGATCGCCATCGGTGAGCGAGGCCTCGCGATTCCCAAGTGTCTGAATGTTGAGTCATGATGTTCCTGCAGCCTCTCGTCAGTCGCGTTCCCTCCCAGAGGAAGTTAATAATGAGCTAACGACCCCCCACTGCCAAACGCAGGCTACACGGACAACACACTGTAATCACTCCGTAACCCCCTATACTAACACACACACACACACACACAACGCACGCACGCACACACACACACACACACACACACACACACACACACACACACACACACACACACACATACACACACACTTACATACACACACACACACACACACACATTCAGAAAAATAAAGGTCCCAAAGTCGATTATTGTGATTGTTTCCATAGTGGAACCATATTTGGTTTCACAAATAACATTTGGGATCAATCCTCCTGAAAGAAGCATCTCACCGGCAGAAGCATCTGGCCTCACTGTGCCGTGCTGGTGAGGCCGACAGGCAGCTGTCATTTTAGATGGCGGGTTATAAAACCTGTTTGATGGCTGCAGGTTTCCTGTAAAATGGAAAACCGTTGTCAGATGGCAAACTGATTAAAGAGATGCCGTGAGAGATGCATCCATGTAGGGGTGTGGTTATTTCCCAAATGGATGCCGTCATCCACCGTCTAATAACTTAGAAAATGAAATGTATTTATATATATATATTTAAAAAACAATATATTTTTTTGAATTTTGTATCTTTGAGAACAGTCCACTAGCATCCACTTTTAAACAACCATTAAGGTGTGTGTGTGTGTGTGTGGTGTCCTCTAAACACGCTTCGTGCTCAACAGGCGACACTGTAGTGGTGACAGGTTGATTTGGTTGAGACAGGGAAAAAAAAGAACCCCAAGTTGACGGGAGGATTCCGTCGGTTCATCTCAGTTTCAGGCTTTGGTTGTTTTTAATAGTGACAGACGACAAATGACAACAACTTAAAGTGAGGGAGCGGCCCGTCAGAATACCATGCCGCTTGCGGCCTGCTGACGGGCCAACGGCGAAAGAGTCTTAAAGGCTGAATCCAATTACTAACTTCAAATCCACGGGCGTGGGCTCGGCTTTGCAGCTCGTACTAAGTCGGCGCGGGGGAGAAGGTTTACGCCAACGAAGAGACTGAACACTTGATCAAACCGGGGGCCCAAATTAAGAGGGCGGCGCTCGGCGGCAGGGGACGCAGGGGACGTCCCCCCCCCCCCCCCCGGACAAGGTTTCCCCCGAGAAACGCTTGCCTCTTCCTCCTCCTCCTCCTCCTCCTCAAAGTGGAATAAGCTGAGCAGCCCTCCACCCCTACTGACCGGGGGAGAGTGGTACGTCCCGTGTTGCCTAGGTGAGTCGACGGCTCTTACTGGGATAGGTCTGTATCAGCAGAGGCCATTGTTTCCAGAGGCTTTTTGAAGGGTTACTCTGACAAACATACAGTGGGCCATTCTCTCTCTCTCTCTCTCTCTCTCTCTCTCTCTCTCGCTCGCCCCCTCCCCTCCCTCCCTCCCCCTCTGGATGGCCTGCAGCCTCTGGAAATGCCTGTTTCACCAAGATAACTCGGCGTTTACGAGGGGGGATTTCCGACTCCAGGTACGAAAAAATTCTCTGGCTTTCCTTCGCCCGAGCCGAGCCGGTCGGGAGTTTTGACGCCGTTGAAGTGGAACGAATGAGGAGGGGACGGGGGGGGGGGCGGATTAAGATTTTATTTTATTTTATTTTTTTAAAGGGCGACGACGGGTTTATCGCAGATTTTGCTTTCCTTGTTTCAAAAGATCAATTGTGAGCGGGAGGGGATCTCTCCTTTGTCGCCAATCGTTTGGATCCGACAGACTGTTTTAACAGCTGACAGTTTATTAGTTGTTCCCGTCAAGTTTGATTGGAGCCCATTTCTGGTGACTTTTGGTGAAAATGCTCAGCACGCACGCACGAGGGATCCTTCCTCTCTGGCTGGTACGGGAGGGGGGCGGGGTCAGTTTAGCAGGAAAATGACATGAAAGAGGGTGAGAGTGACGGTACAGGTTGCTGGGTTAGATCAGCAGGATTTTTGTGAGCGGAGGGATGGCAAGAGAAAGAGGACAAAAAAAACAAGGCCGGGCCGCTTGCTTTTCTTAGTGCTGCAGTGTTGTGTCCAGTCTGCATGTGTAAACATCCTCAGCACTGACTGTTAACTGGTTTACCTCCCTGCGCCGGGAGGGGGCGTGCACGCCGAGCGCCGTCGACCGCGGTTCATTAGCGGTTTGGGTTATTTTTCCTGCGCTTCTATTATTTATTAATTTTTTTTCCAACGCGGTTTTGTCCTTTCTTTCTTTTAAAATTTTAAATTACATTTTTTTCACATTTCCTACTTTTGAAAACAGCCGATTATATAACCGCGGAATATTCCGTTGCGCGTCGTCAAACGTCCAAACCCCTAATCAAACTTTGCACGGGCCCTCGTTTCGGCACGCGCTGCGTTTTTTTTTTTTTTTATCTCAGGGGCCACGCTTTCGCCTCGGAAGAGGCCCTGAAGTTATTTGAGTGCCGTGATTTTGTTAGTTTTGTTTTGTTTAGTTATCTTTTTTTTTTTTTGCGGGTGGCTGTCCCCCTCCTCCCCCATGAGACAATATTTCCCTGTGACACAGCGATAAGCCCCGCTGTGATTACGGAGGCACTTTCCTTTGTTTCCGCCTCGTCCCGTTTCCTATTTAGAGCGCCGGCCGGGCTCAGTCAGGCAGTTTGGGGCCGCGAGCAAGCTGGTGAATCAGCGCTATACAGCGCGTGCGTGCATGCGTGCGTGTGTCAATGGTGTTCGTGACCCGACGGGGTGTCGGGGAGTCGGGGATACGCAGGGGAGCATCCCGTGGCTGCACGCCTGGACAGTAAAAAAAACAAACAAAAAAAAAAAAAAGTCTTGTTTTCTGTTTTTGCATTGTCGATGTGGACGGTGCGCTCCGAAACTTTCCCAACGCCTCCTTCGTTTCACCGGGCAAAAATCGGATGTTTACGTCATTTTACGACCGTCTGTGATTGGTTGGATGATTTGATTCATGATGGATTAGAATCGATTGTATATTCAATAATTGATTCCTTGGTTTGGCCAGAAGTGACGGCTGCTTTCGTCAAAAGCTGGAGCCAAAGTGAATTGAGCGAGGTGGCCTCCATTTCTCCAAGCTCCGTTAAAAAAATAAAATAGAAATAAAAAATCATCGTGCGCTAGATGATCATCTCTTACTCTTGTTACGTCGAGCCCTCACTAGCAGACTGCTTCTTCCCGTCAATCAACTACCATCCGTAGATGTAGGCCTGCCCTGAGTGATTTTTTTTCCTATCAAAACCAATGAATTTTTGTCTCCATACTTTCCAGTTCACAGGCTGACATAGACATGGCTGTGGAGGAGTTTCACAGCGATTATTTGTTTTTCGTTGGGGTGTGCGTGTCTGACTCAGGCAAGGTGCGAGGTTCATGAGGAGTTCCTCATGAATATATGTTGCCCAGACAATCTCCTACCTCGATGCCCATTCATTTAAAATACAAATAAAAAAGGGCGCCTGATAAGAAGGGCACCGTGGGGTCCACCCCCCTGCACGTACTTGCTGCTCAATATGGAAATCTTGTGATAATAATATTGCAATATATAATATGATCTAATATAATAATATAGAAATAGAGAGATTTCGATTTATTTTGTTTCCTTACTTGTATGCAAAATGAAAAACATAAACCTAACTCAGAGAATTGTAACAGAGTTTTTTTTTTGTTTTTGTTTCTCCTCCAGACAGCGGTGCACGCCGGCTCCTGTGCCTGTGTTTTTATTTTAGATCTATTTATTTTTAGTTTGCCGGGACGCACGTCTCCCCGTTGCTGTGGGACTTCATCTAGTAAAAACTGGATGTTTTTGTGTCAATACTTCACTTGTTAATAATAAATCCTGCTCTTCTGGAAAGAGGAGATTGCATTTGCCACATTACATTACATTCCAAGTCCGCACCCAAAATCGTTTATTGGAATTTCACACAATCGCCGAGGCCTAATTTCCAATAGAAAGACACTAGATTTGAGTTAATCAAGATTAAAGATTAAACTTTCATACTCAGCAGACGTAAAGTCACCGGGCTCAATTACTTTGACAACAAATGAACAGACATTAGGTGACGACACTTCTCAACATGCTGGGTGATACTGAGCCGACTAAACTCACTGCGTTGAACTTCCCAAATTTTTGATGGGACGGCGTCACAAAATCACACACTCCAGGGCCGGCGGAGTGAGGTCAAGTTCAATTTCACGCTGTAAACGATTTGATCTGAGCGGATGAAAAGTGGGTCGTAATGCAATTGCAATTTGCAATTGCATTTTGGACAGTGCAGCGATTGTTGGCAATGATGCACAATTGAATTGAACTGAATTGAAATGATTTGAATTGAAATTGGAAGCAGACAGCTCCGAAGTTTGACATGATATTCCCAACGCAGAACTGTTTGGATTTAACCTCCCTTAAGTGAACTGACTTTTCAGCTTTGTTCATTTATGCCCGTAACCAAGAAAGTTAATCCATCCATTGTTCAGCCTATACATGTATCTCATTGCTTGCTAAACGTGTACTTAGAACGATATTAAGAACGGGGGAAAAGAGGGGAGGATTTTTCCACCTCAGTCAGTGGATCTAGTGGTCAGCACTTTGATTGTCTTCCCAGGAACTCAGGATGAAGTCACGTCTCCTCTGACTTGACAGAAGCCAGATGAGTCTGTGAGGCCAGTACGCCAGTCAAAGAGAGATAACATTCACCTAAAACACAATATCCCTATCAATAACAAAAACAACATGTTGCCCGGATGTTGAGCGAGAAGATTCTGCTTGAGATTTGGCTAAAAAAAGTGGATAATTTGTCCTATTTTAGAATTATGTGTTTTCATAATGTAGTGCTCTAATAATCATATATTTGGCGAGGGGACAGGTTGATTTTACGGAGGCGGCCGTAATTTGCATTGTTTATCTTTTTATCTTATTACCTCATTGTCATACCTCAGTGTTCATTTCATGGTGTAAAATGAATTGTCTTAAGTGAACAATTGAAACCTCCATGATAAATACCAACCCTGACAAAGGTTTTTTCGAGTTATTTATTAAAAAAAAAAAAAAAATCTTAATTTTAAATAATAGGACAAATAGAACCATTTGTGTACTGCAGTCCAATGGGACAATGTTTTAAGCCTCGAAAAAAAGAAAAAAAAAACCCCAACATGAAATCTCCTTTTAAGAAAACAGGGAAACTCTCTATCTTTCTAGTCATTCCTTTTTTTTGGTTAACAGTAATATCACATTTTATTTCAAACTTTTTGCAATTCCCACAGTACATACAAGTTGGCTCCACTCGGTTGCCAGAAGGAAGCTGCAAAACGTCTTGTTTCTAGTCTCTTACGTCAGAGCAGATGTGGCCAAAAGAGCCGATTTGCGGAACTGTTGATAAATCCCAGAAAAACCCGATAGTATGGTTTGCGACCATTTCTACTGGTATAATATATAAACCTAGCCTGACGAGCAGGAGGTGCAACGTGTTTTTATTGTTTTTTATTTTATTTTTTTTTATCTCAAAACTTTCTCGTTCAGTGAGGCTGCGCTCACCATGGGAAGCAACATTTTGATGAGGCCTGGACCGAAAACCATCCTTCAACATCGGTTTTCTACGGCAAACAAGGTTGAAATGGAAACGTCCTTTAAAAAAAAAAAAAAAAAAAAGTGGCAGGAAAGGTTCTGAAGTCTGCCATCGCCGTCCTGCCGGCCTCGCTGTCTCACCGGGCCGCCGCGGCCCCCGGCTCCCGAGACGACAGCCTAAACAGTAGATTACACCAAGGACAATAACCCAGCCCCCCCCCCCACACACACACACACACACACACACACACACACACACACACACACACACACACACACTTCACCACCCCCGCTTAATCCTTGGAGTAAAACCTCTTACTCATTGCAACACAACACACAAGCCAGGAAGGCTTGTGTGAGGCTCAGCAGAGCGAGGTGGATCAAGCCACCGTGTCCGTCCGTGTGACCGAGCGGCGTATTGTGTACATACACCGGAGAGAGGAGGGGGGGGTCCGTGTTCTAGGTCACGCATGTGCCAGATTCCTCAGTGCACCTCTCTCTCTCTCGCCCTCTCTCTCTCTCTCTCTCTCTCGCCCTCTCTCTCTCTCTCGCCCTCTCTCTCTATCCCTCTCTCTCTCTCTCTCTCTCGCCCTCTCTCTCTCTCTCTCACCCTCTCCCTCTCTCTCTCTATCCTCTCTCTCTCTCTCTCTCTCTCTCTCTCTCTCTCTCTCTCTCTCTCTCTATCCCTCTCTCTCTCTCTCTCTCTCGCCCTCTCTCTCTCTCTCTCACCCTCTCCCTCTCTCTCTCTATCCCTCTCTCTCTCTCTCTCTCTCTCTCTCTCTCTCTCTCTCTCTCTCTCTCTCTCTCTCTCTCTCTCTCAAGTGCTTTTGAAGGACCACAATGAGCCCATACAGGCGAAACGCGTTGGTACTTTTATTTTGTAATGTGGAGGAGCCTTTCTCGGGAAGAAGATATTTCTGCTAAGCACGCGACCTGTTACGAGCAAGTCGGAGAATAAGATCTTGGTAAGTGCGCGTACGTTCATTTTAAAGTGAACCGGCTTTCCGTTAATTTGCTGCGGTTGATGATCGCCGCTTGCACTTCGCTTTTAGTCTGTTTTTTTACGTGAGGGTTTGCTTGATGTCACGTCGCTTGATTACAATCGGCAAGCCATTTCTGATCGTCCTTTCTGATGGAAAGAGTTTTATTTTCCGGATCTTATTCCGTGAACGGTTGAGGTGTGTAAACGTGTCACTGATGCCCGCACCTCTAAAATGGGTTGAAGTTCAGAATGTTTTCTTTAATCTGTTTTTTTCTAAATGTTATCTTTCCCCTCCTCTTTGTAAAAAAAATAAATAAAATAAAATAAAATAAATATATATATATATATATATATATATATAAATATATATTTTTATTTATTTATTTATTTATTTATTTTAGGAAAATTTGAGGTTCTTGTATAACAGCGACATAACCCTGCAAACTCTACAGATTTGATCTGATTATTGGTTCCATCTCCTAGCCCTCCTCCCGTTCCGAGTAGTATCGGCTGTTGTGTTTTTGTTTGTTTTACGTTTTGGTTTTATGGCCCCCGCCAGCTGGGTTTTTAACAAGCTCTGGGCGTTGGAGTCAACAATGCAAGTGTCACACGGGTTGTAAACAATAACACTTATCGTGAATGGGTTTGGAGTTTTCATTACGAGTGGGACCAGTTGAAAGTGGAGCTCTCCTATTTCCTCGGAGAAAGCGCGGAAGCTCACACCGTCAGTCTCCTCCCGCTGTAGAATATGTGTGACGGACCAGCTGTAACCCCTGACAAAGGACCCTCGTGCTGCAGAATGGACATTTGCATTTCCATTGTGTCAGACACTGTTTAGCATTGTATTTCAGGCATCACAACTAACAGTAGACCGACATTGAAAATAATTTGCGAATTTATGACATACAGACTATTCACCATTTAAACTGGTATGATGTGGAATTACTGTTCAACTGATTTGTACTCGGTCTGAAAAAATGGTGTTGAAAATAACGTGTATATGTTGCATATGTTGCTTATAAACCTCATTCAAAAACGTAAAAGTAATAATTATTTGAATTTTTCAAAAGATAAATTAAAAAGGCCATTATTATTATTATTATTATTATTATTATTATTATTATTATTATTATGCGCTGAGGTCTCAGCGTCAAGCATCTCATCGCACATCACTATTCTCAGTCTCAGTCAGTATTCACTGCACTAGCGTTCGCAATGGCCACGCCCCCTTACCGTGAAATAACACAGGTCCTCGCTTATCGACCAATTCACTTAACAACCTGGTCCTAGGAACAGAACTGGGTCGTTAAGTGAGGAGTACCTGTATAGACAAGTCATCTATTAAACAGAAAATTCCAATCGTAGATTCTTAACAGAAAAAATACAACAAATTACTAATTAAAACTAACATTTATTTATTATGTTTATAAAATAATGTGTATTTATTATTATTGTTGTGTAAAGTAATTAGAAAGTTTGTTTTTGTTATTGTTCCAGATGATGAAAAATAGCCGAAAGTCTAAGACGATAAAGAAGCAATTGTCTGAAAATCCAGTCCTCGAGGGCAGTCACAATATTCTAAAAGAAAGTACTCAAGAAAAAAACTGTGGTGGGGAAAAAACTTTAGCCATAATAGTGGCGAATTTAATTTGCCATATCTGTCAGGGTTAAGACGCTCATTCCATCAGGATGATTCACAGTTTGGAGATTCAAGGAACAAATAGTGTGCTGCTACTAGTTTAACAGCAGTTCTTAAAAACAGAATGTTTGCACATGGGCACAAAATGACCGAGACAATATTTTCATTAAAGGAAATATTCTTTGCCATGATATGAAAAAGTCTGGTTCAATAAATGTTTTTGTTGTAGGAAGACATTTTATCGCAATAACAGAATTGTCAACAAGACAAACAATGTTTAATACAACATTCCAAATAAGGTATGCTGAGCCATACTGGCTGCATTGATGTAGATCACTTTGACCCTGTATGTATAATATAGCTATGACAATTGATAGAGCAATTAAGAAATGTATTTTAAATAATAATGATGCATGTTTATTAACTATTTCTGGTAGTACATTTGCCATATTCAAGCAGGGATTGTGGTATGCAATTGTTGATTTACAGTCAAGGAACAAAATTGGGCTACATGAGTATGACAACCCAGGAGTTCTGTAACTTACCACAACATCATTGAATCTGTCTATAGTAATTTCTATAACACTTATAATTAATTTAGGCAAAGTCAACCGGTATTTCAAATCACAGGACTACAGACTGCTACATTGATCGAAAAATTGTAATTCATGCTACATTGCACAGAACCCGGAGAACTAATATGTATCTAACGCAACCAAACTGGACCCCGTGTATTACTGCGTACAGCTATATTGTTGTTAAGGGTCCAGCCCGCAGGGCGGAAACGGAAGAACGGCAGAATTTACGAAAACGGTGCATCTCCTTTGAACCGCAACGTCACAAACATCACATGGTTCAACCTTCATCCAAATGGATCCACATACGGAGCAGAAATGAGTGAAAACACACAGTAGCCGGACGGTCGTGCTTCACCGACGCGCCAGCTTTCGAAAACGAATGGAACGACATGAGATGCAGTAAGACGCTTTGCGATGTCATCATACTATGTACTTTAAATGTACAGGGTCTGATTCAGAATATACATTGGCACTGTGTGTGATGTAGACTCTGTAGTGGTTAGACGTTACAAACTAGGAGTGTATGTGTGTGTTTATGTACCTTCTTACGTGGTAGATGTCTATGGATCTGTTCGATTGATATTTCATTTCTTTTGTCTTTATTACTTTTCCAAATTAATGAAAAAACACAAAAACATTAGTCCACCTAAACTTGTGACCATGTCGAGTCCACTCGACTATGCGAGTAAGTGATACGTTCAAGATCCAGCGAGGCATCGGATATGGTATTCACTCACAGAAATATGCCAACATTTTTCATATTTCATGGAAGCGTAACCTATTGAAAATTGAATCCAAGGAAAGAGGTCACCACTAAAATTACGTAAGTTGGATCACCTTCGTAAACCTCCGTAAATACGTCACTTCAAACATGTGACCTAAACAGCCAGTCGTACAGAGCAGAGAAACAACCAGGTGACACAAACAGCCAATCACACAGCAGGAGCGCCGGAGCTCTTGCTGTATATAAGCTATATATAAGGTATATAAGCTAAGTCCAAGCTTAGTCTCTCGGAAGCCATTCCGATACAGCGACTTGCGCCAGCCGCTTGGACTGCATAGCGTTCACAGACAACCTACCTAGACAGAGAACGCGAGCGGGGTTCGAGACTAACGGTGTCCCGTCATCCCGGGGACGAAAATAACTGTTTAGGACGAACAGAGATCTTGCTTGGGATGTCTGCGGATTTTTGATATGACCAGAGGGGAAGCTGAGAAAAGCATAGTTAATTGTTATTTAGTGCTCAATGAAGGATTTATTAACCTTAATAAGTCACGGTTCTCACTTTAGATTTGGTAGCTGCAAAAAGTATTGTTTACTTTGAAAAAGTCCATAGTTACTAATAAATGCTATTATTAAATTTATATAGTCTTATCATCATAAAATGAAAGCATAGTTAACTGTTAATAAGTGGATATTTAACTGCTAATAAATGCTATCATTAACATGCTAATAGACTGATGTTAAATGTTAATACGCCTCTTATAAGGCCTTATTACCTATTAACTAACACTTATTTCAAGGACCTTAATATAAAGCATTACCTAATATTTCTTTATCGCCCATGTATACTCCAGTAAACCACAGGTACATGTCGGGTTTTTTTTTTTGCAGGGGGACACACTTAATTTAATGCTTAAATGCTGCCGCAATGATTGAGGGAGGCTTCCAGGTCTGCTGCACAGTTAGCGATCCACTCCTAAACTAAGACCCCTGGGAGATGGCCAACACCCCCCCCCCCCCCGACCACACACACACACACACACACACACACACACACACACACACACACACACGTAGACCCACTCACTCACTCCTCCACATTCTTCTTTCCTGAGGAATGTGCAGTCTCCATCATCGGTTGGCAGGGCCGAGTGTCTGAGGGTCGGTTTCACTTCTCGCTGTGGTTTTTCTACTGGGACGGAGCAGTTTAGTGCTATTTAGGAAACTGTTAAAAAGGTTGTTTTTTTTTTTTTTTTTTTAAACCGTATATTTAAAATCTCCATTGAGAAATACTGCCATTTTTTAATTTATGTAAATGCTTCAAGGCTCTGGGGCTAATCTCCCTCTGCGGAGTGAGAGGTGTATGGCTTCTCTGCCCCGTATCTTTTTAAGAATCCTGCTTTCTCTTTCTCCATTTTTTTTAGATCCCTGTGGGGTTGAATATAAGTTTAATCTTTTTACCAAACTACAAAAGATAATCCACTTTGAGATAAAATTATCATAGAGCTATTCAAATCATGAAAATGATTTTACAAGTTGTAGGAATTTTTTATTTCTTTTGAAAAATGTACAAGAATTTTATTGTAAAACGTCAACCAACCTCACAAGGTACCCATAGAAATGCACTATTTATTGTGATGTGCTGTCATTTTAAAATGATAGTGTGATGTGATTTAAGCAGCCACACCTGTCTTGGGTCTAGTTCATTGGGCCCGGGATTAGGGATGAACAATTAATCCAATTCAAACCGACATCGCAATTTAACAGAAACCAATTTTCAAATGACAAAAAACCTGCGACCGGGGCACATTTAACGCACCTGTCTCGCTCTCTGATGGCACCGATGATGCGCGTGCCAGCGATGGGGTGCCTGCGACCGCCGCCCCACAACAGTGTTTTTTATTTTTATTTTACGTCTCCTAATGGAACGAAACAAGTGCATATGGAACGAAATAATGGTGACACTTTCTCCAGGCAAACCCCCCCCCCGCCTATAGCAATTGTTTTAACACTCCGCGCTGCCCCCCGGTGAGGTCTGGCCAGGGCCACGGTGCACTGTGCTCCTGGCAGAGCTCGGAACACCTGTAGAGTCCGGACGGAGCCTCTTCCAGAATAATGCGCCTGGTTGTATTTTTATTTTGACCTTTTTTTTTTATTTAATGAGCATAAAGCTGTCCATCCCATCAGGGAGTGATGGTATGCGTGCAATTTTTATTTTTAGAAAAAAATGTTCTGGCAAAACACTCATTTTCAGATTTCAAGATTCAAGATTCAAGATTCAAGATTTTTATTTGTCACATACATATACATACTTCCATACATATATGCAGTGAAATGTGATGCAACGCACCCGGTGATAGCACACAATAAGTCCTAGGAAAAAGTACAAAAAATAAAATAAAATAAAAAGTAGAAAATTCCTTTCTAATAGACCGACTAACTGACTCCTAAAACGTAATACAGTAAGTGGAATACTTATAGAATAAGATAAAAAATATATAGAATAAAATACAATAAAAAATAAATTGAAATAAAATGGAATAGGTTGAAGGAATATGGCTATGTATATACAGATATGTGCATTTAAAGTGGCATGTGAATTAAAGTGGCATGTGAATGTGAATAGTGTGAGGTAGTGTTTGGGATAATACAGCACAGTATACAACAGTACGGCGCAGCAATACGGCATCACGAACAACCCTGAACAGTGATACAGTATGCGGTACAGTATGCTACATACAGTACAGTAGGTAGTGGAGCCTAGTGCATGGCTCAGTTAGGACCCCTGGTGAGGTCAGCGTTGACAGTTCTGATGGCTTGAGGGAAGAAACTCCGTCTCAGTCTCTCTGTTCTCGCTGCGTGACTGCGGAGGCGCTTGCCTGACCGCAGCAGCTGGAACAGTCCGTTGTTGGGGTGATGAGGATCCTTCATGATCCTACGGGCTCTGCTACTACACCTCCTGGTGTATAACTCCTGCAAGGGGGGGAGGGTAGTTCCAGTGGTACGTTCAGCTGAACGCACCACCCTCTGCAGGGCCCGCCTGTCCTGGGCAGTACAGTTCCCAAAGCAGGCAGTGATGTTGCCTGTCAGGATGCTCTCCACTGCTCCAGAGTAGAAGGACTTGAGGATCCTCACCGAGACCCGGAATTTCCTCAGCTGCCTGAGGTGGTAGAGACGCTGCCTCGCCTTTCTCACCAGAGTGTCTGTTTGTAAAGTCCATGTTAAGTCCTCTGTGATGTGGACTCCCAGATATCTGAAGCTGCTCACCCTAGTTGATGTTTTTCTGGCGAACATTGTGATAAAAAAGGAAAAAAATACTAAAGAGTAAGAAAGTAACCGGAGCGCCGGCGCAGGCGACCGCTAGGGGCGGCGCCACTATCGCCACAGATTTGAACAATTACAAGGCTTGAAGTTAAATCAATGAGTACATTTTCCACTGTGATTGAAGGTTTTTCTTTTTACAATTCAATAGTTAAATAAAGATATGTTATTCATATCAATTCATTCATGAATTCATCTCTTTTCATAATAAGATGTAGCCCTCACCTACAGGAAAGAGCAGTTTATATGTTGACTGTATCCATTGTTGTGTTGGTCATACTATAGAATGATTTATTGCTTGTGTTGACTGAATAATACAGAAGATACATACAGAAAAAAAAATTGCATACTAAATCGCAATCACAATATTGGTCTAAATAAATGGCAATTTGATCATTTTCCAAAATCGTTCAGCCCTAACCCGGGATCAGGGGTGGCTTAACACCTGTTGCTCGTCAGTACACTCAACAAGCACAGGTTATATACCCCACCCTCCTGACAAGGGGACTGGGTTTGTTCTTTGGACACTTTTATTTGTTACTCGTGTTTGTGTAAGGTATGGTATCCTTGTTTCCGAGTTCGATTGTTTTATTGTTTGTTATTTTTATTAGGTATGGTAGCCCTTCAGAGTCCGGTCAATTGTTTTGTTCAGTATAGGAACCCTGTTTTAGAGTCCAGGCATTTTATTGTGTTAGGTATGGCAACCCTGAGTCAGAGCTCGCTATTTGAGTTAGTGTATTTATTTTGCTTGCTTGGTAAGCTTCAGCCAGGGATTTTCCCTGGCCTCAGTTGGACTGGTGTGATTTAAGCAGCCACACCTGCCTTGGGTCGACTTAATTGGGCCCAGGAGCAGGAATGGCTTTGCACCCGTTGTTCATCAGAGCAACCAATGAACAGAGGTTAAAATAACCCATCCCCACACACGCAGGAGGGAGCCTCTGTCAGGACATCGTTCCACCTGCTCCCGGCTTGTTACATCTTGCCACTCTCTCCAATAAACTGGTGTGTTTGTAACATCGCTGCCTGTGTCTCTGTGTCAGCGAGCCTCTAGAAAAGCCACTCAGGTGGCGTGCGGCAGGTGGAACTGCCACAAATCAGGTGACACATCAGGTGACGGCGGCAAAATGGTGCCCACCGCACTTGAACAGCAAACCTTAAAATCATTGTTCGACTCCTTTGTGTCCCTTTCCCCCTTCCTTCATCATTCTCCATCCGTTGCCCAGGTCTGAGTGAAAATGGTTGACGTTGTCGCACCGCGGACGGTGCCTTCAGAGAATGAAGTGCACGTGGCCAGGAGCTTCCTCACCAAAATTTTGCGAAGCTCTATGAGGTACCATGACGAAAACAGGTCCTGTAGATGTCTAGTCCGCCCCAAATGTACCCATCGACAATCTGCTATATTATTGTTTTGTGTATCCTTGTGGTGTTGCACCCGAGTTCTCCTTGTGCTGTAGTGTAAGCCTCGCTTCTTCCCTTAGCGTCTCAGTTGTGAAGCACGCTGAACTTTGATTTGAAGATGATCCTTAAAGATATGAGAGTATATATGCAGAGCCTCAACAAGTGTGTGTGTGTGTGTGTGTGTCCTTCAGCAAAGCATCTGACAGATACCTCAATGTGAACCTTCCCTGTGTTTCTGTATTTGTGCTCCGTGTGCCATGGCTAGATTTGTGTTTTTGGATTTGAGTCAAAAGTGGCTTTCTGTTCACTTCTTATCCTTGTTTATTTCTTATTTCCGTTGTCTGTTCTGTTTTTTTTTAATGTCTAGATGTCAGTAATTCCAGGTCCTGTTTTTGCTCCCACCTCTGTTTATGTGAAGTTGATGACCAGTGTGATGTCAGATGTCAGTCTGTGCTCAACATCCTTTTGAAATTGTCCAGTAGAAGGATTTTTGAAGTTTTTTTTTTTTTTTTTTTTTTTTTTTTTTTGTGCCACAATAAATTATAATAATTCTTCTTCCCTGAATGCGAACCAGGAAGAACCGCTTCAAGGGGTACGTGTATGTTAAGGCTGTGGTTTGGACAAATATTCTAAAAGTTGAATGTCTTTTTTCTCAATTTTTTTTTTATTACTGCACCCTCTTCTCTTAATGACTTACTACTGGAATATTCAGCATAGTATCTCAGCAATATGTCATGGAAATTGTCCCCTGCTTTTGTTATTGTGTAAAGCCAGATAAACACTCATATGACACATGTCATGTGACACGCTAGCGCACATAGGAAGCGCCTGTCACTATATTTAATAAAATCAATTTGTTGGGCATGCAAATCCAAATCTATTGCTCGGAAGAAACACAGGTGAAATATGTGAGATGGAAACTTATAAGGAAAAGCAAGCAACAAACTAATGACAAAGGCCAGTTAAGTGAGGCATTAATTATTATACATTTGACATTTGACATGCCACACATTGAAACCACTGAGTCATACAGACCTGTTTTGATATCCTCTGGAGTAAAAATTGGTTGGCCTCGATAGATCCAACAAGGATGCAAAAACGTTCTGGTCTGAAAAATAAAATCTTTTTGGGGTACACTGGAAAATTGAACAGTGATGAAAACTTAAGCACTGAACCAGAGCACTGAACCAGAGCTGGTACAGTGCTACAGGTGTCAGGTTTTACATTCAAGGTTATCGGGACGATAGTATTGACCTTGATTGTTCCAAGCAAGAGTGCGTTTGCCTTAACTGATACCCTCTCCTCCGTGCCCTATAGGAAGAATGAGCCTGTCTCCCGCCCACATTCTTGGCATTCATCCAAGTTGACCGAGGAGGAAACGGAACCGACTGCAAGTGGGCCCACGGAGAGAGGGCCCCCAGAGACCAGGACCAACCTTGCACCTGTCTGGCAGCCAAAGGATGAGGCGAGGTGAGTCAGACGGTACACCCCCTACACACACACCCATATCTTTCCAGCTTCAATGATTTAATATAATTTGCCAAAGTCTATTAAACATGATCACATAATTTTGTTTTCAGTTATACATAGACTTTCTCTCACATTGAGGTGAAATCCATTGTTTCTCCTTTGATTATTACCATCCAAGGTCAAAGGAGGTGTCTGGCCAAGGAGACCAGAGCCACCTGCAGCAGCTTTCTAGCCAATTTCGCTCAGTGAGTGACATGGAGAGACTTGAGCGTTCCTCCCGTCACTACTCACCAGGTCGCCTGTCCCCCAATAAATACACCAGCAGTCCCGAACCACTGTGTGAAGAATCTGCCACAAAAGACGCCAGGTTCAGCTGCTTCTCCTCTAGCTCCAGCCCCCCCATTCCCGATACCTTCCCTCCTTCTGGGAAGAGGACCAGTACTGAAAACATTTTTTTCAGGGGCTTACAGAGTGAGGCACCCAGACAGGCCGAGCGTCCTAAGTATCTGCAGCCGCCTTTGGGCAATGGAGGCTGGGAAAGGCCCCAGGCAGAGGATCAGCCCTCCTCTCGGGGCTCTTTCTCAGGCAGGATGAGCGTTGGCCCCATGTGGCAGGTACCTGAAAGGAGGAAGAACCAGTCTTCTCCTCCCCCTCCACCGCCTCCGCTGCGCAGCGACAGTTTTGCTGCCACAAAGGTGTTCCCTTACACTGAAGGTCCTCCTGGTCACATAAGGAGTCAAGGCAGGGGGTCGGATGGACTGAATGGAGTTAATGATCACAAAACCATGAAACCACACCATGCTGTAAACCAAAGGGAAAAAGGCCCGGGGGCTAGACGTAGCTTCAATCCCCAGCAAGCCAAAGACTTTCTCCACCCCAGCATGGCGGCAGACCACAATCATAACCAGCTGCACCCCAACAAACTGTTCTCTCTTTCCAGCATTGATGTGCGCCAGACACAGTCTCACTCCGCTATCCTGGCCAACCACCAGAGACAGTACAGCGACGAAAGCCCGCTCTACCCGCAAACCAGGTCGGCTCCCCAGGCCAAGCACCAGAGTGTGGGCAGCTACTACCGTAGCCTCCAGGACCTCCCCACTGATGTTGCCAGCCACAAATTTGGTGGGAACTTTGCAGCACTTGTTGTGGGATCTACAGGCAACCCAAGCCTTGTGAATGTGGGTCAAAGCAGGTACTACAGCATGTCAATGAAGCAGTCAGTGCAACCAGGTGAGTTCCGGGCCAAGCAGGGAAAAGTTGAAGGACGACTTATGGACACAGAGGTGCCCCGGTGGGCTAATGCTAAAGACAGGAGCTCCATAAGTTCCTTGAAGACCACCAAGAAGAATATGTACACTCTACCTCAGTCTCAGCTGCCTTATGCAGACAATAGGGAACCTAATGACCTTTCCCTGCTGGGGAAAGGTCTACTGTTCCAGCACCCCATTTCTGAACTTGCTTCTCCTGTTAAGACCAGTAGCGTGGATGATAACCGGAGAACTGGTGAGAGACAAATGAATGAGATCAAGCATTGCACGCTAACTCAGCAGGCTAATGAACAAAAGGTTGGCCTGCAAAGGCCCCAGGACCCATCAGTGCCCCAAGAAGATCATAGAATATCGCCAGTGAAGACCCCCTTTCTCCACTCACTGACACAGGAAAGCCGGAGCCTGGCTGCAAGGCAAGCGGCAGTCACTGGCAGTGGGAACACTACTGCCCCGGACGTAGGAGACACTGCTGCCGGTGGAAAAGCAGGTAGACGGGGAGACCGCTACGCCACAGCCCTGCGCAATGAGATCCAGCAGAAGCGTGCCCAGCTGCAGAAGAGCCGTAGCGCAGTGACCCTAACTTGTGGCAGCGAGGAGGAGGCTGAGGGCTGGAAGTCCACAGAGACCTCCACCTCATCTGATGGCTCCTTCTCCAACACCTACAAGGACCACCTTAAAGAAGCACAGGCCAGGGTCCTTCAGGCTACCTCCTTCCAGAGACGAGATTTGGAGCCTCCGGGAGGGGAGGCTCAAGTGGGAAAATCGGGTGCAGCCAACAGCCAGCTGTCCCGCATTGGAGGACGTAAGCGCTTCTCCCTGGCCAAAAGGGTGCACTCCTTTTCTGAACCCGACAAGATTGACATGGTTGGAATGGAGGGGGAGCCTCATGCAGGATCCTTTGGTGAGCGGAGGAGGTTCTTCGAGGCCAAACCAGCCTTTTCGAGACCAGCTCCAAAGTCTAGTCAGCCAGGTGCCGCCTCGGACCTCGACGAAACTGCTGGGGCTAAATTGAGACCTTCATCTCAAGAACCTCAACCTCTCAAGTCCCAGCCCGGCCCAGACTCGACGCCCCTCAGCCCTGGACGTAAACAGGCCCTACTAGAAGAACAGAGGTTGGGGACCTTTGCGGAGTACCAGGCCACGTGGAGTCTTCAGAGGAAGCCATCCGATGCCAAGATACAAGGGAGGTACCACTCAGCAGAGAACATCTTGGATGCAGATGCAGAAGAGATGGCTGTCTGCGTCCACGAGAGATCTCGATCTTCTCCCTCTGCAGACTTCTACACCCAGGTGAGTCGAGCCATGTGTGGATAGTTATGTACAAAAACTTAAATCAAAATATATATATTTTTTTATGTATAAATATTTATCTTAATGTCATTAACATAGTCTCATATTAATTTGTTTATTCTGAGTGTACTAATTTAAACGTGAAGGACAAGCATTTTTTCCTCAAATAAAGTTACCCATCATTTCCAGAATGGTCCGGTGGCCTGGGGAGACCCCGTCGACATGGAGCGAAGGAATAGCTGCCAAAGTAGTTTATCTGACAGGTGAGAATTGGGTTCACTCTCAGACATCATAAACATCTGATAATATACGTTAAACTGAGCTTGATATTGTGTTCGACATTACAAATTATGAAAAACAAAGGAAAACCTAATTGGTGAAATGATTAAACTAATCCTTGTATTAGTCAAAATAATACCATTGCGTAAGACGATTAATTAATTGCTTTATTAAAGGGGGCCTTATTGAATCATTTTATTGAATTATCCCAATTAAAGGAAGGTGGGGAAAAAAAGACAAATAATTAATGATGCAGTAACTCAAAAAGGCACAGGGCAGCGTAATCATCCACCCATCCATTTATTTGTCCATCATTCCCTGGTCAGCTGACCTGACCTTTTCATTAATGTTTAAGTGGAGGAAAATGGTTATACATGACCAGTCATGGTCAATAATGTTGATTCACGTCGATTTACGATACCAGTCGAATTTACATTGTTTATTTGTTTATTTTTCCTCTGATTACTTTTTCAATAAGTTGCGTTTCCATGAAATCCGAAAAAGTTGCTCGCATACAATGTGATTATCCTCGTTATGAGAAGGCTACAGTGTGAATAACTGATGGAGTCATTTAGCTGCGGTCACTCAAACGCCACAGGGACTGTTACACGCCCTGTTACACTGTTGTGGTACTCCAAATATTTTCCTAATGTTGGCAGGTCTGTATTTATTCTTCGCAGTACTTCACATTATAGGGTTCATTAATATAGCCTAGAGAGCCTTTAACACCTTTACGTGGGGCACCGGGGGATTTTATACCTGCCTTGTCTGCAATACCTCCACCTTATTAATACATTGTTCAAAAAAACCCCCCCAAAAAAACACACACCATCCACAAGGTTGTTAATGGCTGCTTGAGCCTGTTAATTTGTCGACCCCACCTAATTGGTTCAAATGATCGACAACCTTTTTTTCTTTGTTTAAGTTTCCAGGGTAACCCAGCCACATAGGTCACTGGCCAACCATTATTAACGTCTCATACTGTGCCCAAATTTTTGACTTGGATTGTAAGATACATACCATCCAAAGTGGCTGTGCTGTTTTTTGGTTTTTAACCAAAACACAGTTTCCGACTGGGCTTGTCCTTCTCGTAAGACAAGTTTTACGGTCAGAGTCTCCATCCACACCCAGCTTCCATCTCTGGCTTAGTGTAATCCAACCTCCGACTCACAACTCAGGCCCCTGTGCTGCACGTACATCACCGGTGCTCTCACAAAGCCTCTTAGCTAGTCAGAGTGTGTGTGTGTGTGTGTGTGTGTGTGTGTGTGTGTGTGTGTGTGTGTGTGTGTGTGTGTGTGTGTGTGTGTGTGTGAA
Organism: Zeus faber; assembly: GCF_960531495.2. NCBI lineage: Eukaryota > Metazoa > Chordata > Actinopteri > Zeiformes > Zeidae > Zeus > Zeus faber. Next base: position 45,327,548 of record NC_137189.1, read on the forward strand.
ATTATTTTCACAGTGGTACTTTGACTTAGGTTTTACTTTGTTCCCTGACAGAGCTCGTAATTCAATCTGCTCGTATAGCAAATCAGTTTCCCCATTGAAATGAATTGATCCATTAATCCGTTCCAGCCCCCAAAAAAACACCCCAATTATTATTATTTTTTTTACGTGTTTTTAAATAAGAAAATTGTATTTATAAATAACAAATATTGTATGAAAACATAATAAAGCATAATAAAAGAGAATGTAAAGAAATAAACTGGTTTTATAAAGTGTATTTACCTTGGAGATCAGACGACTTGGACTAACAGATCGTGCTTTTTCGGTTGCTTTCGTTTGTTGCTCCACTTTATTGCTGAACTTAATTGCTACAATTTATTTTTATTTTTTTTCCAAGTCACTTTCGCTCAAGTCACTTAAAAAAAAATTGCCAATTCCATCACACGCGCACCTCGCTCATGTTTTTCTATGATTTCATGCTTTTAATTCAATCGACATCATCCGCTTCTCCTTCTCAGCTCTTACTTTCTCAGGACCCATGGTTAGAATTTTTTTTTTTTTTTTGGGCAAAATAACTGCACAAAAAGCACAAATCGCAGGCACAAAACACAAAAGAGACGCTTCCACGGTCAGGCCACCACGTGAAGTGAAGGAGTGAGACGCAGGATGCTGGACGCTGGCCACATTCGCTCGCCACGCCAACTAGTGGCGGCGTAGCTGAAGCTCGCTCCTCCTAACTCAAATTTTTGCTCGCAAATCAATACAAAGAATCGACGAAACGAGGGCTCGTAACTCGGAAAACTCGTATGTTAGTGCGCTCGTAACTCAGGTAAATAGACAGGAGGGTCTCATGAAGCCCGCTGGGGCAATGAAAGTGATGAAAGATCCCGTGATCACCGCACCTCCGCCTGGTCCGTCGGGCGTAGATACACTACTTTATATATTTACATTTATTTATTATTAGATATTATATAGAAGATATTGCTGCGTGCGTGAAAAGAGAAACTCACTAGCGGTGCCGTGGAAGGTTACCTCGGTGATTTTACCGGGAACCGTGTGTGAACGGGGCTCGAAACAGCGTCGGAGCAGAGAAGGAGAGAGCGGCTCTCTCCCTCCGCCCCCCTCTCTCCCTCCGCCCCCCTCTCTGTCATTAATGTCAGCTGGCGATGGATGGAGTCGATCGCCGAATGACGATTCAGTTGTCATTCTGCCCAAGCTTGATGTGCATCCCTTCATGGCCACAATTTACCATCTTCTAGTTCCAACTTCCAGCATGATAATGCACCGTGTCGCAAAGCAAAAGGGATCTCAAACCGGTTTCATGAACATTGGATCGGAATCCAATTCCATCGCAACCTTTGGGGGTGCGATCGAACGGGAGATTCGCAGCATCAGTGTGCAGCTGGCGAATCTGCAGGAATTGCGTGATGTTGCGTCATGTCGACATGGAGCGGAATCTCAAAGGGATGTTTCCAGCGTCTCGTGGGATCCATGCCCAGATGAATTGAGGCTGTTTTCAGAGCAAAAGGGAGGTGCCCCGCCCAGTATTCTGTATTATGCAGCCAGGAGCAGTGGGCAGCATACGTGGACGCGCCCGGGGACCTGGTGACGAGTGTCCATCGCTGGTCAGACGATGATGTTGTGCATATTTTTGGTAGGGGGTCCTTACTGACGTTAGGTGGAGGAAACCCCATGTGGATGTTGTGAGAACGGCGTTCACAAAAATAACACATTGACACAAGTGATGGATGAATGGATTATATTATATTTCTATGGTATAAGGGTGAGGGAACATGCCGTGTCTGCTAAACTTTGTACAGGGAGGTCAACTTGATCCTGTTCTGTGAGGAACAGTTATTTACAAGTAAGATAAAGAACAGTGTGGGACTGTCATCTTACGTAAAAGGTAGAGAAGGTCATCGAGAAAAGATATTTTTGAAGTTTTCACAGCTGCTGGAGCCACGGTGAAATAAAAAGTTTTTTTTGCTCTAAATTCGGAACAATTTTGTGTTTTTTTTTGTTTTTTTTTGTTTTGCTCCAGAGGAAAGGCTGAGAGCAGAGTGGAGCCGGGCCAGGAGCAGGGCACCCGGCCCACGGAGCCGGTCCCCGGGAACGACAGCCTCGGAATGCCGGGCCCGGCCACGGCCGCCCCTGACCACACGGCCGACCGCTCCCATGATGCGCTGCCCGCAGGCCCCTCAAGCCACAGCCCCGGTCCTGGGTTTCAGCTCCCAGTCCAGCCTGTCCAGACCAAGTCCCTCCCGCCACCGCCCAGGCCCTATTTAGGCCCGGAAACCACATCCTGTTCCCAGGAATTTCTCCCTCGCGGCCGGGCAGAGCTACCGTCACTCCAGCCCCTGCCGAGCTCGGACCCAGACGTCCAGTGCGAAGGGACCTCCTCTGCGGGACACGCCCCCGGACCCGACGCCAGACAAGGGCCGTCGGAAAGCGGGACGAGCGACCGGGCTGCAGCCGCCCCGCGGCCGCCCGCCCCGTCGTCCTCCTCCCCGTCTTCCTCTCCGCTCTCCTCCAAGATGGCCGCTTTGTCCCTCCCGACGGCGGACGGGTCGCGAGGCCCCTCGCCGCAGTTTTCACCCCGGAGGCTGACCGAGCGGCCGCCGGCGGCCCGCGCACCGGATAACGCCGCAGCCAGGTAAGCGACTTAGAGGACACTCCTCCTCCTCCTCCTCCTCCTCCTTCTCGGCAGAGCCATCGTTACGTAAGGCTCATACACACACTCCGTTTTTCATGGCTCGGGGCCTTTTTGCCGGTTGCGGAGGCTTTGAGCGGCGTCTGTTTGTTTGTTTTCACATCCCACCTCCCCACAGGGGGCCTTCAACCGAAGCGTCTTCAGGATAAAAATACAAGAGGGATACACGGAGGGAGTGCGCTTTTGATTCTCGCCGCGGCCGACTGGAACTGGAGTCGAAACCAACTCCGTCCGCCCAGCTCCGAGAGCGGCTCCCGGGTCGACTTTTGACTTTGTCGTGTAGTCGGGCGTGAGAGCGGAGGCTGTCATTAAGTTGGAGCCAAACGGGGAAAGCTCTGACCTTCATTCCGCAGTGGAGTTCTCCAACGTCCTTGTTTGAAGTTGGGAACCGTTTGCCTGAACACGCGCTCGGAGGCAGGACAGGACACATGAGCCCCGGTGAATATTGAAAAACTCGCCTCCCTGGGGGGCTTATTTCGTCCCTGAAGTTCTCAGTGCCTCGGGCGTGGCCGCTGGGAGAGCTCGCTCTCGGGAGTTTCTGTTTCCGGGTGAACTTTGAAACAGTCACGTTGCTTTTGACGAGCAGAGCCGCAAGCAGCGAGGGCAGCTGCTTAGTCTTATCCCAGAAGGTGAATAGGAACGACAAGTGAAAATCCACCGCCCCTCTCCCTCTTCTGTATTCCCAAGTGTTTCCCCTACCAGAGGCAGAGCGGGTGGACGGGGTCCTATCAATGAATACCTGCCCCCCCCCTTAACCCCCCGCCGTGAAATGTGAACGTGACTGGCCAATTTGCAATTGCATAGAGAGTTCACTTACACGTAGTAGGTGATAAATCCATCCAGGGCAGTGGCAGCAGCTGTTGATCTGACGGCACGCTGTCCACACACAGACACACAGACACACACACACACACACACACACACACACACACACACACACACACACACACACACACACACACACACATCTTCTTATGGTATTGTGGTTAAAATAATGCAGGCAGACTGTGGTCTTTTATCATATGAATCAAATGGGACTGAATGGCACTTGTTTTAAATGTGAGTCTACGTGGTGCTTCACATGGCACATAATAAACTGATCTCAATAGAAGAATCTGCATTAAGTGAAGGAACAATAAGGAAAAGGTTAAGTACAATTAGTTGATTAAAATGTAAATTAATAACCGATGAATATTCTGCAGGAAAGCTGTGTGTCGCACATCACAACGTAATGCGAAGGGTGGCTGTGACGTCTTTTTTTTGCCCCAAAATAAATCTGTGTTTTGTTTTTTTTTTTGCCCCAAATGTGATCCATTCCAGGACCGAGAGCAGGTCCTCCGAAGTCACGGACGCGACAGGCCCGATGAGGAAGGTCCCCGTGAGGATCGTCCACGCCGAGACCTCCCAGCGGGAGGGCAGGGCCTACCTCGCCCACAACGGCCAGCCCCCTGTCCCCTCCGACCAGCCCCACCCGCCCTCCCGCCTGGCCTCCACCTACCACCCCCTGGCCTCCATGTTCAGTGCCTACACGCGGCAGCCAGCCACCGCCCCCTTTGAGGCGTGGGAATCGGGGGGCCGTCGCTCGGACGTGGGGGGTGCCGCTGCCGCCGTTGGCTCAGCGGGCGCCCGCGGCCCAGAGGAGGACGCCAAGAGGGAGGAGCTGGCCCGGGACATCGTGGGCAGGGACAAGGCGCTGGCGGATATCCTGGACCAGAGGGGTATGAGGACCACCATGGACCTGATGGAGGGGCTCTTCCCCCAGGAGGAGCAGATGCTGGAGGGAGCGCATCCCCGTCGCAGGGCACCTGTCGGCCCCCGACCGCCCGTATCCTCGCCCCGGAATACCGCCGACAGGTGGGCTACAGCTCAAGGGAGTCACAGTCCAGAGGGTCAGGGTTATTTCTAGTCAAGTCTGTCATCGATCCATCCAAACTGTAAGAGCAGTCTTAGATCAGAATAGTTCAGATATGTTTTTTTTTTTAAGATCATGCCTGTGTTAATACTCACCCCTCATGTAGCACATGGGTGGGTTTCGTTCTCACAGCGGTCCAGCCTTTTCCTTCCGCCTGGCTGCATCCCTCCATCAGGAGTTCAATACATTTGGGGGACAAACCCTCAACCTGCTTTGAGTGCACAACAAAAACGCTCCACATTTCAGGCAGAGCTAATATGATGCCACAGAAGCTCGACCTTAAATTTATCGCCAAAGAGTCGTTTTAGATAATTACATTTTTAATTATCTATATATATTTTTCAGTTTTATTGCTGAATTTCGCCGATCGCTCGGGTTATTTTAGTTGCTGGACCTAAATGTTGCCTGCATCCAGATTGGTGAGCTGAATTGTGTGACGCTGAAGATGCCTGTTTTTTTCTTTTCTTTTTTTTTTTTTTTTTGTAGTTTTGAGAAAGTTGCTGATTTTAAAGGAGTGCAACAAGCAAATGGAAAACAAACACTCTTTTACAGATTACCCACACTCCTTTCAGAACTTGAAACTAGCAGATAACCGTCCTGCCAAAATATCCGTGGCCTTTTTAAATGCAGTAAAGTGATGCAACATGAGGCAACAGGGTGGATGCTTAAAAACAGACCAGCCAATAGAATTAAATTGTTTGTACAGCCTTAGTTTAAACCAGTTATTTATTTTTTTTATTTTTTTACATGAACGGTTTATGCAATATTCAACTTTTGCATTTTATGTCTTGGCTGACAGATACATTTTCTAGCTGTTATCTGCAAAACATCCTATCGACCACGAATGAACATCTGGTCATTAAATTAAGGACAGGTGGTGGTTGCAGTGTTTTGAAATCTAAATAGTGGACAGCAAAGAGACGTCCTGAATAATATACATGAACAATCTTGGGACAATGCGTCTGTGTCAATCGCTGTGAAATTCTGCGTGCGCTCGATCCTGTCAATGTGTTCCAAAGAAAACTGGTGTCCCTAATCTGTTTATGCGTTTTTCATTTTGCGTGTCTCAGGAGGGAGGAGCCCTCCCTGGTTCCCAGCTCCTCCTACTACAACACCTCTGCCCCCAAGGCCGAGCTCCTCATCAAGATGAAGGAGCTGCAGCAGCAGGACTCTGAGGAGGAGCTGGATGTCGATCTGGTCAGCAAAAAGGTACTTTAGCGTCCCCTGGTGGACGTAGCCCTGACGGCCAATAAAGATGTAGTGCCAGCGCCTGCTGTTGCAGGGGACCGATTATGCTTTTCCTTTTTGTCGGATGTTCACGTTGGACGTGGCCAAAGCGTCCAAATGAGGTAAACTGTTGACAGGGTAAGGGCCGTGAACAAAGCGCTCAGGCGTCAGACCGCTCTGGACGCTCGGTTTCCAACGTTTCTTTCCTACTCTCACCCGATGAGCTGACGTCAGCTCATCAAGCATTTCTTTATGTGTCTTTATCTGCTCCATCTCATCCTGCTGTGCGTTTCTCCAAACAATAAAAATTGTGTTTTTACTGTATATGTGTTTATTTTATTTTTTCGCGGTTTACTCATTGAATGAATCAAAAAACTTGATCAAAAAATTTGATTCATATGATAAAAGACCACAATCTGCCTGCATTATTTTAACCACAATACCATAAGGAGATGGGGTGTGTGTGTGTGTGTGTGTGTGTGTGTGTGTGCGTGTGCGTGCGTGCGCGCGTGTGTGTTAAGTATATACTCTATGTATAATGCAAACTCGGCAATTTCCTATTTATTTGTATTACTTTATTACTGTCTATCTGTCTTATCTTTTTAATAATGAAATTAGTTGTTGTTTAAAACAAATGCATTTTTCTTTGGTCATGGAAATAATGGATCCCCGTTCTCTCTCCCGCCCCAGAGGGAGCTGATCTCCAGCCTGGCCCAGAAGCTGGAGGTGCTGCGGGAGGCCCGGCAGAGCCTGCAGGAGGACGTGGAGGACAACGAGGCCCTGGGCCGTGAGGTGGAGGCCAGCGTGCAGCGCCTCTGCCAGCCCAACCAGCTCGACAAGTTCTGCATGTTCGTGGGCGACCTGGACAAGGTGGTGAGCCTGCTGCTGTCACTGTCTGGCCGCCTGGCGCGCGTGGAGAACGCCCTGGACAGCCTGGAGGAGCAGGTGCCACCGCAGGAAAAGGTACGTTTTCTGTCTGAAATGTCGGTATACAGAATATGTGTATTAATAGTAATAATTAATATTAAGTATTATTAACTTGGTCCATTGAGCTATTTCGCCTATTACCTCATCTTCTTGTTATAACCATGTTTTTTCCGTGATACAAACAGTATATGTATAGATTTTCTTTTATATATATATATATATATATATATATATATGTGTGTGTGTGTATGTGTGTGTGTGTGTGTGTGTGTGTGTGTGTGTGTGTGTGTGTGTGTGTGTGTGTGTGTGTGTGTGTGTGTGTGTGTGTGTGTGTGTGTGTGTGTGTGTGTATGTGTGTGAATGCAAATTTGGCGATTATTTTTTTTAGGCTTATTGTGTATTGCAAAAAAATCCTGTTCTAGATTCATTTGATTTTATTTATTATATATATAGATTATTTTTATTAAATATTATTATTATTATTTTTATCTTTATTGTATATTGCGGGTGTGATCTTGTTTATTGTTAAGTTTATTTTTATTTAGATTATTTTTTTTATTATTTCTTATTGTTATATTTCTTTAGTAAAAATGTTTTGACCTTTACAGACCTCCCAACCAGCACGTATTTTGTGTACCAACCACGCAATTCTGGGTCAAAATACGCTGGTACGAAATACCAGCTGAAACTACGCAACAAAAAAAGACTAAATAAAACGAATCCTTTATATATACAGTATGTGTGTGTGTATAGGACAGGCCCAAAATTGTGACCGTAGTGTTAGCATATAAAACGTGAGATGCACCGATCGATCGGCCGGTGACCCCAATCGGGCGGTTTTCAGCTTGATCGGCCATGACCATGTGCCTATCAATTTTACACACAAACCCAATAACAAGGAAATGTAACGTAGCTGACGCTCAAAAAATTCGAGCGAAATAAAGAAAAAAAGTCAGCTGTTTGGAGGTACTTCAAGGCAAACAAACAAGATAAGATAAATGATTTATCTGTCGCCTGACAATATTTCAAACTTGTGCTGACTGCGTGTCTATTGCTGTCACTACAGCGGAGCGTCTGCTCTGGTTGTTCGTAGTGTATGAGCTCCACTCTTGATGAAAGGTTTGACTTTTCGAGACTCTGTTCTTGACTAGTCACTCAGTAAAACGAGTCGTTGGATTTGATTCAGTCGGTTTAATGCACGCATTTTCACAAGGTTGGCAGGTCTGTGTATATACATATATACAAAATATACACATAATAAAAACGATGCTATGCACAGGATCAGTAAAGATATATATTGCCAAATTTTCTATTTTTGAGTAAATCTTGCGCATAGCTCTCAAATGTAAATTTTCCATTCCATTTTTATCATATTACTTCAATGTTATTGACTGTAGTTTTGATGTGAGCTGCTATAAGCCCCCGCCCCCCGGACGAATAAAGTATCCCTCCATCTATCTGACAGCGGACGCTGACCGAGAAGCGCGCTCTGCTGCTGCAGCAGCACGAGGACGCCCGGGAGCTGAAGGAGAACCTGGACCGCCGGGAGCGCCTGGTGAGCCGGGTGATGGAGGCCCAGCTGGACGCCCAGGGCCTGGACGACTACCGCCACTTCGTCAAGATGAAGTCGGCGCTCATCATCGAGCAGCGCAAGCTGGAGGACAAGATCAAGCTGGGCGAGGAGCAGCTCCGGTGCCTGCTGGACAGCCTGCCGCTGGAGCAGAGGCCGCCGCTCTGACCGGCTGCCACCGCTGGTCTCAAACAGGCGATGTATCCTGTTCTAGACGACAAGAGCAGGCGTTTGTGTTTTGTGGGGGGTTTTTTTGTTTGTTTTTTTTCCTTTCGCTTTATTGGCAAAATGTTGCGTAACTCAACCACAGACACACACACACACACACACACACACACACACACACACACACACACACACACAGTCGTCAGATCAGGGTGGTGAAGCCTTTCACTCCTACCAAACATTTTTTTTTATTGTACACGGTTTTTCTCCTCTTTGTTTGCACGCTTTCGTATGAACATCCCCGGCAAACCACACGTCGGCGCCACACGAGGCGTGTCGCTGTTTTTCGTGGCATTTGTGCTACTTTTGTTGAAGTTTGGAGACTTTTTATTTTTATTTTTTCCCGATAAGATGTCACTATAAACTCTGAATAATATGTATGTTTATTTATGCAGGTTAACCAAAGGGGGGCTTAGAAGAGGCCTAGAAAAGGACGATATAAACCGATTCTTGCAGACGAAGGGATTTGCGGCGGACAAATATTGAACTGGTGAAAGTGTTTGGATCTTTCTTCTTTTTTTTTTTTTTTTTTTTTTTCACGGCATTTAGCGAGTGTACGATTTATTCTCATCCGCGCGTTTGCCTCCGTTCATTTCCGTTCAGAGCAGAGTTGAGTGTCTGGCTCGGCCCGAAAGTGTTATTTTTAATCATTCATAAAGGCGTGACGAGTCACTTTGGAACTAGAGCTTTTTATATTAGTGTTTCTGATCCACTGCGTGTCCTCCTGGGTCAGGCTCGATGGCTTTCCACGTTTTCCTACGATGTGGGAAACGAACGATATGAATACGTCATATATTTTGTAAAATCATATTTTGTAGTAATTTATTGGTCTTTTTTTCAAATGCTCCTATACGGACGTAAAAGTGATTTTATTTTTTTTTGTTTTTTCTGAAATTCAATTTTATGATCTATGAGTTTTATTTTTTTTGTTTTGTTTTTTTGTCTCAACGAAATTAAGTGTTTCATTCCAGAATCCAGTGTTTATTAGATTTTTTTGTCCCATATCCAGTTATCTTTATTGCACGTGGAATTCAGTATTCTCCTCTGCTTCTCTGCTCGTGAGTTACAGTAGAGCTCCGTTTTTTTCCTTCCTGTTTGAAAATACAGGTCGTGGTTTTTTTTTGTTTTTTTTTTGTAACAAAAAAAAAAAAATCTCTTCGGTAGATTTTTTACAACTAGAAAATTTGAGTTGATTCACCTTCGGTCATATTTAATTTCCCTTACTCATATGTACAATGCTGATTTGCTCGGTCATTCCACACATGCTAGTCATGTTCATTTCTTGATATTATAATGTTCCAGCTGATGTCCCTGGACCTCCATCGCATCACCCTGTTTTAGCCCTTTAGGGTCCACCACAAACATATCCCAAATTAACTGATACACCTATCCACAGAGAATGTCAAATACATAAAATATGAAAGTATATATATCAAATCATATAAAATATGAAAGCATACAACAGCTACTATAGGGCCCCACTTAGTTATTGTATATTATTATTGTTCATTACTGCAACAGCCATCTTGTACTTGTCCGGACGTGTTAATACATTTTTTCATAAGAAAAGCAAAGCAAAAACACCACAAACATGATGTCATAGTTGAGTTGGCCATATCGTAGGCATTGTGTACTTTAGTATTTGAATGACTTGTATAATGTTCTCTGTGAAGGTGTGTATCAGTTCATCCATTTGGGGCGTGTTTTACGGTGGTTTTTATGAGAATGACCCCTGAACTGGTTTTATATTTTTTTGTTTTTTTACTGAGATTGCACAGGCGAGGTCTTTCCTTTTGTTGCTGTTGGTGATCGCTATAAACAGACACTGGACCGTCTCACTCTGACAACGGGGTGGTCTCCCTTTATCTCCCCTACGCTGACGTGTGTGTGTGTGTGTGTGTGTGTGTGTGTGTGTGTGTGTGTGTGTGTGTGTGTGTGTGTGTGTGTGTGTGTGTGTGTGTGTGTGTGTGTGTGTCTGTCGTGGTATCTGAATGATGTTCGCTGAAATTGTGATCGATATGTGGACACTTTCCAGTCTGCTCTGCTACCTTTCTGGGAGTCTCTCTCTCTCTCTCTCTCTCTCTCTGACGTGCCTACGGTGGTTCACCGCTACTCAACCCTCCGTGTACTGATGTGGCCGCGTTGTACCTCAGTACCCGTGCATCGTGTACGCAGTGCACTCTTTCGTCAAGCTGGAACACCCAATAAAAATGAGAATGAGCTCAAGTGGCAGGCTGTCTTCGCTCCGTGCTTGCTCTGCGGCAGCCCTCCACCCGGGCAAGCGGGTGGTGTCGCTTGTGTAACCGCGCCGGACCAGAGTGATAAGGCAAACGCCATCCTGCGTCTTTATTGCCCCCCCCCCCCCCCCCCCGTGATAAATGCAGGGTTTGGTCGGCCTGCCGTGCAGCGTTGCAGTGTTCGCGTCACGGCCGCAGCACCTCACAACATTGCAGGGCAAATCCTTTTAGGGGTAATACTGCAGTTTTCTTTTTAGCCCACTACTGTGCTTCTCCCTCTTAACTTCTATCGGGGTGTTTTTTGGTTTTTTTTCCCCCGCCCGTCAATGAAAAGGGTTTAACTTTTACATTTCAGCCTGAAGACAATAAATCTTAAGCATAAGGACCATGACATTTTTATTTTAACCAATATAGGGCGGTTTCAAAGACGCATACTTAAAATAATCCGAAATTTGAAAATGCCTTTCTGAGACGTTGCTCAATTTAAGATGAATTAGTTCCAGACTAGGAGGTCCAAGACTCAGGTCATGAAGGACTAGTCGGCTACTTCCGTCTCGTCTTGGTGCTGGTCTTAGTCCAGGGTTTAATTTACGCCTTCACATAGTCCTAGATGAGCTCTAATCTTCCTTCCCGAAATCCGATTTTTTAAAACCCGGACGAGGGCAAATCTGAGACCATTTTAAACCAGGACCGAAAAAGGCCATTTTGGTGAGTCCAGAATCAAAAGTCTGCTTAAGTCTGAGATAAGACCTAATCTGTGTCCACGGAACCGCCCTTGCCGAGTACTTATAAAAGTGCTTTTCCAGCACTTTTACTCCTGATACGACACATTTAATATGTGTATCATATTGCAATAATACCTTGCAGGAACGACGAATTGGCAACTTTAAACGGTAAATAATGATTCATCCGATGGTGTTCTTCATGAAAAGGAGACTCTTGCAGCGCCCCCTCTGGGGTTTATCGCAGTCCAAACCTTCCCGTGTGGGTGTGGACTGTCGTCAACTGGTCGTAAACACACAAGTCAGAAGATGGTCAGCCCCACCCTGCCCTTCCCGTAAGACCTCACTCGGTCAATAATTTACAGAGCGAGTGAAGCGATGAAAAGCTATGTGGGTTATGGGTTGAAAGATGAGGAAGTGCAGCTTTTTTTTTGTTTTTGTTTTTATTCTCCCTGGGTTCCTGTTTAACGACGGGACGACCGATCGCCTCTGCGCTGGTGTCTGGGCACCGCGAGTCCGAGCCTCCGAGGTAGGTACACATGTTGTTTCCCGAGGGTTCTGCCGGTTGACATCACCAATCGATACGTTTCAGTTTGCCACGGCTCTGTCCGCTCTTATCTCCTGTGAATTACCGACGGTTGTTTCATAATCTGTCAACGTGTGAACTCGGGGTTATCCCAGTTTCAAATGTCGTTTTTCCCTTTCACTTTATTCAACATGAAATGCAGGGGTGAGGCATTTTAATACGTTTACCAGGGAGGGGAACACTGCACAAAGCTCCCTAATGTTGAGAGATATTTATGGCAATAGATGTTTTTTTTTGTTTGTTTGTTTTTGTTTTTTTGCATAGTCATACAACATTGTTTTCCTTTTGCTGCTGTGTGACTCTTTGTTTAAACAAAAAAAAAAAAAGCAGAATGGCAAACAATTTCTCCCCGTTTCCAAAGAAATTTCATAAACCTTATCACCGTCTCGGTTCCCTCGTAGCATCTCTATTTGCATTTGCACAGTCAGGAATACAGGATCAAGTCTTTCGGACCGTATACTGTACACAGAAAGGTATTGACAGAAGTACAGAACAGTAAGATCAACTTTGTTCATTTAGATTTCGCCGTATCGTGTCAGTTATCGACCGATGCTTCACCTCCTTGGTCTTGGGACCGCAGAGCTTTTATCAAGCTGGGGTCAGACCAGGCCTTCGCCCAGGTGGTACCCCAGATACCGTACCTCCCTCCATCCCGCGGCACACTTGTTTGGGTTGGCGGTGAGCCCAGCCCACCTCAGGGACTAACTCCCAGGTGTCGTCGCGAATGATTACATCGCCTAGGTAGGCTGCGGCGCAGGACGCAGTCATTGAGTCTCTGAAAGGTGACTGGGATTCGGAACAACCCGAACGGAAGTGTGCGAAAGTGGTATAAGCCAAACAGAGTGGAGAGTGCCAACATTTCCTTGGACTCCTGAGACAAAGGAATCTGCCAGTAATCCTTGGTTAAATCCAGTGTCGTGAAAAAACGAGCCGTACCTAACCGGTCGAGAATTAATTGACCCAGAGAGTCGGGTAGGCGTTGAATTTTAACACCAGAACCGACCATGGGGCTAACCCACCAGCACGCTGGGACTAGACCAGTCACTCGTAGTCTCAGGTCCGTAACATACTGTATCTCGTTCTTACTGGTGCTAAGACCTTTCACCCAGTTCTTTAATTAGGTCTAGCACCTCCCGGGGTCTCCTACCAAAGAGGAGTTCAAAGGTTAAAAATCCCTTGGAGGCCTGGGGAACCTCCAGCACCGCAAACAATCGTCGTGACCGAACTTTCCTGTTTTTCAGCATTTTAAATAAAGCTCTCCACCAGGCCGTCGGTCCGGGGATGGTAAACGCTGGTCAGAACTGAGCAGACGCCCAGTGACTCATGAAGTTCCCGAAAAGTACGTGACAAAGGTAGTGCCCTGGTCGGTCGGGATTCCCTTCGGAATCCCAACTCAGGAGATGGCCTGAAACAGTGCCTGCGCCACACTTTTGGCGGTTTTACACCGCAGGGGCACTGCTTCGCTGTACCGGGTTCCATAGTCCACAAGGACTAACACAAAACGATACCCGCGGGCACTGCAGTCTAACGGCCCAGTGAGGTCCGTACCGAGTCTTTTGAACGGGAACTTGACTAGGGGGAGGGGCTTCAACGGCACTCTTGGTGTAGCCGGAGGGTTGACTAACCGGCACTCAGGACACGCAGTGCACCAATCAAGCACATCTGCCCAAATGCCCGGTCAATAGAAGGGGGCCATTATCCGCCGTCGCGTTTTATCCTGACCGAGGTGACTGGCCTTCGGGTTATGGTGAGCGGCCTGGAAGAGCATTTCCCGGCGGCTCTTCGGCACCAACAACTGGCACCAACAAATCTCCTCTCCTGTCTGAGTGTCATGGCTCACTCTATATAACCCATCCCTAATCACCGAAAAATACGATTGAGTGAGTATGGCTTCTGGACGCATCAATACATCATCAATTTTAACTACCTACTACGTCAATGGGAAAGGTTAGAGGGACTGGGGGAGTCCTTTTTGCCGTGGTGCGCCAACATGGGGATAGTTCAATTATATAGAGCAACAAGAACCTTGCAGGTCAGAAGTATAAATAATACCACTAATAGTAATAGGTTGTGGTGGTTTCGGGCGCAGGAGGAATGGCGTTCCACTCTGGCTCCTGGTCGGCTGACGGGAATGCGCCGATCCCCTCTGCAAGACTGACAAACATTTAGCAATCTCCCTGCCTCCAGTCGGCCTAATCAGCGCCAGCCTAGCTGCCGCGGGGAAGGGAACCATGCTGTTGTCTGCAGCCGGTGCTTGACCACGCGCCTTGGTTCGCCACACTGATATTTTTGCTGCTGGCTGCTTACTAGTTCCCTTGATAGTGCAGCACTGACGCATAGTGTCATCAACAATAAAACTTCAGCTTTGCACTTCATGGTGCTATCAATGCTTTGAGCAGGTCCTGCTGTAGAGAAAATATTGGGCTTTGTGACCAATATTATGAAAAAAAGTGTTCAGTGTTAAAAAGCTTAATTTTAAGTGCAAATCCCACAAAAAGTCTGATTAAAAGGTTAGGTGTAGGTAAATACTGTACCTATGTCTACCTTTGGCCTTGAACTTGCCTTGGGATTTTTTTAATGATTGTATTGCACACTTTTGCCTTGTCCTATACTACTACTGCTCCTTGTTGATTGACATCAGTCCGTTTTTATGAGTCTGTTTCTCTATTGTCACTAACACCGGTGTCTTTCGATTACTGTGTTTTCCTCCTCTCAGGGCATCCAGCCCGGCACTTTGTTGAGTAACCTCGACAACAACAGTATCGGTTAAAAAGATACCTCTTGCTCCGGAGGTGGATGTGAAAGGGAAAGAGACAGTGTCAAAGAAAGAGCCCAAGAAAGAGTAGTGAACAGGTGATCGACTGAACAACCTCCGACTGTAAAGACTGATAGACAACAACGCTCAAGTTGACACCTTTGAACGAGAAGGAACTAACCCCTCGTAGAATGTCTGAGGGATTACCAGGAGCCACCTGGATCTCTGCTACCTGCCTCAGGTGATCCCTATAGACTGTTAAGCAGCATAGACGTCATGACCCAGCTGGTTGACACTGCACACGCCCAGCTGGTCGCCTTGTGGCTGGGCTTCATGGGCTGGATTCTAAATGCCGTGACTCTTGGAATCATCCAGTGGAGGGTTTGGCACGTTGCCCCCGGGAGTGACATTAGCTCGGACGTGGCCTGGGTGGGCATCTGGAGGGCCTGCTTCCACAGCCACACCCTGGTCACCCCCGAATTCAGAATCATGTACTGCAGCAGCATCGGCCTGGCCGAGGACTTCACGCCCCCCGAGATTGCGGCGGCTCAGGTCCTCATGGTGCTGGCACTGCTGGCGGGGTTACTCGGGAGCGCCGTCTGCATCTACGCCCTGAGGAAAGTCTACTTTGACCTGCACAAGAGCTGGCCCATTCGCTCTGCCTTCATGTGTGCCGGCGCCCTGAGCCTCTTGGCGGCCATGCTGTCCTGCGCCCCCGTCCTGTGGAACCTGCATTCGGTGTTGACCAATCAGACTATCCACTTCCCCCGTGAATTCCACATGCCCCCGGCTCCCCTCTCGCAGGACGTCGGCCCTGGCATCATCGTCGGGCTCGTTGCCACAGCGCTGATGATCACCAGCGGGGCCATTTTCTTAACCTACAGGATGCCCGACGGGCCAGAACTCAGTCGCCAGTCTCAGAGAGAGTTGAGACAAACAGTGAGGCCGAGGATGGAATCACAAACCGACAAGACCGCAATGAGTTGGATGTGCAAAGATAACGCAGCCTTCCAGTCCCATGAAAATCTGTGAAGCGTTAAGCCTAGTTTATGCTTCTGAGTGGGCACATGTCATCATCTGTTATGGCTAAGCGTAGGTCACAGAGGAGCAGACGTGCCCACCACCAAAGCTCAATGCGTTGTGCGGCCCTGCGCATCAAACAAGCTGATTGGTTGAACAGTCCAACTTCCTGTACGGGAGTTGGGTTCGAAAACGGAAAAAAACATATTTAGCAGATAGAAGCATGAATTGTGGATGAGGTTCGAAAGTGGATTTTTATTTGCCTATACAGATTTTTCAGGTCTAATGTTTTCAAATAAAGTTTGGAAAAAAAAAAAAGTATTTCTTCTGTTTTCTGTACATTGTGGTTCAATACATGTGACACTGCCCTCCGACGGACGGTAACGTTATACACAAAACCCCTATATAAAATAAAATATAAAAGCATGAGGGCAGAGGACCAGGTCGCATACCTGAATGTTAAAAGTTTTTAAGTCATAGATGGACACGGAGGGTGAAGAATGCCATAGTGTTTGATAACGGTTGTGATCAACTCCATGAGTGGGAAATGTGACGAATTTCATTGAAATCAACTGTGCAGAATGTGATACAGTAGTATATTTCACGAAGAATGACAATATAATCCAATTGGGTTTTCTCCATGCATATATTTTTTACATTTTATATCTATATATTTTTTGCATTTAATGACCATATAATTTTTTTGCATATAATATACAGTAATATATTTCACAAAGAGTATCGTACACGACAATATAATCCAATTGGCTTTTCTCCGTGCATATCATTTTTTTACATTTTATATCTATGTATTTTTTTGTATATAATGATGATTCATTGCGTTCAGGTTTTTATGCTCTGCAGAAAAGGAACGGAACGGTTTCATTTGCATGAAATGCCCCGATATGTAATGCTTATGGCTTATAACGCAAGGGACGTTCCCTAGGTTGATTTATTTTGTCCACGAGGGGGCGCCTGTTGCTTCGCTTGTTGTGGGACGCTTGAAAAGACCTGAAAACCAAGAGAGAAACACGTACCAGCCCTAGACTTGTTCGTTTTAAAAAGTAATGAGCATATTATAAAGAATGTATGATTTGAAAGCATTTTTTATTTTTCTATCTATCTATCTATCTACTTACTTTTTTTTAACCTGTGCTGTCAGCATGCTGGACATACAACACAGAGTATTTGTGCCATTGCATCTAGGACAGAGTTAGTCTGCAAGTGGAGTTCAACTTCTCCACCTGCAATGCAACTCTATATTCATTGTTTAATCATCAACAACTGCTGCAACAACTCTGTCCTGTGGACGACCTGTGGGATGACAAGAGCACAGCTTTTTGTTATACATCAGTCCCCCTCTTGGTAGAATGATCTTACCATGTTTGGGTCTATAAACAACTCACTACTCCAAGAGGGGGAGAATCACCATGGGTGAGACAATTTAACAAAGAAACAATCAACATGTACATGTAAAAAAATAAACATAGAAACGTCGGACGAAAACATGTATCGAAAAAACAGAGTTTATCAGGTCCAGGAAAACTGGAACAGCAATTGGTCACGTGGCCTCTTCCTGTCATAGTTATGGCAGTGAATGAGGCAGAAAAGGAGAGGAATGCAACCAGGAAGGTGCTGGGGTGCGTTTAAAGCAAGAGTGTGTGTGTGTGTCTCAGTCTATTGTGTGGTGTATGTATGAGTAGCGGAGTTTTAGCACTGGGAGAGATGGTCAAAGCGCCACCAGATCGACGCAGGGGCGCAGCAGGTCGGGGAGCAGCCACACGGATCCCCCCCCACCCCCCCCAGGACCCGACCGCGCCCACCTCCCGTACTTGGAGGCACCCGACCTACAGCGACCAGCCATGGGTGCAGGGCGGCCCGCCATGGGCCTTCCGCCACGCCGGGCAGCTCCGTGCCCCCATCAGGCCCCTGCTTGGCCCCCCGGCCCGCCGAGCATGCGGACCACAGAACAGAGGGCGGCAGTTGCACCCCCGCCCCCCAACCCACCGCCCCCCCACCCCCAGCAACGAGCCCCCCACTCCTTCAGGAGTTTATTTCAATAACAATATCAGTAGTTGTAACAGCAAAGGGTGTTTTTTACAACCCTAACCCTACTACGCTAACCCTACGACCCTAACCCTACGACCCTAACCCTACAACCCTAACCCTACTACACTAACCCTACTACCCTAACCCTACGACCCTAACCCTATTGCCCTAACCCTACTACCCTAACCTTATGACCCTAACCCTAATACCCTAACCCTAACCCCCACTCCTTCAGGAGTTTATTTCAATAACAATATCAGTAGTTGTAACAGCAAAGGGTGTTTTTTACAACCCTAACCCTACTACGCTAACCCTACGACCCTAACCCTACGACCCTAACCCTACTACACTAACCCTACTACCCTAACCCTACGACCCTAACCCTATTGCCCTAACCCTACTACCCTAACCTTATGACCCTAACCCTAATACCCTAACCCTAACCCCTCAGAAGTTACTTTCAACCTGCTTGGGTAATTTAATGGAAGAAAAAGACAAGAAAGAACACGATATTTACCTACCTCTAGAGATTTTGTTTTATTTCAGTTCGTCATTCTCAAATCTATTTCTGAGTTTGACGATCGATCTGATCATGTACTGTAAGGCGGCTGATCAAACCCCGGAAGATTTGACCGTGGTTGGGTGTTCTGTTCCCTGTGTAGCTCAATGGGCAGAATGAGCTCCAACTCTTCTAAACATGGAGGCACTGACTGTATTAGAGCTTCAGTGTGGTGTTTTTTTTAATTGTCACCCCTGCCTGACCCCTAACTCTCTTCTCTGAGAACAGATAACACTGCTCAGTATGACGTGTGTGTGTGTGTGTGTGTGTGTGTGTGTGTGTGTGTGTGTGTGTGTGTGTGTGTGTGTGTGTGTGTGTGTGTGTGTGTGTGTGTGTGTGTGTGTGTGTGTGTGTGTGTGTGTGTGTGCGTGCGTGTTTGCTTTACTATACTTGTGAGGACCGTCTCTGGATTGAGTATTCTTTTGTTCAGAAGTAACCCAACAACATGTATCCTCACTTATCAGGTGTATTTACTTGGTCCTCCCTTTGATACAGGTGTGTGTGTGTGTGTGTGTGTGTGCGTGTGTGCGTGTGTGCGTGTTTTACTATACATGTGAGTACTGGTCTCTGAATTTACTATTTTTTGGTTGAGTTGTGATATTAGTTATATGGTTAGGATAAACTATATGTCAACTAAAAGACAGCTACATTTCTCTTGCATCATTTGTTAATCATTGCACAGGTCCTTCAAGGTTCACGGGCTTCTGGGGTGTATGCGGACATAAAAATGGTCTTTTCGGTTATTGCACGTCTTATCTTTACGGCTCTGGAGGAAAGGAAAATGATACCGTTGAATCCAAATGCACTGCCCACTCCTCTCTCTCAAAAAGAAGAAAGAACATATTTGAAATCTGCCACAGACCTCCAGCATTTGCGTGACCCCGTGCCCATAGTTTTCCTCACGCCGGGGTGAGAGAGAGAATGTTCCTGACTGTTCCGCTGCCCGTGTGGAAGTCACATGCGACCACCAGCCGCTGCTTAAGATACGGTTGGCGTCGCCGGGCGGCCGTCTGATGTGGAGCCAACCACTGTTTGGGAGATCGAAAAGTGAGATTTGCATGGGAGGAGACGCTCATAATGACCGTATTGTCAGGGACCCAACAATGGGCGGCTTTCACATTGACCGATGCGGACGCAGACTGGAGGGCCGAGCGTTTCTCAGCTGTAATCCATCCAGGGAAGTTCTGTGCAGAGCTGTAATTGTCATTTGTGGTTCTGCCTCAGACCCGTACGGTAACATGCATGTTGTAGCTTGAATGTTATTCTCCCTTGTAAGTCGCTTTGGATAAAAGCGTCTGCTAAATGACTAAATGTAAAATGTAAATGTTGTCGGTAGGTCCGACATTCTCTACCCTGTTGACTTAAACCCAGTAAAAAAAACATGGTACAGAAAACAGAGGAATGAACTCAAAGTGATTGTGTTGCTTGTGACGCTCCTTTGACACCAGGGGAGAATTATGCACAATGCTGCCTGAAATAAGGGTGTGCTCAAAGAAACAAGAAACAAACAGTCTTTATTCGTCACGCAACACACCACACCACACTACACACACACATGCACATGCAAACGCATGGCCATTTAGATTCCCCAGTCAGTCCATGACTTGCTACACCATCCACTAGTAGTTGCACTACTAGTTGTAGAGGCAGAGCAAAATGAATAGTGATAAAAATAATAATAATAACAATAACAATACTAATAACAATAACAACAATAGTAATAACAATAATAATAATAATAATAATAATAATCTTGATTTAATGCACCTCATAATATATTTATACAATATATATATATTGTATTTACTTTTTCTTAATGTCTTTTATTTATTGATTTTACCTTGCACCATTCTGTCAACTTCTTCTACTGTAGCACCCGCATTTTCCCCCTGGGGATTAATAAAGTTAATTTGATTTGATCTTATCTTATAATTATATCCTAACTAGAGTCACTACATTTAACAGCAGCAGTATGCAAACTATATGAAGAGCTGGATGAATGCATTCTGTTTTATTATTTGACAAAACATGTACACATTGCTTTATTGTACATATGACAGACGGGACATACATTTTGGATTTACTGATTTAACGCTCATGTCATAGCATTTATTACGTCCTTTAATGGTCGTGAGACTGTAAAAGGTAGAAACAAGTAAAGAGAACAGTTACATGGAAAGAAATTATTATTATTTACCATCTCCCCTTTTCTAAGATATACATCCCCCTGTCACCCTGCTGCTATGGCGATGTTGTTCATAAAGATTATTATTCTAATTTTCACTGTCAAAGAAAAGGGCTTTGTTGCTTGCTCCCTTTTTCAAGTTTTTGTTTTTAAATTAACATCCAAATACTTTAAATTCTGCATTTTTTTTCCAAGTTGTCATACAAAACATTACCACTGACCTGATAATGTGAAGAAACAAACAAACAAAAAAACAAACAAACAAGCAAGACTTGAGTAACTAAAATAGTTAAAGTTCTTTATTTTCCAATAGATACTGATAAATAGTTTGGACAGAGGAACAACTGACATTCCTTTTGCAGGTAAGTTTACAGAGAATTCAAAGTCCAAGTACAACCTTTGGCATCAAAGTACAACTTAGTACTATGGTAGTTACACAAGCACAGAGTGATGAGTAAATATAATTTAATGTATTTATCATCTATCTATCTATCCGTCTATCCGTCTGTCTATCTATATCTATATATCCATGCATCCATTGTCTCTTTGGCTGCAAAGTGGAATTCCCTCTATGATGAATATCTGTTCGTCTGTGCAACAAAATGTTTCACTGATTGAAAAAAGAAAAACAACATAGAATGAAAAAAACCATTTAAAGTGAATCTGCGTAACAATACTGTACGCACATTATTAGCAGGGCATAGGACTGAACGTTGTTTAAATGTGAATTCTCATGATGCTGATGCCTTCATGGCAACACTGGCTCCCGAAAATCCTTCCGCGCCGTCGTCCCTGTCGTTCTGCGCCAACTTTGGTGTT
The DNA here is from genome assembly GCF_960531495.2 of Zeus faber. Taxonomy (NCBI): domain Eukaryota; kingdom Metazoa; phylum Chordata; class Actinopteri; order Zeiformes; family Zeidae; genus Zeus; species Zeus faber. Next base: position 45,349,048 of record NC_137189.1, read on the forward strand.
TTGTTCGCGGGGTTTGATGAAGCTTATAATCAGGAGAATGGAGGTGAATGCATGATGGATCCTCCAACGTATCCCTTAAATCATCACTTTGAGACACTCTTCAAACTATAAGACAAATGACGCAGGGCAGCGAAGAACGCAAGCCGCGACACTTCCAAGTTCACCTTTGAAAACCATGTTACTCTATCTTATCCTGTTCTCTTTTGTTTCCGTTCATTCTGGAAACACTGAATTATAAAGTCAAACTGCTTCTGAATAAACATACTGTATCTCTTCCTAGCTTTTAAAACTCTTACTGCACAGACCTTCATGCTTTGTTGCGGCCCGCTTGATACAGAAGGGATCCGTAATATTGACGCAATTCAGTCGATAAAACAAAGTGTTTCAACTCCTGTCTTGGTGTGCTTAAAGCTTTAAACGGAGGGCACATGAGCCAGCGGCAGCGCTCGCTCTTTGCCTCAAACGTACTCCGATATTGTCCTCCGGGAAGAGCTGACCGAGCGCGCCCTGACAAGAGGGACGGGGTTGTCACAGTCGTCCTCCTGCAGACACAAAGAGGACGCAAGCAGCAGGACGCCGGACACCAGGTGGAGGAGGCCCGCTGTCCAGCCGCAGAACAGAGCACTGCCAAACTCCCAGCGCGGCACCACGTCCGGCAGGCTCCGGTCGAAGAACCTCACCACGGTCAGGTGCGCCACGTAGGACACGGGCACGAGGCCCAGCATCCCCGCCGCCAGGCAAAGCGTCCCCGCGGCCATCTTCATCACCCGCTTGGCTCTGAGGTTCTCCAGCCTGCTGTCGCAGCTGTTCACCACGTACATCCCGGGAATGGCCAGGAGGAGCCCCAGGAGCCCCGTGGCCACCGCCGCGCACATGAGGATCCGGGCCAGCTTGATGTCGGGGGGCAGGCCCAGGAGGCTGTCGTAGGCCCTGCACCCCGTGGCCCCGTGCTCCTGCACCACGCAGGTCTCCCACAGGCCCAGCTCGTAGCTCTCGGTGGGGAGGAGGTCCGTGGAGAGGGTGAGCCAGGTGGGCATGGTGGTGGTGGTCACGGAGAAGAGCCAGGCCCCCGCGGAGAAAAACACCCCGAAAAGCTCAAGGGCGCACACCCTCGCGTCCATGGCGGCACCTGTCACGGATACGCTGAACCCACCGACCTCCACTCTCTCTTGCTCTGTCTGTCAGTCTGTCTCTCTCGTTTTGTTATTGTCAGGAGAGGAGGGCTCCCCTCTTCACTGGACTATAATTCATGCCGAAATAAATATCCCATCAGGCCCGGCGGCTTCGGCGGGGGTGTAGGAGAGCTCTCCTCCAGGGGTCGGTGCTCGCTCAACCCGACGCATCTGGAGGGGAGAGGGGAGCAGCCAGGCTTCACCCCCCTCCACCCCTGCTGCTCTGCCACTGGTCAGCGGGATGGAGCTAGGGGCCGGCGCCCAAGATAACAGAACCATTCAACTCCAGGCAAACAGAGAGGTACACACAGGATGTTGTTAAAAATTCAGGGGATTTTATTATATGGCCAGCACACAGGGAGGAGAAAAAGGCTTTGGAGGTTTGTGGAATGGCTCTGTCCACTCGCTGTCTTTGTTTTCGGACAAATTGCGGGAGCCGAAGCAGCGTTGCTTGGCAAAGTGACGCAAAATGGATATGTTTAGGGGGGGAATTTACGTGCGCTACAAGTCTTTTTTCGGCTCTATAAATTCTGTACAGCACACTCTTTGGTGTCATATATCAACCAAAGACGACAAAAGACCGCCGGCAACCTAGAATTTGGCACAATACAGTAAGTTGTACACAAACCTCCCCCCCCCCCCCCATCATCGTCATTCCACGTCATAACAGTATTAACTTGATGTAGTGTGTTGGGAATTAAATGATTTAGGACGCAAACTCAAACTGTGACCAAAACTTACATTTGTGGTTTTTAATGTTTGTAACAAGAGTCACACCATGTCCTTGATTTACCAAAATTCTGGATTGCAACCAGAAAACCTAAAAAAATGCACCAGCACACAGAGGCAGCCGCACGACCGACTCACTAATATACACAGTTTTTCTGACATTTCGGGGGCAATATATATTGAATTTTTTTTAACGTTAAATCATTGATTCAAAACAACTTGGCCTTGTGCATAGCCTTGATGTTCTGTTCTTTGATGAAAGGATGATTTGGAGGAAAAAAACCTGAAGCCCCGAGTTTGGCTTTACGCTCCCCCGCCACCTTGGCAGGGGTGCTGGTGCGTGGCCACCGAAACCACCAGACGGGCAGAGGCCCGGGAAGACACACGCCCCGCCTAAAATCCAGAACCAAATACCCATTAAGAAATAGTAAACTTTGATATTGGGACCCAAAAGTCGTGTGTGTAGGGTTGGAATGGTTATCTCGTTTTTTTCTCTCTCTCTCTCTCTCTCTCGCTCTTCTCTCTCATTTACTGTTGTATACTGTGCTGTATTATCCCAAACACTACCTCACTCTATTCACATTCACATGCCACTTTAATGCACATATCTGTATATACATAGGCATATTCCCTCTATCTATTCCATTTTATTTCATTTTATTTTTTAATGTATTTTATTCTATATTTTTTTATTTTATTCTATAAGTATTCAACTTACTGTATTGGGTTTTAGGAGTCAGTTAGTTGGCCTATTAGAAAGAAATTTATTTTTTTATTTTTTCCTAGGACATATTGTGTGCTATCACCGGGTGCGTTGCATTACATTTCACTGCATATATGTATGAAAGTATGTAGATGTATGAAAGTATGTCTATGTATGAAAGTATGTATATGTTTGAAAGTATGTCTATGTATGAAAGTATGTAGATGTATGAAAGTATGTAGATGTATGAAAGTATGTAGATGTATGAAAGTATGTCTATGTAGATGTATGAAAGTATGTCTATGTATGAAAGTATGTAGATGTATGAAAGTATGTAGATGTATGAAAGTATGTCTATGTATGAAAGTATGTAGATGTATGAAAGTATGTAGATGTATGAAAGTATGTAGATGTATGAAAGTATGTAGATGTATGAAAGTATGTAGATGTATGAAAGTATGTCTATGTATGAAAGTATGTCTATGTATGAAAGTATGTAGATGTATGAAAGTATGTCTATGTATGAAAGTATGTAGATGTATGAAAGTATGTAGATGTATTAAAGTATGTCTATGTATGAAAGTATGTATATGTATGAAAGTATGTAGATGTATGAAAGTAGATTCAAGATTCAAGATAGTGGCGCGATAGTGGCGCCGCCCCTAGCGGTCGCCTGCGCCGGCGCTCCGGTTTCTTTCTTACTCTTTAGTATTTTTTCCTTTTTTTATCACAATGTTCGCCAGAAAAACATCAACAATTAACTCATACGGCCGCGATGCACTCATGGATATAAAAATTTCCCTAAACGAACAACTTTGGGACTTTTTATCCGTGGGAGCAGAGTGGCCGGCGGAAATCCTACGCGGGAACACTCGCAACAACAACTACAACAACAAAAATGGAGTCGCTGTTCCACGAGCCGGCCCACGGAGGAAGCACCGAGGTAAACGAGGCGGCATTCGGGTCAGAATGAGGACGCAACCTTACCGTCCACCTCTGCCAAGCATCCTTCTTGCTAACGTCCAGTCCCTGGAGAACAAGATGGATGAACTTCGAGCGAGGATTCAATTCCAGCGAGACACGAGGAACTGTTGCGTCCTCTGCCTGACGGAAACATGGCTGACCCCACTGGTGCCGGATGAAGCCATACGTCCAGCCGAGGCCTTCTCCGTGTTCCGCGGCGACAGAACGGGAGAGTCGGGGAAATCCAAAGGTGGAGGCGTCTGCCTAATGGTAAACAACCGCTGGTGTAACGCCAACAACACCAAATTCCTCTCCCACTCCTGCTCGCCGAACCTGGAACAGCTGACCATACTATGCCGTCCATTTTATCTCCCCCGGGAATTCAGCACGGTCATCATTACAGCCGTTTATATCCCACCGCAAGCGGACACCGACGCAGCTCTGTCGGTTCTGCACGATGTGTTGTGCGGATTTCAGAACAGACATCCCGACGCGGCTGTGGTGGTGACTGGGGACTTTAACAGGGCCAACCTGAAAAAAGTTCTGCCGAATTTCCACCAACACATCACGTGTGCCACCAGGGGAGACAGAACTCTGGACCATTGCTACACTCCTTACAAGAACGGATACAAGCCCGTGTCGCTTCCTGCTTTCAGGAAATCAAATCACGCCGCGATCTCGCTGCTTCCTGTTTACAGGCCTCTGATCGCGCGGGATCTGGTGATGACGAGGGAAGTGAAGCGGTGGACGGACCAATCAGAGGCTGCGCTTCAGGACGCTCTGACTGACGTAGACTGGGACATGTTCCGAGCGAGTTAGAGTGACGTCAGCGAGTTTACGGAGGTTGTAGTGAGTTTTGTGGCTACGCTCGCGGATGAAGTCGTTCCTACGGTGAAAGTTCGGATATTTCCAAACCAGAAACCATGGGTTGATAAATCCATCCGCTGCGCTCTGAATGCGCGCACGGCCGCTTACAACGACGGACTTGTATCTGGCAACATGGACAATTACAAAGCGGCGTCGTACAATCTGCGGAGGGCGGTGAGGGACGCTAAACGGACGTACAGAGACACCGTGGAGCTGCAGATGGAGCGGGGGGACACAAGATGCTTGTGGGAGGGGCTGCGAACAATAACAAACTACAAGAGCAGCTCCTCCCCAGCCACGAGTGTGGACGCCTCCCTGGCCAACCAACTGAACTCCTTTTATGCGCGGTTCGAGTCTGGCAGCAGCACCGCTAGCTCGCCGGCTAATTGGAGCTACACCGCTGGGGACGAGCGCGCACTCTCAGTGTCCGTGCACGAGGTCAGGAGGGCTCTGATGCGGGTGAACACCAGGAAAGCTGCGGGTCCAGATGGCATATCTGGACGAGTACTGAAGACCTGTGCTAACCAGCTAGCTCCGGTGTTCACCACAATATTCAACATCTCCCTGGCTGAATCAGTGGTCCCATCCTGCTTCAAGAGGTCCACCGTCGTTCCTGTCCCGAAGATCGCCTCTCCAACCTGCCTGAATGACTACCGTCCGGTGGCCCTCACCTCGGTGGTCATGAAGTGTTTCGAGAGGCTGATTAAGGATTACATCTGCGCCTCCCTCCCCCGCACCTTGGACCCGTTGCAGTTCGCGTACCGGCAGAACAGATCCACGGATGACGCGGTCTCTCAGGTACTGCACACCACGCTCACGCACCTGGATGGCCAGAAGGGGGCCTATGTGAGATTGCTGTTCATTGATTATAGTTCAGCTTTCAACACCATAGTCCCCACCAGACTGGCTGTCAAGTTGTTGGAGCTAGGATTGAATGCTCCGCTGTGCACCTGGATCCTGGACTTCCTCACAGGCCGCCCCCAGGTGGTCAAGGTGGGGAAGTACATGTCAAGCTCCCTCACCCTGAATACAGGATCCCCCCAGGGCTGCGTCCTCAGCCCCCTACTGTACTCCCTGTACACACATGACTGTGTGGCCAGGTCCAGCTCCAACACCATCATCAAGTTTGCTGACGACACCGTGGTCGTGGGCCTGATCACCGACTGCGATGAGAAGGCCTACCGCGAGGAGGTGGCTGACCTGTCACTCTGGTGCCAGGACAACAGCCTCCACCTGAACGTCAGGAAAACCAAGGAGCTGATTGTGGACTTTAGGCGTGGATCACAATCGAGGACGCACGCGCCGTTGTGGATTAATGGGACTTCTGTCGATAGGGTGAGCAGCTTCAGATATCTGGGAGTCCACATCACAGAGGACTTAACATGGACTGTTCACACAGACACTCTGGTGAGAAAGGCGAGGCAGCGTCTCTACCACCTCAGGCAGCTGAGGAAATTCCGGGTCTCGGTGAGGATCCTCAAGTCCTTCTACTCTGGAGCAGTGGAGAGCATCCTGACAGGCAACATCACTGCCTGGTTTGGGAACTGTACTGCCCAGGACAGGCGGGCCCTGCAGAGGGTGGTGCGTTCAGCTGAACGTACCAATGGAACTACCCTCCCCCCCTTGCAGGAGTTATACACCAGGAGGTGTAGTAGCAGAGCCCGTAGGATCATGAAGGATCCTCATCACCCCAACAACGGACTGTTTCAGCTGCTGCGGTCAGGCAAGCGCCTCCGCAGTCACGCAGCGAGAACAGAGAGACTGAGACGGAGTTTCTTCCCTCAAGCCATCAGAACTGTCAATGCTGACCTCACCAGGGGTCCTAACTGAGCCATGCACTAGGCTCCACTACCTACTGTACTGTATGTAGCATACTGTACCGCATACTGTATCACTGTTCAGGGTTGTTCGTGATGCCGTATTGCTGCGCCGTACTGTTGTATACTGTGCTGTATTATCCCAAACACTACCTCACACTATTCACATTCACATGCCACTTTAATTCACATGCCACTTTAAATGCACATATCTGTATATACATAGCCATATTCCTTCAACCTATTCCATTTTATTTCAATTTATTTTTTATTGTATTTTATTCTATATATTTTTTATCTTATTCTATAAGTATTCCACTTACTGTATTACGTTTTAGGAGTCAGTTAGTCGGTCTATTAGAAAGTAATTTTCTACTTTTTATTTTATTTTATTTTAGTACTTTTTCCTAGGACTTCTTGTGTGCTATCACCGGGTGCGTTGCATTACATTTCACTGCATATATGTATGGAAGTATGTATATGTATGTGACAAATAAAAATCTTGAATCTTGAATCTTGAATGTATGAAAGTATGTAGATGTATGTAGATGTATGAAAGTATGTAGATGTATGAAAGTATGTAGATGTACGTGACGAGTAATAATCTTGACTCTTGAATCCCCTCCGGAGCGGCATCTAGCGGCCACCCTCCGAACTGCAGTCGGGGAGCACTTCCGCGTGGGCTGCGGCACCCGGATGACGCTTTGCGGTGACGGCTCGAGCAGGTGCATTGTGGGAAACGCCAGGTCCCTGACGTCGTCGCCCGATTCCTCTGCGCGCACGGGGCGACGCGTCGCTCGTGCCAAACATCGCTGAGATGTCGACGCGCGGCCGGTGGTGAAGTCGACGATAGAGTACGCGCAGTTAGGCGAGACCTCGTCGTTTGGAGGACGCCCCCCCCCCGCCCCCGCAACATGGAGGCCGGCGAAGGTATGGACGCTCGTCGTCGTGCTTGACGTGCGCGGTGCGTCGCGTCGGTTTTTTTTGTTTTTATCCGCCCCGAAGCTCCGCAGGGACGGGACGACGCTACTGATCCAGACCACGCCGACGCACGCAGTAGGACAGGGCCCCCGCGGTCGGCCGAGTCGAACCTTGCGCGGCGTCCTTAAAGCGGTGACCCGCAGGATCGTTTCGTTGAAAATGTCGCATATTTCGATCCGCTGCTCGGCGGGCGGGCGGGTTTACAAGCGGCGGCCACTCGACGCGAGTGCGCTCCCGCTGGGGAAGGCGGACCCGCCGCGTCTGCGGCGGGTCCGCCTTCCCCAGCGGGAGCGCAGCTGATCGGTTACGTGCGAGGAGTTCTGGGAGGCTGGACATTGAAATGTGAACGTGGTGATTTTTAGTTTTTATTTTTCATTTTTTTTCCCACGCCGTTGGTTCGTAAGTTGCAAGTTGCGTAGACCTTAAAAATAAATGATAAACGGGCAACAGGAAGCGCAACGTGATTCATAATTGAGTGGCGACCGTGACCACCGGAAAGTGAGTAAGTAAAAATGTATTCATATAGCACCTTTCCAACAATACGTGCAACTCAAAGTGCTGTACAACAACGCATTAGAACGTAAAAGATTCAAACATTAATAAGAGAGTAAGAGATTAAAATCAAGCCATCAATCATATACAATCAGGCCATTAAATCATAAGAATTAGAAGATTCGAAATCAAAAACATTAATCATAAGAATTATTAAGCACAGTTTCCGCAGTCGATGTCTACTAATTTAGACACCTAAAGATTTGTGGCCTATACATATATTTTAAAGCAACAAACTGTCCCTCGGTCTGTGTCTAGTCTCCTTCATTGGAATGTCAGTGAATGTCTGTAAATTTCTAGAACTCTAACCTCAGGTTTTTTTTACGTTTTAATTCTAGAAGGACTTTAACCAGGTTTTGAGGACCTTAACCTCAACAGATAATCCAAAAGTTCTCTATTTTGTCATTTTTGACGTCACAGCACGACAACCCCACCGGGGTCCCACTACAAATCCACGAAACGCTATAAACCTCAGTCAAGCCGTTGAAAACAGCCTGTGAGTGGGTATCAAGCGTTGTTTTGATCATTCTGATCATACGCCTGCGGTGAGCGGGGCGGTAAACACCGCGAGACCTCAGTTGAGTCCGACGTGCCCGTTAAGTCGTCAAACCGGACTCGGCGCTTCAGGTCGCCGGTTGACTTGGGTCTCTTGACGGCTCAGAGGGGGCGATGCTGTCGCCGTCGTCCAGGAGGCTCTCGTCGCGTTTCCAAAAACCCGCCGGCTTGCTCTCGTAACAAAAACACAAATATGTTGAACCCAGCGCCCACAGGGGAAAAGGGAGGCGGCCCCGAGAAGCTGTGGGGCCTTGGTGGCGGCCCGGGGGAGCAAGGACGACACGGTTGCCCGGGACCGTCCAGAACTGCGCAGTTGTTTGGTTCCGTCTGAAGTTGCGTGGAGCGACAGCGTGCACCCGCCAAAGAACACAGTTGGATCTCAAGTTCAAGATCCAAGAGGTTTATTTGTCACGTACATATACATTCGGTCATAGATGTACGCAGTGAAACGTCATGACACCCGGTGATTACGCACAATAAGATCTAAAAATACTAAAATGTGCGTAATTGACACAAGGTGCTCGCGCAGGCAGCCGCAAGGGGCGGCGCCACAATTGCATTGACACAAACAAGTCTTACGGCCTCGCGTGCTCACATAGTCTGAAGGCAAGAAGTGCACATTGCTGTTCTACCTTTGTCCAAATGCCACTTTTTTAAAACATGGGATGTTAGAAAGGTGAACCACCTGAGGGGGTTTCAGCGTGCCAAATTCAGATGAATTTACCATTAAGCCTTGACCTGTGTGCTCACCACATTTTGCTTTCCGTATTTTATTTGTCTATCAAAGCGTCGATGACAAGTAAACGGGAACAACGTATTCGTGAAAAATGTCAGTACTTTGTTGTGGATGCGGGACAGGGTCAAATGCAGTTCTGGAACGCATGACGGAAGGACTTGTCTAGCAGAGCGTGCAGTGTGTGTGTGTGCGCGGCTCAGATGTGGGGATGGTGACACCAGTCTGCGGTTTAACGTCACCAGTGTGGCTAATCCAAAACAGCGCATGCATATAATGTGAACGCGAGCTGCTTTTGCAGAAGAAAACCAGCACATTTAGTAATGACCAATCTCTTTTACTTACCTTTATGAAAATGTCAGACAGCAAACCAACATAAACAGAGATACCTTGCCGCCGCAGCCCAGGCCATCCGACACATCTTTGTTTATGTCCTCTACCTGCTGGCCATAGCCGCTCTCCCCAAGTGGGAATCCTTAAAAAGGTTGCCTCGTGGTCCACTTTTATACCTTTTTCCATCATGGGCCTTATTGCAGCTTTTCATACAACCTGGGTTTAGCATTTCACAAATAAAAGGACGCAAACGGACAGGCAACGCTCTGTTGACAAAATGCCTACACAATGCCCATTAAACCCAAAATGCACTTTCGTTGTCGTGCGTTTGACATCATCTGCCAATAACAGATGAAGCATGGATGGAGGGAATATCTATTTGAAATGATATAAACTAGGGCTGTGCCTGACTCAGAATTTTGTCAGTCTAATTGGATCAGGCTGCTCAATGCCAATATTTGACTATTCAGTAGCGGGGACCGGGGCTCACGGAGGAACGCAGGGTTGAGTACTGGGACCCAGTATTAAACAGGCCCCGGGGCTAAATTTAAGACCGTAGTATCAATCAGCTCAGACGTTACCGGTACTGCTAACGGTATTGGAGAATTTATGAAAATTGATTTTCTATTTATTGAGGCTATATAACCCGTTTCTAACTTGCTTTAAGATTAAGATGTTAGTCTAAGAATCTCTCTCTCTCTCGCAGATTGTGCCCGATCGCCCCCTCTCCATGTGTAATACGCAGAAAATAAAGCAGTGTTAATTCTGCTCTTAATTTGTTTTGGTTTCTCTTAAAAATAAAGAGATAAGAGTACCGTTAAAGCACCGATAAGCAGTATCGGTAAGAGTAGCCGTACCATTAAAATCCCAACAACACCCATCCCTACGCGAGCCCTGTCCCACCATATAAAACAACTAAAAACACACTGTTTTGAGCTGTTTTATTGGGAGGAACGGGGCGTGGCTCTCTGCGATCCGGGCGTACGGTGAGCCGCGTTCACATCCACATCCACATGCAGACGAGTCACACATGTAAAAATATATTTATGATTCCCCTTATTTACAAGTCCTCATTGAAACATTAATCGATGACTCGACTCAGCTTTCAGGGGGCGACCATAGGCGAGTCAATTAATTCAATATAAAGTTGTTCAACACAACCAGTGGCATCCTTTCAGTCAGGGGCCGGCTTGATTTTGACATAAATGACTCTTTTACGATCCAAACAGAAATGAGATGTTTTAGATGCGGCTCGGCCAGCGACCGTTGTGCTCGTGGCCGGGGCCAGCCCCTCATCCACCCTGACACGCCGGTGTTTTCCAGACTGAACAGTTCTGGGGGCTCCCTGAGGGGAACTAGGAAGGTCCCCCCCAGAACTTAACACCGTCAAGAGCTTTTTCCCCCCTGGTCGTATCCGCACCGCCAGCGGGCGCTCTGAAGTGACGTCAGTCAATGGGGTTTGAGCTTCACCTCCGGGTTCTGTCAAATTTACTCCGTAAACAAACGCTCACGTATTTCACCTGATCAGTCCACCAAATCTGTTTCTGAACAAATTTGAGGCGAGAAATAAGTGATCCAGGTGCTTAATCACTCCTATTCGAACTACGAGGTGTCATTTAAAAGTTTGCTCTAACTTTAGTAAGGCAAGGGCATGCATCAGGACATCCCACTGGGGATTTTGTTTCATTGGATTAACGTCGGAAAATAAAATATATGAAGTAAATGCATAAATAAATAAAAATAGTACTATGACAGTGCACTTTCTGTAAATCAATGAAGGTTCCTCTTGTGCCAGGTAGTCCCCGCCTTGGATTGGGAGCTAATACAAATAAAAACGTCCCTCAAAACGGTGGTGTGTGTGGGTGTGTGTGTGGGTGTGTGGTACCAGGGGTTCAAGTGACTTGGTTGGTTGCTATGGTAATCTGCATAGAGTCATGTGATCAGGGCGAGGTGTCCAGAACAGAGGCTAATTGGCCCAGATGTTGAGGAGGCGGGTTCTGGGCTGTGCGTGCGGTGATGGTGAGGAGGCTGAGTGGGTGAAGCAAAGGCGAGCAATAGTTGCAAGTCCAAGCGAGAAGAATCCCATCAATGTTTAATTAAAATGGTCTAAACTATATTTAACGATAATTACACTTTGTATCGGAACACAAACACCTGCCGTGTCCGGTGATTCTGCTCAAATCGAAGGTGATACTGTATGCCTTCATCAGCAAGGCACCCCACCACAATTTCGGTGCCAAAAATGTCGCTGCGCTCAGCGGCAAAAAAAAAAAAAAAAAAAAAGATTCACCTTTCTTGCTTTTAGTTTAGATAAACTGTGTAACACTATCTTCTTTTATGTGGCAGGTGTGAGTTGCTCTACTCCCACAGAGGAGATGAACGGGACCGGTAACCTGATGGACTTCCTGGACGAGCCCTTCCCAGATGTGGGCACCTACGAGGACTTCCACACCATCGACTGGCTGCGAGAGAAATCCAGAGACACTGACCGGCACAGAAAGGTGGTGTTCGCCTTCTTATTTTGACGCCATTTAACTGTCAGAATCACAATAAGTTTTCTCCGCCAGGGACATTTACATATTAGGAATAAAAAAATAATAATAATAAAAAAAATTAAATAAGAATAAATTTTATAATATAATAATACACGCGCCATTTATTCATTTTATTTTTTTTATTTTTTTAAACAGACGAACTGAGTTAGGCTGCAAGCAGAGTTCAACTTCTCAACCTGCAATGCAACTCTTTATTCATCCAGAACTGCCAACTAACTGCTAAATAACTCTGTCCTGTGGATGACAAGAGTTTTGTTACACGGAACCACCACCTTTCCCCATCTTTAGAGAACTATCTTACCATGTTTTAGTCTGTAAACTAAGCAATACCCAAAGAGGGCGAGATTCCCCGCGGGGGAGACAATTAAACAAATCAACAACATGTACAAGGAGAAAAAAAAAAAAAACATAGAAACGTTGATGTATGTGTGTATGTATGTAACGTATGTGTGTGTGATATGTCCACCATTGAGTGTACAGGACTTGTCCCAGTTGGTTCTGGTGTATGAGGTCGGGGTTATCGTAGTACCTCCAAGCCAGACGCTCCATCCACAAGCCCCGTGTGCCCATCTATGTAGCCCAGTGTGCTCAGCACGGGACGCCTGAATGTCAGCCCCCCCGCCCCCAAATATGGTCCAAGGAAGGACAACCGTTGAACTGGCGACAGAGTTATGGGCGCCCAAGGCTCATTAATGCACATGGGGAGCGAGGGCTAGTCCGTCTGGTCCAATTCCACAGAAGAGCTACTGTAGCACAAACTGCTGAAAAAGTGAATGCTGCTATGATAGAAAGGTGTCACACACACAGTGCATCACAGCTTGCAGCCTATGGGGCTGCGTAGCTGCAGAACAGTCATGATTGACCCCTGTCCATCACAAACTAAATACTAAACAGAAGAAATATACAAAATGTGATACTATGAACAGGACAAATGATTGTTGTGGGTATAAACTATAAATATGAAATATAGCTGCAGGCAGAAATACACGGGGTCCAGTTAATTGGTGCTGGGTGCGTTTTACAGTTTCCCGGGTTCTCTGAAATGCAGCACGAACACCGCGTGGGCTCCCCCTGGTCTGTCGTCTCCTGGTTGCTCATCTCGTACTTTTTTGAATATTGTGAATGACCTTGAAGACTGAATTTTTGGACAATGGCTTCTTTATTGTCTGCGATAATTTGTCAATAATGAAGTATAACATTGATGTAATGAAGATAACATTGATGCAACTTTAACATTAATTTGCAGTTATAATTATTATGGAATAATTACTCAAGATCACAACCGCTTTGACTTTATCACAGTTTGCACAGTACAGTAGTAGTTGTGGTAAAACAGGTTACATTTCTTTCGGCTCTTAAACATGGTGGAAATGTGTGACAAGATTGTTGATCGTGAATCATAAACCTCTGATTCAGACTGTGATTGAGTTCTTCCAATTGTTGTTTTCTCCTTAGATCACCAGTAAGAGTAAAGAGTCCATGTGGGAGCTAATTAAGAGCCTTCTGGACGCCTGGTCCGGCTGGGTGGTCATGCTGCTCATTGGCCTCCTCTCAGGTACGCAAAACTCACCGGCTGCGTCTGAAATGCCCTGCTGGCCTGATGTTCTGCATGGACCGGGCGACAAATGGCGCTGTTTCAATTGCAGTGCACTCACCATTCAAGTGTAATCAACTTGCAAAGTGGCTGCGGAGCGTCATTAACTTTAATATAATTGTGTGTGTGTGTGTGTGTGTGTGTTTTAAAAAATAAATAAATAAATAAACAAAAAGGAAATGAGAATGATCTCCCTGACTGTTTATTATGTTGACTGTTTTTATATGTTTATTATCACAAAATGAGACGTTCCATCACCATAAATCCATCCACTGTTGACAGCGTGGATGTCTGGTGTTTATCTTATTTTGTTTTCATTTTTTCTGTTCGCTGACAAATAGGGTACAAATTTTGTCCCCTGCATCCAGAGGTCCCCTGTTTGTGAGTGAGGACTTATGACTTAGTTCTCCTCAACCTCCCCCCTCAGGCACGCTGGCTGGGGTGATCGACTTGGCCGTCGACTGGATGACGGACCTGAAGGAAGGCGTCTGCCTCTCCACCTTCTGGTACAGCCATGAGCAGTGCTGCTGGACCTCCAACGAGACCACCTTCGACGACCGAGACAAGTGTCCGCAGTGGCAGAAGTGGGCGGAGCTGATGACGGGGCACTCTGAGGTGAGGTGTCGATCGGTGCTTAGCTTGCTCCAGCTCAGGTGCTATGATCGTAGGCGAGGCCCTCCGGCTCCTCCCTTATCGGCTTCCCCGGCCGGGAAAAGGTACCAGGTAGAAGTGTGCGTCCTGCTCGTAGTCGAGTGCTAAACACCCTGCGCACCACAAGCGTCTCTCCTGCCAGGCCGCTGACAGCGCTGTCAGCAGAGGAGTAGAGGTTATTACAGTTTGGGATGCAAACAACTCGCTTTTCGGCATAAGTCGCTTTTTTCACGTCAATTTGGGTGACTTGTGTGATTCGTCCAAACCGAGACAGAGGGGTTTTTTCCGGGGGCGGGGCCTGGGTGCGGTGACCCATTTTAGCATTTTTTTTATTTTACTTTTTATCCATGATCTATTATCGAGTGGACTCGTTCTCTGATATTACGTTAAGACACGGACACGACTCTAGTCTCCCAGTCTCTAGTCTCCAAACAGCCAGGAAGCGATGCTGCGTTCGTGGGCTCTGAAAATTGTAATGCGTGTGGGAAGTGACGCGTTCATTGGAACTTGAAAAACCGTCGGCTACCACTGTAAGTATATTTCAGAGCTCTTTTCACCGTACATGTGTTTGCATCCCTGTACAGTCAACTGAAACTAAACCAAAAACTAAAACTAGGTGTGGGGGAAAAAAAAGATTTTAGTTAAAACTGGACAGAAAAAAGTGAGAACTAACTGAAACAATATTGTGTATTTACTAAACTAACTAATATACAGGAAATGTCTTTAGTTTTAGGGTTTTTTTTCCACTCAATTTGGTACAATTTGTCAACATATAGCCGTGGCAATACAATTACCAGTTCTTTGTCTACTTTTAAATGGAAAGATGCAAATAAGAATTTGCTATTGTTAAAAATAAGGGGACAAACAGGATTGAGCTTCTTGTCAAGTTCAAGATTGTCTGTGTGGTGAGCATATGCTGGAGCATATACTAAGAGAGCGACAAAGACACGCTAAGTGTGACCAGAGCAGTACTGTTATCACAGCTTTTATCTGTCTTGTCTTGTGTTTCTTCCCCTCTGAACATTCAAATTCTCTAAAGTATCAGTTAAAACACAAACGACAAAGAATTTTGCGGCGTTACCGTAATAAAGCTTTCAGACATTATTTTATGTCACATTTTCATTATTAAGCTGACTTATAACTGCATAGTATCTTAATTACTAAGAAATATAAGGTGACTTAAAATGGCAACCATATTTTCAGTTGCAGCAACCAAAGCTGATGCCCGGTTGCCTGACTTGCCAGTGCTGAGCCCTGCTACGCCCCACAGTGTTCACTGCCTAACTGTGTGGCTTTCGCTATATATATTTAAGATTCAAAGTTTTGTCACGGTCATACTGGTACTACATGTGACAAAATGCTTGTGCCATATTTCAGTGACCGTAATTGTAAAACTCGATCTACAAAGAAAGAAAATATGTGTGGAAATATGTGTTATTATCATGCTTTATCATCAGAAATGAAGCCTTCTGTGAAGTCTATTGGGAAATGCTACGATGTTCTTGTAAACAACTGAGAACACGCAAATTAAGTCAGATAAAGAGGCAGCAAAAGGGATGGAAAGAAAAAAGGTTGAGTTGGTTTGATTCCCGAAAAGCCCTAACTGTAAATCATCATAAGTAATATCATACCACATAAATATAATATCATCGTAAACCTGTATCATTTCTCTCCCAGGGGGCCGGAGCATATGTGCTAAACTACTTCCTCTATGTTCTCTGGGCGCTGCTCTTCTCCTCTCTGGCCGTGTCGCTGGTTCGAGTCTTTGCTCCGTATGCCTGTGGCTCTGGGATTCCTGAGGTGAGCGGAGAGGCCACCCCGGGAACATGTTCTTCAGGAGAAAATATTTGGTGCTTTGCCGCTTGAGGGGGGTCTAAATGGCTACTAGAAGGAGTTATTTGACAGCTTGAAACCGCAATCAGATGAATGTGTTAAAGTTTATATTTTATATAGCTGATATTTTATCATGGAATCAAGTATTTTCTTCCCCTAAAAATGTGCCGTGATTTGTTTTAATTTTGACCAGTCATGAAGGAATCTTAATATCAAAGTGGGTTATGAAAACTCATCACTGACAAAATTATACATTTTGGGAAATTCTCCTTGAGCTGAGCAGTTGAATTATTATTATTATTATTATTATTATTATTATTAATAAATATATATATTAAAAAAAATGTATTATTGTTATTAATAGAGGTCCAGCCCAAAGGCGCGGGAGCCCTATTGTTTTTGTTCAGAACAAAATTGCGGTGGAAGTGTCAGGCGCTCAAACTGCTGAACCCGCGGACATGAATGATAGAGAGTTGTATTCAGGACAGTCCAGACAAGCTGTCGTTCAAGTTTCATCCACATTGGGCTGAATTTGTGGAAAGTGTTTCGAAAAAAACAGTGATGCCAACAGGGCTTGTACATTGTTTCGTCACACATGTCACACCAACAAACCTGGACCCCATGCATTGATTCCTTCAGCTAAATTTTTTTTCTTTCTTTCTTTGTATTTATACAAAATATCAGGCAAAATATGTACATACATTTAGAAGACATGGCTGTGCAGGGGTTTCTCAAATAGGAATATAATTCACCAGAAAATAACAAAATCTAAAAGAATAAATGAAAACAAGGAAATTCATCATAATATTATAAAAAAAATACAGATAAAACATATTATCAAGTAATATTAATACACAATGAAAAACACAGTAAATTCTAAAAGCAATACTCTAGTATATCCAATATAAATGTTTTTTTTGTCACCTCTCGTGAATTCAAGGAAACATTTGAACCGTTGCCGGGAAGCAGTCAGTAGTAGTATTTTTGATGAATTATTTGGACTTTCAACAGATTAAGACGATCCTCAGTGGCTTCATCATCCGGGGCTACCTGGGGAAGTGGACCCTGCTGATAAAGACGGTCACCCTGGTCCTGGCTGTCTCGTCTGGGCTGAGCCTGGGCAAGGAGGGTCCCCTGGTCCACGTGGCCTGTTGCTGCGGAAACCTCTTCTGTAGCCTCTTCTCCAAGTACAGCAAAAACGAGGGCAAACGACGCGAGGTGAGCCGTGCTATGGCGACATGCACAGTCGTATTAAACCAAAGCCGATGTTTCACTTACACTGTGTGTGTGTGTGTGTGCGTGTGTGTGCTTGAGAGAAGTACGTTTGTGTAAATTGACCGTCCCTCTCATTTCTGAATGACAATCAAATGAATTCCCTAAGTTGAGACTATGTGAACCGTCGCAAAAAAGAATATAAAAGTGATCATGTATGTCTAGGTATTGTTCAAAGTGCTTACGTGCACACGAGCAGTCACATAAATTACATAAATTAGCAGGTTCATGATGATGCAGTTCTGAAATATGGGAAGAGATTAGGGAAAGCTAGTGCAAGGAAATTTCAAGCTGTCCATTTAAACAGGTTTTTCTTTCCTGTTGGTTCACAGGTGCTGTCGGCGGCGGCGGCGGCCGGGGTGTCTGTTGCCTTTGGAGCCCCCATAGGTGGCGTTCTCTTCAGTCTGGAAGAGGTAGAACATAAACCTGCCTCTCAAGCCAACCGCACAACTAAATGTGCCTCTTTTACTTTTTCACTCACTCACTCACTCACTCACTCACTCACTCACTCACTCACTCACTTTGTTTGACAAGTTGTTGTCGAACAAAACATGTCAAAGAAAACAAAACATGGGGAATGTATTTCTTTTTTTTGTGACATTACAAAAGCAAGATCCTCGTCTCTTTATATCATGTGGGATTTATTTGTTCACAAACTCTCAACTCCGCCCCACCGCCCCTTCCTCTCACTGAATTAGCATACATGAGCATACAAAGTATTTATATCATAATATTTATATTAAAGCCTGGTGGGAGAAGATCTCAGAGGCAACATCAAACTGGAAGTCCTTCCCCATGAAGAGTCGGAGTCGGGGCGTGATTCAGGCTTTTCTCTCTCTCTCCCCCGCTCTCTCTCCAGGTGAGTTACTACTTCCCCCTGAAGACGCTGTGGCGCTCCTTCTTCGCCGCCCTGGTGGCGGCCTTCACGCTGCGCTCCATCAACCCGTTCGGGAACAGCCGCCTGGTGCTGTTCTATGTGGAGTACCACACGCCCTGGTACATGGCCGAGCTGGTGCCTTTCATCCTGCTGGGGGTGTTTGGCGGGCTTTGGGGGACGCTGTTCATCCGGGCCAACATCGCCTGGTGCCGGCGGAGGAAGACCACACAGCTGGGGAAATACCCGGTGCTGGAGGTGATGGCCGTGACGTGCATCACTGCCGTGCTGGCTTTCCCCAACCCGTACACCCGCCGCAGCACCAGCGAGCTCATCTCGGAGCTGTTCAACGACTGCGGCGCGCTGGAGTCCTCACAGCTGTGCGACTACGTCAACAACCCCAACATGAGCCGCCCTGTGGACGACATCCCGGACCGCCCAGCGGGCCCCGGGGTCTACAACGCCTTGTGGCAGCTCGCCCTGGCGCTGGTGTTTAAGATCATCATCACCATCTTCACGTTTGGCATGAAGGTCAGTGTGGTGGGCGCTGTTGAATTCTGGTGAATTCTCACTGCTTGGTCGGTGAGGTTAACCTCTTTCACAACAAGAAACAAACTGAGTGTGTTTAAGATATTAATTCTGCAGAATAAAGAGAAAGATACAGATGCACTTCAAAACAGTGGTGCTGTACATTCTGCCCCTGCTTCTACGGAAGAGGCCTATACAGGTACTCCTCACTAAACGACCTACCTGTTTAACGTCCATACGGACGTACGACCAGCTCTCTGACCCTGGCGTCTCAACATCAAGCATCTCATCACGCATCACCGTTCCGCAGTGTGTCAGAATTTACTACACTAGCGTTCGCAATGGCTACGCCCCCTTACCATGAAATAACATGGGTCCTCGCTTATTGACCGATTCGCTTAACGACCTGGTCCTAGGAACAGAACTCGGTCGTTAAGTGAGGAGTACCTGTATCATTGTCATTCACAGGATCATGCCCCCAAATCATATCCCTGGCTGTTTCTCTCATACAATGATTACCAGTCAAACTCTGGTCACAGACACAATCTACCGTGCTATAAAACAAACCACAATGCTCTGTCAAGCCCCCTGGGGTTATCCTTATCTCCACGCAAGGCTGAGTGAAGATGGAATGTGGTCTGGTCTTGTGATAATAAAGTATTATAGTTAAAGAACAGTCAAATGAAACAAGTGTCTCTTCAATGTGAACTCAGAGTGAGTCATTAAAAAACCCGAGGTAATGTATTTTAAAAAGCTAGGTAAGATACTAAAAAGGCTGTTGTCTTCTTCTGTTTCACAATTAATTTATCAAGTAAAAAGGATATTTAACGCTGGAACAGCGGCGTATTTCTCTTTCAGCAAGCAATCATTACCGCAGTAATTTGGATCAGTGACGCGTCGTGTCCCGTCCTGTTCTTCAGAATGATGGGTCGTCAGCCTCCATCACCACAGACACAGAGTGGAGTGTTATTCACACAAAAAATTTTATTATTTTTTTTTACTAAATTAAGTCCCTTAGCAACAGAACGCAACAAGGAGATGGGTGTGACGTGGCACGGGACGCACAGGTTTTTTTTCATTTCATTCAATAACGAAACAGAGGAAAACAAATTCATACCCGCACACATACAAATAAAAACACTTGTTTTGTTTGTAGACACGGAAAACGGGGGGAAAACGGGCACCGGCGGTCGCTCCTTCTCCATTATGCAGCGCATCCAATACGGAAAAGGACAGCCCCTTAGTTGTGTCAGTATTTACTACACTAGCGTTCACAATGGCCACGCCCTCTTACTGTGAAATAACACGGGTCCTCGCTTATCAACCAATTCACTTAACAACTTGGTCCTAGGAACATAACTTGGTCGTTAAGTGAGGAGTACCTGTAGTTTAAAGTGTAAACTTACTCTGTACTGAGCAAACCACAAAGCTAAACCCTTACTGTGGACTTTCAGTTTTTGAGAGTGTGTTTGTCTGCAGTCAGTATGGACTGGAAATAAGAGAAAAGTGTATATTTTATACCGGAGAATTGACATCTACGTAACAATGAGCGCAACATAACACTAACTTAACATAACACAATCAGAATATTTAGACTAATGCTGGACATTAGTAAAGCGGTCATTGTCGGGCAGAACAAGCGATGCAAAAATGATCTGTGTGAAATCAGTTTTTAGGCCAACTTGCACCCCGCTAACCTTAACCCCCCGCTTGCAACGTCTCCAGATCCCGTCAGGTCTGTTCATTCCCAGTATGGCCGTCGGGGCCATCGCTGGGCGGATCGTGGGCATCGCCGTGGAGCAGATGGCGTACCACCACCACGACTGGATCATCTTTAAGAACTGGTGCCGGCCGGGCGCCGACTGCGTCACCCCTGGCCTCTACGCCATGGTGGGAGCCGCCGCCTGTCTGGGTGAGTGGATGGAGATCTCTGTGCTGCTCCAGGTGGGTAAGGGAGGGTTCAGAAAGTAAAATAATCCAGTCGTCCAATTGGGTTTTCTCATGCACAACACAGAGGTACAGCCACTCAGCTTGCTAAGTGCATGAGTGAAGCAAAAACATGGCAGGGCTTTTACCCTATTACTAGGGCCGACCAATTTTTTTTTGTCACCAATACCAATTTTAAGGGGCAAAAAAATTTCCATAACCGATTTTATCTGCCAATCTTTTTATTGTGTTTTTTCAACATTTGGCAGAATATTTTTTATTTTAGGAAAACATTGCTTTATTTAACAAAATGAACACGAATGTGTCATCAGTTTGAACCGTTTAAATGTTGGTGCATGGCTAGAGTAGGGGTGGATGGCGGAGAAATCGCTGATGAGAGCCCATGCACTTGTTACTAGTTTATTACTTTATTCTAAAAGTTACAACATGGCTGTCTACTTCCTGTAGTCCACAGAGTCCTGCCTCAAGGTGTCTCTCTGGAAGGAAATCACTCACTGTTGAAGTTCCCAACAACATGATTCCATTCAAACGGACTAGACACTGCATGTGAAAGCCCTCAGATATTTAATCAACTTTATAATCTTTGGGGACTAAAATAATAATCGGTCCTCCTCACTTCACGACCGAGTTCCGTTCCTAGGACCAGGTCGTTAAGCGAATTGGTCGATAAGAGAGGACCCGTGTTATTTCATGGTAAGGGGGCGTGGCCATTGTGAACGCTAGTGTAGTGAATACTGACAGACTGCAGGAACGAGACTGGTGATGAGAGAGAGTGTATAGTGTATATAGTATATATAGTGTATATAGTGTATCCAGTATATATAGTGTATCCATTATATATAGTGTTAATAATGTATATACAGTGTCTATAGTGTATATAGTATATACAGTGTATATAGTGTACACAGTCTATATAGTATATATAGTGTATACATTGTATATAGCATATATAGTGTATATAATATATATAGTATTTATAGTGTATAGTTCAAGTCAAAGGGTGATGCGTGATGAGATTCTTGACGCTGAGACGTGGTGGTATCGTACACAGTGTACAATACAGACTGGTCAGAGAGCTGCTCCTAAGCCCCAACGGTCGTTAAACAGACAGGTGGTTCAGTGAGGAGTACCTGTATCAACGTTTCATACTTTGAATACATTGTCTGATGACCACATTTTAAAATATATATTACCATAACATCTTGAGCCCAAGGGTGGCAGGACACTTCCACCGACGTAGGACAGTGGTTGAAGTGACTCTGCCTGCCTCTCTAGGCGGAGTGACCAGGATGACCGTCTCCCTGGTGGTCATCATGTTCGAGTTGACGGGCGGGCTGGAGTACATTGTGCCGCTGATGGCGGCGGCCGTGACCAGCAAGTGGGTGGCGGACGCCTTCGGCAAGGAGGGCATCTACGAGTCGCACATCCAGCTGAATGGCTACCCCTACCTGGACGTCAGGGACGAGTTCACGCACCGCACCCTGGCCACGGACGTGATGCGGCCCAGGCGCAGCGAGCCGCCGCTGGCCGTGCTCACCCAGGACAGCACCACGGTGGAGGACGTGGAGGCGCTGATCAAGGACACGGACTACAATGGCTTCCCCGTGGTGGTGTCCCGGGAGTCGGAGAGGCTCATCGGTTTCGTGCAGCGCCGGGACCTCACCCTGGCTATCAGTAAGTGAAAGCTCTCCCCATTTTGCTTTTGTTTATTTGTTTCACTCGATAAGTCGTATATATTTTTTTTAAATGTGTTGGGATTTTTCTTTTTACATGGCAATAATCAGCAGACATACAGCAAAATCATAATTAACGAATATTGCAAACCTATAAACAAAACACATTCAAGTAGTTTAAAGAATACATTTCACCTAGGTAATGGTAAGTAGAGTGGGAATTAAATAAATAGATAGATAAATAAATAGACAAATAAAAAACAGATAAATAGATAGATAAATAGATAGATAAATAAGTAGATAGATAAATAAATAGACAAAAAAATAAATATATAAATAAATAGACAAATAAACAAATAAACAGATAGATAGATAAATAAGTAGATAAATAAAAAAATAGATACAAATAAATAGATAGATAAATAAATAAATAGATTAAAAAAAGATAAATAGATAGATGATGTGCTTAAAGTAGGACCATAATGGGGACCATTTATCGTGGAAGCGTTCAAGTTATCAAGAGAGATAACTAAATTTAGGTTTTTCTATTCAAATTCAAGCAGCTTAAGAAGCCAGTAACTCAGTGGTTTTAGGAAGGCAGAACGTTAAGCTTCCAGTTAAGAAACGTTGTCTGTCTAACAAAAAGACGGTGCCCGTTTTGATATTTTCCTCCAACCACTTTTCTAAACAAAACGTCTCAAACAAGTGCGACTTGGACTGGGGCTGGAATGGATGGTGAACCGGCTTTTTGTCCTTGTTTTTGTTCCCATTCTAAATCATTGCGGTTTTCGGAGTTTGAAGTTGGGGAAAAATTACTCGATGCCAATAAATTTTTTTTTTTTTTAATTAATTTTTTTTTTAAATTATTTTATTTATTTATTTATTAATTTATTTTATCGGAACAACCTGCGCGTTCGCCTTGATCAACACAGAGAACGCGCGACAGAAGCAGGACGGCGTGGTGAGCAGCTCGGTGGTGTACTTCACCGAGGACGCCCCCCAGCTGCCGGCCAGCAACCCCCAGCCGCTGAAACTGCGACGCATCCTCAACCTCAGCCCCTTCACCGTCACCGACCACACGCCCATGGAGACGGTGGTGGACATCTTCCGGAAGCTAGGCCTGCGGCAGTGCCTGGTCACCAGGAGTGGGTAAGAGCGATTTTGCGGCAATGTTTTATCGGGTAGCGCAGGTAATGCGGGGTGACAGTGTTTTCCTTCGTTGCCGGGGATTGCCCCCGGCTGACATAAGAGTTTTGCCTTCCTGCTAAGGCGGTAAAGTTCTGCGTAACGACGTCATCTTGGGTTTCAAGAGTCAAGATTCAAGAGGTTTATTCGTCACATACATGTACATACTTTCATACATATATGCAGTGAAATGTCAGTGCAACGCACCCGGAGGTTATGCACAATATGTTCTAGACTAAACACAACAGCTACCGAATTTATACTTGACTAACTAACTGATTCCTAAAACGAAATGCAGTAAGTGAGTCCAATAATATAGAATAAAATAAAATAAGAACTCATAGGTAATGCAGAGTGGGGCTACAAAATAGGAATATAGTGAATAGACTTATGTATATGGGATAGGCTATTATGTATATACAGATATGAGCATTAAAGTGGCATGTGAATAAAGTGAGATAGTGTGTGTAGAGATACACAGTACAGTATACAACCAATACAGTAACACCGAACAGAACAGCAGTACAGTATGCAGTATGCAATAACCCAGTACAGTGGTACAGTATGCTACATACAGTACAGGAAGGTAGTGGAGCCTATGCGTGTGACTCAGTGAGGACCCCTGGTGAGGGCAAAAACGTGTCCTCTGAAGCCTCATCCACACAACGTGATTTTTATTTGTTTTCAATCAATCGTGAACGACCATGAGGAGACTCAGCAGTGCACGTTTGACGTCTGAAATTTGCAGATCGTCCTTCTCCTCCGCCCACGCAACAACTGCCGCGTTTGGGGAGCGCGAAATCTAAAGACGGAGAACAGGGCGGGCGGAGCTTTGCGGTAGAGAACTGTCGAAGTTCCCGACAGCACCAGCCCTGACGAAATCAGACGCGTTCGATTGGCTCGTTCCCCCGGGGCCGATTGAGGTCACCGTACGGAGGCGGATTTGAGTCTTACGCTCGCGCGCACACGTGAATGCTCTGATAGGTGGACATTTTTTTCATGTTTAAACAGCCGATGGATGACAATCGGGTAAGAAGTAGTAGAAATCCCAGGCAATAAATTGGGCAAAGTGTCCCAGGAGAAGTTAGTTACAGTGAATTTGACAGTTTTAACAGGGATGTTCGGAGTTAAATAGCGATGCTGAAGCACTATACTGTGTGTACTGTGTATACTGTGTGTACACCTGGCTGGTTGTGAATACAAAAGATGAGGACTTGGACCAGCCCGTTTTGAGGTTTAGCACTGAACCCTGTCTTGGATGACATCACATGACGGCGCCGCCTTGCTCTGCCCTCCCTGTGTCTCACCAGGCGCCTCCTGGGGATCATCACCAAGAAGGACGTGCTCCGGCACATGGCCCAGATGATGAACCAGGACCCGGAGTCCATCATGTTCAACTAGCCCAGCAGAGCCGGCTCCGCTCGGCCTCGGCGGCTGTGTAAATAGGTGCAAACGCTGCTGTCCCGCGACCCCCGCCAAAAGAATCCACGGCACCGGCAAGAGTGGGGGGGGGGGGAACGACTCTCCTCCCCTCCCCCCCCTCCTTCCCTCTCCCGTCGTGACATCACACCCGCTCCAGACGCTTCACTCTGCACGGAGTCGTTTATTTACGTGGAGGCCGCGGCGTCTGCTTGGGAGGACGGTCGTGCGGGAGAAGACGGGGGGGAAAAAAACCCCGGCGGCGTGAGACGTAGAATTTTTATTTATTTTTTTTTATATGAAGGGGGAGAGTCCGTTCAATTTAAACGCGTCCCGAGCCTTTATCCGGGAAGTTCGTACGGTGGAGAGGTGATGCGTGCGATCCCCGAGTCCCGTCGGAAGATGCCGCTCGTCCGGGATTTACCGAACAAGCGACTGGAGGAGGGGACGCGGGGCCGGTCCGCTCCACGGCTCCGATAAAGCAGAGCAGCCGCCGTTTTGGCTTTCAAGGTGGTTTGCCACATTCCAGTTCACGTCCTTTTCGCAACGTTGAGGGACACGGCCAGAAGCGTCACACATTTAAAGCCTTTTTTTTTTATTTTTCCCATACCAGTCGCGCACACACACCGTTGCATTTAGACGATGCATCACCGGGGATCACACACTATAGGAGACTTACTAATTGAATAAGTTAATAATAATATCACCGATAATATCAAACCAGCCAAATATTGTTAGGGAGGGTTTGGCCCGTCACGGATTCGGCACACTTTCACACAGCTGGGTTGACTGAACCGGCCTTTCTCAGTCACGGTTTAAAACAGTCTCAGACTTAACCCTAAAGTCTTGGTTTAAAAAAAAAAAAAAAAAAAAAATGTATTTCCAGAAGGAAGATAAGAGCTAATCCAGGTCTGAGCGAGGGCTTCAATAAAAGATGGGGCAGGTTTATCTCTGGCCTCCGGGCCGACCTGAGAGAAAATGGCAACGGACAATCGGGAAAACAGATTATTTCAATTCATTTCAAATGAGGTAACGGCGCCGATCTAAATTCTGGATCGGTTTAAGTGGGATCATCTTGTTCCAGATCCAGATGAAACCCCTGTCTGAGGGGGTCCCAGGCTGACCCGGGGCCCATCCCAAAAGAGTTTCCGCTTGTCTCAGAGCAACGGCCGCTCTTTCATTTGTTTGGCGCTCGCAGCTCCTGGTTGTCAGACATGTGGGTGGAGTGATGCGTCCTGCTGCTCAGTGCCAGCGTGTTACTGGTACTATCCCTGCTGCCGCCGCAGCCGCCGCGCTTTTCTTCCACCGCTTCCTGAACGACGGCTGCGGGGGAAGTAGGAGGGAGGGGAGGCGTGACGAGAGAGCCGTGGCTTCAGTGCGTACACCGACAGGGTGAACGACCGCATTTGCAACACCGGATGAAAACATCCGATAAAAAAGAAGAAAAACCTCAACGTGCAAAATCTACTCAAAAGTTGACTCTGTATTTACACTGTGGGTGGTTTCGTGTGTAACCTCTGGAAGATGTGATCAGACCTCATGTTTGACCCTGGAAATGTAAAGTGT
Organism: Zeus faber; assembly: GCF_960531495.2. Lineage (NCBI taxonomy): Eukaryota > Metazoa > Chordata > Actinopteri > Zeiformes > Zeidae > Zeus > Zeus faber. Next base: position 45,375,550 of record NC_137189.1, read on the forward strand.
CTGGTACCTTACTGCATATTGAAGACTTTACTAACACTATAATCATCGGGCATTTAATGCTGTGTGTGTGTGTGTGTGTGTGTGTGTGTGTGTGTGTGTGTGTGTGTGTGTGTGTGTGTGTGTGTGTGTGTGTGTGTGTGTGTGTGTGTGTGTGTGTGTGTGTGTGTGTCTATATATATATATATATATATACATTTCTAAATTCGAATCAGAACGATACTGTGGTTTTTCAAATTTCAAACTCTCCGTAATAGTTCGGAGCCCCAGTTCAACTTTTCTGGCGAAAAACCTTGGGGCTCCAGCGGCTCCAGCGAGTTACGTTGTGCCACAGGCGTTGTTCTGTATCGCTGCCATATTTATTTGTTGTTGTTTTTTATTTATTTGTGTTCATTTTAATGAACCTTTTTTGTATCGCTCAACATGCTTTTGTTATTTTGACTGTACGGCAACTACCCTGAACTCACATCGGCACGCTAATACTGGTACTGGAGTTTAAATGTTTTGCTGTTGTACCATCCCGTTTCCATGGTAACTTATTGGTGGGGGGCATCCGTTAACTGTATCTTGAACTGACTTGAACTCGCCGAGAAGTGTTGAGAAGCTTGAAATTTGTACATTCTTATAGTGTGAAGGCTTTCTTCTCTTCTCCATTTATGCCATGGGAACACTACACGCTGTACTGTCACACTACACAACTACATCGGGGAATGATGCGATAGCATGCGGCGGCGGGACAGGATTATTTATTTTTTATTCGATTCCTGATCGCTCTTAAAAAAAATAAAAAAATGGATAAAGGCAGAATTTGAAAAATAAATATAGTATCGACCTAGAGAAGAAAAGTAAAGCAGGTATGTTGTGTGTCTCTCCTCCTCGACTCCTTCCCCTCACTCCCCGTCCGCGCTCATTGGCTGTAGCTCGTTGAGTCGCTCCCGAGTCGAGGCTGACAGGAGCGGATGTTAAAGCTGCTTGATGTCTCGTCAGCGCCTGCAGGCCATCGGTGAGCAGTTCACAACACACGCTCGTCGCTCACAGGAGCGGGTGCTGATTTCCATCCGATCTGGGGCTCTGCTCGGCGATAACCTGAAAAGCTGCCGGCGCCGGAGTCACGTGGTCTGAACTCGGCACTAGGTGTCTGAATGCAATATAACAATGAGATGTTCAACCTGTATATACGGTGATCTTAGCATTCAAATAGAGTGATGCAACTTATAATTTAACAAGCTCATTTGACACGTTCAAAAGGAATTTGAGGGTTTCCTGAAGACAAACTCCTGTTATTGTACTTTAATTCCGTAGAACCAACGCTGTCGTACTTATCCCGTGACTCTGCTCGGAAAATCTAGATTCCGTGGCTGATCTCCGAGACCCCAGTGAGGAATCGGTCGCCATAGCGAGCGTCCGATGAAGGAAAATCCTGAACAACTTTTTTTGGGTTTGTTTGTTTGCACCTCTGCGGGTATGGAAGGTTGTAATTATGAAAGATGATATTGATAGTTTTCAGGGTTTTAAAAGTGCACAAATGGCAGACAAGAGGAAGAAGTGGTTTTGCCTGCTGCCTGTATGATGCATATTTGACATATTTGTGTATCCCCGCTCATTTCCTATCTTGTGATATCTGTTGCTATCTATTGTCGGATAAAAACAAAGTTACCCGTTGCTCGGCTGTTGTACTGTCCACATACCGGTTGTTAACACTATTTGTTTTTAAATGCCATGGGAATGTATTGCACAATTGTTTGCAGACCTATTGTGGGCATTTATTATTATTTTTTGTTATTTTTACTGTTGTTTTGTGTGAAATAGACTACGAGTTGATCCCCAGCTATTTTTTCTTTCTAATTTAAGTTGATCTACTTTCTAGTTTATCGAAAGACAAAATGAGTACAGTAAACTTGTTCTTGCACTCTTTTTGCAACTTTTTTCGTTCGTCTGCAAGTTGTGACTTCTTAAGGCGGAAACTTTTGCAATTTACCAAGATCAAATATCGAATAAAGATGGTTTAAACTAAATACGTTTTTATTTTTGAAATGATGTACTGCATGCATATGAGGTACACAGGTTTTTGTACATTACAGGACACACATTTTAATGTGAAAAGAACCCCTAACCCTGTCCGAGTTGGAAGCATCATCTGTGCACGTAACGGATCTTAAAAAGCGACCGAAATAGCGAAAGGAAGCCATAGATACTACCAGGCCATTTGCAAACCCCGACTGTTATATCACGATCAATTTGAGCAATTAGCGAATAAAATATTAAATCAAATGAATAGATGTATTTATTAAATACTGATCGTAGCTTTAAATAACCCAAAGCACATTTTAATATTGGCCTCATCTTTATTGAGTAGTAAAATCATACAATCACAAAACTTAAGTGCCAACAGCTTGCTGAGTGAGACTAAATTAAAACATTTAAAAAATATATGCTTTTTAAGCCATCACAAAACTATTATAGAAATCTTTCACAATATGTGCAACACAGCATGAGAGGAGTTTCAATCAGCAATAAATAATGGATTGTGAACAATTTCAACAAAGAAATGTATATCTCCTGTGATTGTATTTTTCCCACTTTTTCCAGCCTCTTATCTCCCCGCTAAAGGTAAAGGCGGTGATACAATGCTCTAGACTACAGGCCTAACCAAAAACAGTCTCAGAAAGGGATCCTTGGAATGGTGAGTATTTTAAGATGTTTACACAAGAACATGTTCTAAAAATGCAGCGGTGTCCACCCAGCGGTCGATCGAGTCGAAGGAGATTAGAAACTGTCGTAGCAACATCAACAGACATCTTTTTTTTTTTCTATGTCTTTCGATTGTGAATTATTTTTCTCAACTGTTATCTCCCAACTTGTAAGTACAGCTACAAAACTCTTAACATTATCTCATGACAAATAATTCGAGAGAATGTGGCTCTCTGATGTCTGTCTGTGGGCAATGGACTTTTGATTTTGAATGACAGAAAATAAGGTGTTTTATTTTGTTTATTTTTTGGAGGGGTGGGGGATGGGGGGATTAGGACATTCTGATCCCCCCCTGATCAGGGAGTGGCCCTTCCTCCTTCTGCTTGGGCCGCTTTCTCCAGGTCTGAGTAGTACTCCAAGGCGCTCCGCACGGGCTCCAGAATGTGTTGCTAAACAAGGAGGTTCTGAATGATTAATACACTCCTAGATTAGGTCAATTTGACAAAATTATTTATATGTAAACACTGATCAGCCGCAACATTAAAACCACTGACAGGTGAAGTGAATAACATTGATCATCTGGTTCCAATGGCACCTGTCAATGGGTGTGGTATATAAGGCAGCAAGTGAACAGTCAGTTCTTGAAGTTGATGTGTGGGAAGCAGGAAAAATGGGCGTGGTCAGGATCTGAGCCACTTTGACAAAACCGCATTGTGATGCTGGACAACTGAGTCAGAGCATCTCCAAAACCACAGGTCTTGTGGGGTGTTCCTGGTATGCAGTGGTTAGTACCTACCAAAGGTGCTCCAAGGAAGGACACCGCGTGAACCAGCAACAGGGTCATGGGCGCACATGGGCTCATTGACGCATGTGGGGAGTGAAGTCAAGTCCATCTGGCCAATCTCACAGAAGAACTACTGTAGAACAAATTGCTGAAAAAGTGAATGGTGCTATGATAGAAAGGTGTCAGAACACAGTGCACCGCAGACCATGAACAATCTCCCGGCCCGCACCGCTAGCTGGGTAAAATGCCACCGTCCAGCCTCCCTCCAAGCCGCCATAGCCCTTGCGGAGGACCACGCGGAGGCCTACGCCCACACGAGAGCCTACAGCACCGGACCAGAGGGGCCCACTGAGGGACCTGCGCCGGGACTCGACGAGGAACTCGACGAGGGACCAGCCGATACCAGCACCGCGGACCTGGCGGCCATCACCAGCCTCCCTTCCGGAACCCCAGTGAGGGCCCACCTCGCGTCCCTTCACCCGCCAGAGGAGGGAGACCACCGCCTATCCCGATCAAACCCTCCCGAGCCTTCCTGAGCGGCGCGGCCTCGGAACCACCGAGAGTTGGGCAGGCGCCTGGGCAGGTATGCTGGCGATGCGGGAAACCTGACCACGACTTCCAGGACTGCCCAATGATGGAGGTCGGCCAGGTGGTTTGGGTTGCCGGTTCGCCGGATCCCTCCCCCGGTCGAGATGGGACCTACCGTGTGCCGGTAAGGTTACAAGGGGGTAGACATCAGGCTTTGCTGGACTCGGGCTAGCAGACATTGATTCAGCAACACTTAGTTCGACCCGGGGCTTTAGTAGAGGCATCTTGGGTGGATATTTGGTGTGTGCATGGGGATATTCACACTTACAGTGCGGCTTCTATAGTGCGGCTCGAAATTCGCTACAAGGGAAAAAAGCATATGGTCAAGGCTGTGGTTAGTTCCCGCCTGTCGCACCCCCTGATTTTGGGTACAAATTGGCCAGGTTTCGATGTTCTAATGAAAGAAACGGGGGGTGCGCTCACGGTCTGTAGGCATATGTGAGTGTTGCGCAGCGCACAGCGATGCGATGGTCGCACCGGCGGAGGTCACCAGAGCAGAGGATGGGGAGCCCCGGGTGGGAACTTCCCCGGAACCCTCAGTCCATCCCATGGAGGATTTTCCTCTGGAACAATCGGGGGACATATGCTTCGCGGGGCCTTTGAGCGGGTAGCTAAAATTGATGGTGTGTTTGTGTGTCCAGAGGCTGTGCTCAGTCACCTGTATTTTGCGGTAATTAGGGATAGATTATATCGAGTGAACCGTGACACTCAGTCAGGAGAAGAAGTAACCCAATTGTTGGTCCCTAAAATCCGTCGGGATTTAGTCTTCCAGGCGGCTCATTATAACCCGATGGCCGGTCAACTAGGACACAAAAACAATCGAGCGGATAATGGCCTGTTTCTACTGGCCGGGCATCTGGGCGGACGTGCGGTGTCGCTGTGCTACCTGTCCCGAGTGTCAGCGGGTGAATCCACAAGCTATTCCCAGAGCGCCGTTGAGCCCCCTCCCCATAGTAGAGTGTCAAAGTTCGATGCCTACCCGATGCCCCGCGTCGACGAGCTTCTCGACCGGTTAGGTACGGCTCGATTTTTTACGACGCTGGATTTAACCAAGGGCTACTGGCAGATTCCCTTGTCCCAGCAGTCCAAGAAGAAATCGGCCTTCTCCACTCTGCAAGGCCTTTACCAATTCGGAGGGCTTCTGTTCGGGTTGTTTGGTGCGTCCGCGACCCTTTAGAGACTCATGGACCGTGTCCTGCGCCCGCATGCAGCATTTGCTGCTGCATATTTAGACAATGTCATTATTCATAGCGATACGGGGAGCGGCATATGCAGCACGTGGGTGCAGTGCTAGCGTCCCTGAGGCACGCGGGGCTCACCGCCAACCTTAAGAAGTGCACGTTTGGTCAGAGGGAGGTACGGTATTTGGGGTGCCACTTGGGGGGGGCTGCTCTGACCGCAGGTAGATAAGACCGCCGCAGTCGCGAACATGCCCAGACCTAAGACTAAGAAGGAGGTAAAGCAGTTTTTGGGCCTGGCCGGATACTATAGGAGGTTTGTGCCGGAATTTGCGGCACTGTCCAGCCCCTTGACTGAATTGACTCAAAAAGGTGCTCCAGATCCAGTCCAGTGGTCAGAGCCGTGCCAGCAGGCATTTGTTAAATTAAAGGCAGCTCTCTGTGGGGAGCCTGTACTGCATACCCCTAACTTTGCTCTTCCTTTCTGTCTGCAGACGGACGCGTCGGACAGGGGGCTTGGAGCCATTCTGTCCCAGGAGGTCGAGGGTGTGGACGAGGTACAGCACCGTAGAAAAAGAGTGTTTAGCAATAAAGTGGGCGGTCACCACCCTCCGCTATTATCTCCTGGGTAAGGCCTTCACCCTCTGTTTGGACCACGCCCCACTACAATGGCTCCACCGCATGAAAGACACCAACGCACGGATCACCCGGTGGTATCTGGCCCTACAACCCTTCAACTTCCAGGTAATTCACAGGCCGGGTGCCCAGATGGTCGTAGCGGACTTCCTCTCCCGCTCTGGGGGGTGTGGGGGGAGTCGGTTGTCCGCCGGACAGCGCCTGGCCTAAGTGCAACGGTCGGGGTATGTGGTGGACCAAGGCCCATCCCGGGGCCACTCAGCTGCCCTCTGCTGATTAGGCTGATCCCCAAAAACAGGAAGGTGTGTGTGTGTGTGTGTGTGTGTGTGTGTGTGTGTGTGTGTGTGTCCCCCGCAGGAGGATGGGTGTGTAGGCAAACCAGCAGGAGGGACACGAACCAGCACAGACAGCTGGAGATACCTGGTCACCCAGAACTATTTATATATATATATATATGGGCCTGCGAGCCCGCAGTTTCTTTTTCGGCCAACGAGCCACCTTCTGTTCAAGAGACTTGTGAATAAACACGCCAACTGGTGCTGTTTCGCCTCCGCCTGCCTCCTCTTCCTCATTCCCTGGCTCTGAACCAGAACGATCGTTCACAGTAATATACAGTACTATACAGTTACTGGAACCAGCTATTTAAAAAATACATCTTGGGTTAAGCTGAGTTCTAAAAGCCTAATTGTAATCTGACCGTGTGAGAGTACCTCCAGACAGGGGAAGAGTTTTGTGAGCTCCACGAAAAGCGGCATAAGAACAAAGCGGATGAAGTTGGTCTGGGAGGACGGCTTGGACACCTTGTCTCTGTCCATGAAAGGGGTGACGGGCAGACCCTTCAGCTTCTCCGTGTCACTCTGAAATCACAGCGGGGGGGAGGAGGAAGTCCAGATGCAAAACAAACGTATAATGAGGGGCGGGGGGTAGTTAGATAAACGGGGGTTAAACTAAGTTATGAGGAGAGAACTTTGTCCATGAATGTGATACAGCTATTATTTATAGCTGGTAATATAAAATGGACGTAATAGATTTTCGTAACACGTATCGATTTTGTGTTTAAGTATTTGTATGAAAGGGATAATGTGTCATAATTGCAAACTACTGAATCCAGGTCGAGAAGTTGTTACCCATGACAACGGTCATTATTAACAGACAGCGGCGATTATTCAGAAATAATGGACCGATCAGATCTGTTACTGATCAATGAAAATAGACTATTTCACTGAGCCATTTAATTATTTTGGGGGTCTGTGTGATGTAATACCAATGGGGCAAACACCACAATGTTGTAATCACCATTTTCTCATGATCTCAAAATCACAAGGAACTGTCTGGTCCAAACGTGTCGCGTGATCCCTCACCCCTCAAACATTTGAAATACTTCTACCTCATGAAATTCTAACCCATCACCATGTGTTGCCGTCATCCCGATGCGACACCTGACCTGGTTGAAGAACTCCTGGAGCAGGCAGTCCAGCCAGGGTTCAGCCACGGCCATGGGCCTCGCCTCATTGGAGATGTCGCTCACCTTCATCGTGATCTTCATCAGCTGCAAAAAACACAACCGCCGGCAAATTACTCGGCAGGTAGAGTACGATGCCCGGTGACGGAGGTCTGTGGAGTACTCAAAAATAACACTTACCTACTAGTAAGGGACGTATCAGAAACCAGGTACATTTACTTATACTAGGAACTTGTTCTGGTGAGGTTTGGTGCGTTACACTGCAGGCCATCAGTATTCAAAAAAAAAAGAACAGTCCGAAATAATGGAGAATAAAAATAATAATAAAATTAAAGATAATAAAAAGAAAAATGAACAATTGTCAAATATAAACATATAAAATAGCCCAAATACAACAAGAAAAATGCAAAACAGTAATATAAGCTGTAGTAAGATATATGAAAATATACAGACTGATGACTCAAATAACATTACTTACCTTTTTTTTTTTTACGATATACTTTATACAATGATACTATAGGATATAATGATGTGACTTCAATTAAATGCTAGGATATGGATATTTCCGAGGTGGACGTCCCTCATAACACTCCGCCTACATGCTAATGCTAACAATTAGCTAATGGCGACGCTACATAGAAACTATAATGGAAGACTCGACGACATGAATGGGGATATGTCCAATTACATATTAATAACACTAAATAGCTTATAGTCATATGGAGGGTGAAGTTTGTTTTGTAAGACGAAATGTTACTGCAGTGTTCGCATAGCAATTTCTTTTCTCAGCAGAAGCCCTTAAACTAGGCATACTAGTTGTAAAATAATTTGAAATCAATATTCAATCTGTGGATCCATCCGTTTTGACTTAAGCAGCCGGAAATTTAATGCGACCGGCGACGCCGGAACAACACCGGCCGACAAGAGCAGAAATTACCACTTCCTTATGATCATTGTTCTTGAAGTCAAATGCCGGCAGCACTACTTTGAACTTGTGGAGGATCTCGTTGTGCTTCGTCATGTCTGTGGCCAGGATGCATCTGGACACAGGAGAGAAGAGAAAATAAGAGAAGGAGCCGACTGCACAGCTACAACACCAAGAGCGTTTAAAAAAAAAAAAAAAAAAAAAAAAAAAAAAAAGTCGCACCGAGTTGCGGTCTTACTTGATCATTCCGCCGCGTATCTGTTTGTACTGCTCGCTGGTCACGTTCTTTAAGATGTTGCACTCTGGCTGCAGGAGAACACGTGGCGTTATTAGATCCGGAGACATTCCGGGGTTCAAATCGCCGCCGTTAAAGACGACTCCCATCACCAAGTTATTGTTTGTTTTTGTCCCCGGTCTGGACCCGGAGGCTTGGTGGGCCTGGAGATGAGGTGAGCCTTATCTACGACTACTAAGTGAGTGGGCTGTAGCCTCAGTCATAACATTATTACTCTTACTTTTACCCCTGTACAGTATGTCTCTCTTGTTCGGTGAGGGAGACTGTGACTGCGTTACCGTGTTGTCTGCTAGTAAAGGACCCGCGACCCAGTTTTGGATCGGCACCCACCAGTTTAGAACTGCTCCTTCACGGGTTTCCTGCCCATATACGGCCTTGACGCTTCTTGCGTTTGTCTTTGAGTAGTTGAAAAAAAAATTCTGACCACAGTACATGGAAGGAATCTCGATGAATGGACATTTTGTTTTTTTTACAACACGTGGTTTACCTTGGAGAGGATCCCGAAGGCGATGGCGCAGTGGTGGTTTTCTAAAGGCGAGATGTCGTTGTAGCGAAGAGCTAAGTCAGTCTGAGCGTTGATCTGCAACGGGACAATTCGTAGAAAGAAATCAACTCCTGGTTATATCGGCAACACTACACCTATTATTACAGTTTAGACTTTATTGAAATATACAGTATACTGATCGAGCAGAAGCCATTCATGATTGTACACATACATATATAATCAAACCACATTCTTTTAAGTTAGTGCAAACTTAGTGTGAAACTTTACAGACTTTACAGTGAATTGAAAATCAAATAAAATTATATTGGCTGGATTTATTCATCCCCGGAGGGAAATTGTGGTGTTACAGCAACACATAGCTGAAATAGAAAATGTAAACAAAAATGTAAAATTCTAAAAAAAAAAAAAAAGTAGTAAAGTGGAAGTATGTGGCGCCGTCAAGTTGTCAGACAGAACCTACAAGATGAGGCCTTTCCAAATATGTGTCACCTTTGAAGCAACTTCAACTGTTTTGGACAGCTCTGAGCATGTACTTTTAGGGAGGTGGTAATGTTAACAGAAGGTGCCACTTAAAATGGCCTCACATAATTCGGGACCTTGCAAATTATATTTGCAAATTCAGACAACGCAGGTATATTCCCAGATGAAATTAGACCAAAGTAACATATGCATTTCGTTTTTCACCCATAAATTTTAGGTTTTCAATAATAAAACTACTTTACCCATGAGGCAATTGCATCAAGACGCTTAACAAAATGGTGCACAATTGTAGTTTTTGTATTTTCTAGGATAAGGGTTAATGTTAGGGTTTGAAATGTTAAATAGATGCTCAAATATTACGCAGTGTATATAATAATTTGTTTTTGCTCCTTTAGAAGCTACAAGTCTGTATGATATCAACCCTGTTTTAAGAAAACCATGTTTTATTGGCAATGTTGTGGAGACGTACTACACTACCCATAATCCTATGTGTAACAGCTCGCGGTTACCATGGAAATGTTTACCGCACTGGCTGATGGGTACACAGGCACGCAAAAGCTGACATTCATATCCAGTTACGCTGACATTTGTATCCAGTTAAATTGTATCTATTATTTATATTCATACTGAGGGTATGACCTTATATCCCTATTCTAAAACAGAAGTTTATTACTGTGGTATTGCAGACCTGGTAGACATTGTTGTAACCTGGGTGGTCCAGATCGTGGCAAAGAGCGGATGTCAGCATGATTAGAAGGTCGATTCTATCCAACTTACTCCTGAGATCTGTCAGCCAGATGAGCCCATACATCTGCAACAGAGTAATGTACAAATGTACAGTAAAGTAAAAGGTTATAACAAATACACATACACAATTTACATTTGTTTGACCCCTTTTACTTATTATGAACATACAACGAATTCCACTTCGTTTTTCACAATTGTTTACACACATTTTTTGAATCTTCGCCTCATTTTCTCAAAACTCGAAACACAAAACCATAAAGAAAAACAAAACAAACAGCAAAAACAAACACTACATTCAAAATGTTTGTCTTTCCAAAATGTTTTTTTTGCATCAAACTAACATGCCATCATATGAGTATACTGAACCACACTGATTTGCTCAACACAAAACACTACTAATATCCCTTTTGCATTTTCAGTATAAACTGTAGCTGGTTGTAAAAGATTTGTGTACACACACATACACACACACACACACACACACACTTTTATTTACAGTATTTCAAAAATACAGCATTTTAGAACACTTGTGTTTCGTATGTCACACACATCCTGCCCCCTATTTTGGTCTGGCCAGAGCACCTCATCTACATCACAAGCGATGTTGTCCCTGGCTTAACAGCGGCGAAAGAATCTCCTGGAGTGACAGATCCAGCCACCGAAAGCCCCCACATCAACTTCACCACATGCGTCCTCCATTGCTTGGAGAAGAGCCATGCGTGCAAGGGAATGGCAGCCATACATGTTCCATCGCCATGCCAAAAAAACTCTTCAATTGGGTTTAAGGATGGGGAATATGATAATACTTATAATAAATTGTGGGTGGTCGATGAACCAGTTGTGGACCAGAGCAGCTTTGTTGGAAACTGGGCATCTCTGGTCCACCCTTCTGCTCAGCGGGAATGAGTATGCCGTGTAGTGTGTCCAGTAATGTGAGGAGAAGCGCGGTGTTGTAGGGACGGATGTTGGCATGGTGATAGAGGACACCTTGCTGGCTAACATCTGTGCACATGGTGATATTCCCTCCACGCTGTCCTGGGACATTCACAATGGCACGGTGGCTAATAATGTTCCCCGTGCCCTTCTTTCGGCTAGGTTAAAGCCAGTCTCACCAATGAAAAATATAAGGCTGCTGAATCGCAGCGGCTTCCAGCTCCAAGACTCCCTGGAACAGACGACACAATTACAGGTACTCCTGACTTAATGACCGAGTTCCGTTCCTAGGACCAGATCGTCAAGCCAATTGGTCGATAAGCGAGGACCCGTGATAAGAGTAGAGCAGTAGAGCAGGTTGTCTGGTGGATCACAAGACTGCCAGCTCGATCCCCAGCTGGCAGCATGCTGAAGTGTCCTTGAGCAAGACACCTAACCCCCCCCAACCGCTCCCTAGGCGCCGCCACGTGGATTGCAACCAAATGCCCCCGGATATGTCAAATACTAGGATGGTTGAATGCAAACAACCAATTTCCCCACTGGGATGAATAAAGTATACTTTATTATTATTATTATTCATAGCGCTGTTCTTTAACCCTTTCTAAGTTTCGTTCAAATGGCACCCTGTCGACCTGGTTTGTCCGGATTCGGTTGCGCTGTATTATACGCTCCAATGTAGACAAGCCCACCTGGTGAATGTTATTAAATATTGTGTTGTCTGCAATCATGTGGTTCTGGATTTCTCGCAGTCTAATGGTTCTGTTTGCCACCACTACGTTCACGATAGTGGTCTCCCGCTCCGGCGCGAACAGCCGGCGTCTTTCACCACGGCCTGGTTCGGTTCTGCGGATCTAAAGATCCAAAAATATGATCGGTTACGGTAAGCTAAAATAATTTATTTTTATTCATATAAAGTGACATTACTGTAACATCGGCCAACAATCACTTAGTAACATAGACCTACTGATACGTTGAACTGCAGTATACTGCAGTATACACACATGAAGAGCAGTAGCGTAGGCCAGATAGTGGCTAACTTACCAGTTCTCATTTCCCAACGTACCGGTGATAGATGCAACTGTGCGGCGGCTCAGGTTGGGCTCAACTCTCTGGCCAGCCTCCCTCCGGCTCGATCCATGGCCGAGCGCGCGGTCAACCAATACGGCCCTGATCTCACCTGAGACTGAAACTGTCCTTCCTCGTCTTCCTCTACCTCTCACTCTCGCTCCTTGACTCCTGGCTCTCGCTTCGTCGTTGATCTCCATTTTCCTCCGAAACAGGAGAACTGATCCGCGGCCGTTTTACCGTATAGCACTGAGCTCTGATTTCCTAAGTGAACAATTAAGCGTCTGTGAGGAGTGGGTGTTGCCAGTTGGTAAAAAGCTCGGCATTGTGATTTGGCGTCGCTTTCCGAAGGAACGCAAGAGATTTTTAGTTTTGAATGTTGCGCCTGATGTAGAGAGCTGTGTGTGGCGTTTTGCAAAGAGTGTGATTCAGAATTGAAAACCGAGCCTAAAGTGGAAATCGTGCTTGCAATTGTGCAGACTCTGTTTAGGGATTTGGTACATGAGTTTCGGGTTTCAGTGGTTGCGTTTCAAGTTCCAACTTTAGTGCGTAAACAATCGTGGAAAAACTGTAATGAATCCCTGTTGGAACACAACTAGTACACGTGAAACATCTCCCAAGCTTCCAGTTGATTTTTGGGGGGTTGTGTGCGACTGAATTTACCATCTGAGTGACGCAGAAGCAGTGCTGGAAGTTGTGGAAGGGAATGTTGTTGTAGTGGCGGTAGACCTCGAACAGGAAGTTCTGCAGGACTTCCGGCTCGATGTGGAACGCCGTGAGGAAGTCCAGGTCACTGTACATCACCTGCAGCAGCACCATCATCTCTGCCTCCTCCCACTGCCTGGCGACACCGGGGTTTAAGGGAGTTTTTTCACAAGGGTGTGTGTGTGTGTGTGTGTGTGTGTGTGTGTGTGTGTGTGTGTGTGTGTGTGTGTGTGTGTGTGTGTGTGTGTGTGTGTGTGCGCGTGTGTCTGTGTGTGTGTGTGTGCGCGCACCAGTCACGCATGCCCTTACAGGTGTGACAGCATCTGTGATATATCATATCTCATAATCAAAAAATAATAATAAGCATTTGTACAACAACATTTGTACTTGAATACTTTCAAGTAATTCTGATCATTGTTCTAAATTCAGTCAGCGGTTCAGTTTGTACAGTTGTTTACATTTACTCCAAAGTTTCATTTAGGTCCGAAGCTTCCTCTGTGTATGTTTGCTCTGTACAGTTATGTTTTTTGGTTTTTTTTAGGCCTGCCATAATTTTATTTAATTGTGCAACAGTTCATATTTCAGCTTTATATTGCCTTTAATTTTTCAAAACGTCCGGTTTATTTATCTATTTATCTAACGTGTGAGTGCCAGCATAAGCTTCCGGCGTTTCTGCGTGGATGCTGGAGCCCGACTCGCACGCAGACTCACCAGTTGTCGAAAAGAGGAGTTTTGAGGTATTCTCTGACGTCCTCGTTCACCTGCAGGGAGCTACGGCGGCACACACATGACACGGCGTTTTGAAACAGCCTTCCTTTTTTTTTTTCTAAACAAGTGACAATCCGCTTCCACAACCAAGATGATTATTTATTAATCTCAAAACTATTCATCGGAATCCACACTAAAAATCTGTATTCTCTGCAAGGTCTGCATTCCTAATCATTACATTTAAGATCATTGTAAATAACATTCTTGATTAGGATACGGGAGCACTGGGTACAATTTCTTCACACAGATAATCATCTCAACAACGTAGAACATAGATCAGTATAGAAATATGAACAAATTCAATTGATTCTTTCCTTGAATTGGCACCGGCTCCAAATAATAACTTTCAAGTAAGTCCGATTATTATTCTAAATTCAGTCAGCGACTCAGTTCGTACGGTTGTTTACATTTACGCCGACGTTTAATTTAAGTACGACGCTTCCTCGCTATTTAATGAAAGGCGGTAACGTTTAATGAAGCAGATATTCCAGCAATCAACAGTCACGTCGTCGCCGACGTCCGTCTAAGTGAGACGGGGTCACCTCATGTGGAGAAACATCCTGCGGACTTGCTCGTGCTCCACCCCTACGGTCTCTTCTGCCTTGGTGGATTTTGGGTGAACCCCGTCCCGCCTGTCGCTCTGGTCCTTAAAAAGGCCCATCCATCTCAGGTGCTCCACGTTCTACAGGGAGAAAAAAAAAAAAAAACGTAACCGATCCTCGTTCTTTTGAGCGTGCCGCAAAGCGCGTCTGCCGTCCCGGGCCCGGCTTACTTCAAGCTTCCTCTTAAATGACTCCACTTGGCTCTTGAGTTGGTAAACGATATCTGGTGTTTTCTCCGCATCCTCCAGCGCCTTGCTTTCAAGGTGTTTCAACCTGGAAAAAGAGAGAGGTGTGACATGTGAGGACCGGCCCTTTTGAAGTTGTTTGAGGATCGCTGTCGAATGTATGTAAGTTATATGTAAGTTTCCTGCAGAATCCTGTGCTGTCGATGCTGTATTCCCAACAGCTCCACCTGTACCCCTCCCATACCCGCTTTGTACTGTAATACCTGATGGACAAAGTATATGGCAATAACATATGTTCAATAACAGTGGTATCACACTGTGCATACTGTAATAATAAGTACATAATAATTCATATTTAGAATTTATACATACATAAGAATAATCACATTTAGTAAATTTTTATATATATAATCAACTATTTATGTTTGCATATTCTATTTATATATATTTGAAAATGTACTTTTATTTTCATTCAATTTTTCATTAGATTTGTAGTCCGCTTTTTTGGGTTTTTTTTTTACTCAATTTTATTTTATTATTATTTTTATTCTCCAATTTTTCCGGACTGTTACGCTTTTTATTTTCTTTATGCTGATAGTCTGCGCACCAAACCTCACCGGAACAAGTCCTAGGATATGTAAATGTGCCTGGCGGAATAAACTGTTTCTGATTGTGATTTCTCTGATTCTGAGTGTTTGAAGGGGGCGTTTCATGTTGAAATTGAACCTGGACCATGGAACATTGGACAAGCACGTGGATAAGGATCCCTTCTGGCTCCCCCTCTGCTCACCGGTTTTCCATGCCGCACAGCTCGGCCGGCAGTGCCGGACCTGTATCTGCACCAAAAAGACGAAAACAATAGTTCAATGAACACGCTCAGGTTTTTATTTTTATTTCATACCCAAAACCACTTTTGAAGTGACCAGCACACTCGGATGAAAATATATCCCCACCGCTTCAGGTGACTGCGAAAGAAAGAAGACATGTTGACGAAAAGAATGGTAAAGACACGGATAAACAACAGGATGATAGAAAAAAAAAAAAGTTCCGATTTGAATGGAATTCTGGCATTTGCAGCGTAATCTACCCAACAGAGACATAGTTATGGATTGCTGCTTTAAACCAATTTATAATGCATACTTCGCATATCGGAGACGATCTAATCTTAATCAAAAATCGAAAATCTCAAAATCGAAATCTAATCTAAAACGGCGTGGGTTAAGACGGAGCCTCACTTTGAAGATCTGAAGCCACCACCTCAAGCTTGTAACAGGAGTTTGAGTCGTTGACCGCCAGTCTGGGGGAGATGTTCACCATGTGACCTTTGGTGTTGTACATCTTCAAGATGTCATGGGGGCCGGCCTCGGCTGCAGCTCGGAACAGATCTGGGGGCAGAGATTGTTTTGTTGGGTCCTTCGGTTCTGGCCGCGATGAAGGGGCGGCTGCAAACGTAGACTTGCAAAACAGACTCCAAAGTCAAACACGCGATGAAATGTCACGCGTGTGACCGTTTCGACGACGCACTGAACCTCGGCCGAGTCCTGCAAATCCCCCAGATTTCTGCCGTTGGCAGCAGAGCGACTCCACTGGGGGTTAAACGAGGGTTGGGTAAATTGCGCAATAAAAAAAATGTGAAACAACTCCAGGATTACTTTTTTCAAAAGCACTTGTTTATTTTCACGGGCCCTCGAAAGGGCAAGAGCCCCATACGGTGCCGAGGAGCCATTAAGTGTGACCTGATGACAGACAGGAGGAAGCCCTGTGGTTAAGCCGTCAAACCACACGCAAGTGCAAGGACACGAGGGTGTGTTTACTTGTGTAAAGTAAAGAAGCGAACGGGATGGCAGGAATTATTACTGTGCAATATCTATACCCCAAAGACACAGCGGGCGCCTTTCTCTCCCCCAAAAAAGTCTGCGCCAGATCCACGGTCTTTGGACTTGAGTTGATATGACTCTGCAGACAATGATCCACACGCTGTGGAACGTTCGCGTCGTGCGTTTTCAAAAGTTTCCAAAGGCAAAGGTCGAGGGGGCTCTCCGACGACCACCCAGGTTGAACGTGGCTTCGGCTCGTCGTCTTAACGCAGGGTTGAATAAACCGTAACGGCCGACGCTCCTCCTTTACCTTTCACGTCCGTCAGGGAGCAGTCGGGGCGAAACTCTGCCTGCTCCAGCCTTCCGTTGACCACGAAATAGATGACTTTGGTGGTCATCCTGGGGGGCTTTGGAGCTGGAAACGGGTGGCCCGGTGTCGCGGTTTAAGCGCCTTCCCCCACGAAGGCACCTGCGGGTGACAGGGAGCCCACCCGCCCGCCCGCCCCCCGACGCTCTCACGGCCGCACCGCGGGGCTCGCTCAACAGATGTCGCTGTTCCTCGAAGCGGGACGAGGGAGGGGGGGGGGCGCCGCGTCCGGTGACGAAAGGTTCGACCGTCTATTCCGATTCGGTTCCTGGCCACTCGGTAAAAGTGTGGGGGGGGGGGGGGGTCGTAAAAGAATTTGGCTCCGGTTCTTTTTGGCGGATTGCAAACGCGTACGTCAGTCAAAATCCAAAAAGCGGTCATGCCCGACTACAATTTTCGCCCACGTGGCGTTTGTCAAGCCCGCGAACCGAACCGGCCATTTCATTTTATTTGTATTGTATTTTATTCTATATATATTTTTTTTATCTTATTCTATAAGTATTCAACTCACTGTACTACGTTTCAGGAGTCAGTTAGTCGGTCTATTAGAAAGGAATTCGTATCTTTTATTTCTTTTTTTTCCTGGGACATATTGTGTGCTATCACCGGGTGCGTTGCATTACATTTCACTGCATGCATGTATGAAAGTATGTACATGTATGAAAGTATGTATATGTATGTGACAAATAAAAAATCTTGAATCTTGAATCTTGAATCTTGACTCCAGGCGGCCGACTTGTTTTGCAGGACCCGTACGCTGCGAACGGGTCGTTCGCGGGACTCGCGTCGCCACGCTACGGCGAGCCGAGCGGGACAAAGTGGGGTTTTTTTTATCGGCAAGTTATGCGAGAGGCTTTTGTGGCGATTCGTGAGTAATTTGAATGACTTTTTTTTTTTTTCCCTTGTGTGTGTGTGTGTGTGTGTGTGTGTCCGCCAGACCATTAAACTGTGCGGCCCGGAGAACCGCTCCCTTCCCCGCGGCAACGACGGCCACCGAGACGACATCCGATCGCAGGTAAGAAGATTATGGGCCTGTGTGAAAAGTCTCAAGTTAACTATAACCCTGTTAGCTCTGATAGCTAACGCGGCTGGTTAGCTAACGGTGGGTGCTGCTGCTGGTAAGCTAGGCATCGCACAACAACCGTTCCAACGTTCACCTTGTGGCGTTCAACGTTTTAACGTCCCGGGGTTTTCCAACTTCCCTGTAACTTCGCCCCTTTAAAGACTTGGGGGCCCGTTATGTTGTTCCATGATGGTGAAAAGTATCGAACTAGTTTTTTTTTGTGGTTGTATGAGATTCAAGGTTTGTATCCGTTACACTAAAAACAAAGTAGGAACAATAAAAAAAGTGATATATACATACACATACACACACAAAATATATATACACATACACACACAAAAAAAAAATATATATATATACACACACACAAAATATATATATATATATATATATATATTAAAGTGTGTGTGTGTGTGTGTGAAAAAGATAAATATATATTTACCACAAAGTATAAGAAACCTAACATAAGAAGAAAATGCATGTGTCTGTCTGTGTATGTATGTACAGGGGTGTTATCCGCGGATTGTGTCATGTGCAGCATACGCACCATGATGCATCATTGTACATATCTGTAAATATAAATATACAGGCTACATATACTGTATATTGAAGAATGGATTAATTAGTGTCCGTGGGAAACGGGTAGGTCCCCGGCCATGTCACAGTCTTATCATTAATGCAGTTTACCACAGTTTATAAATTAAAACTTACTGTCTTAAATGATTTGTTTCAGTTTCAAACATTACACCTTAAAAGTCATCACAGCGTCTTATATTTAAGTCTCATTTGATTGCATTTATGCATGTATTTATGCATATATTTGTTTTTTGTCATTGTTTTGTTTGTTCAGCATGAGCCAATATTTCTGATGTTTGAAAGCCTTAAGCCCACCGCTGAGTCCAATTCTTACTTTCCTGCTAGACTTGCCTGTCCTATGTGAACCTAATTCACTTTATACTTACCTGTCAAACGCAGCAAACCGCAATGGAGTAGTAGTTGTAAGTTATAAAAATGTTATCACTAAAATTGCCGGCTAATGTGTAGTACGTACCTGTAATGAGAGCCGAGTCGTCCAAAAGACAAGTCTCCTCTTTGATACTGTTATCTACATGTACGACTGTTGTTGTTGTTGTTGTTTGGTTTCAGACTGCTCATTTTTCCCCGCTCTGTTTGATCCTCAGACGGCTGAACAATAAAAACGCTGGAGAATGACGACCAATGCCGCCTACAAGCCCCCTGAGCAAGATGCCCTGCTTGTATTGTCAACTGTTTTAGATCAAGCCTCCTGTTAAGCTTATTAACTGGCACAGACTTGTGACCAAAGGACGCTCCGGTCCTCACCAGAGGTCTCGTTGCCTCCGTGGAAGGGGGGCCGCCCGGAAGTTTGTTCTGCGTCCGTTTGGTGTCGGGGGCGATTTTTTGCGCATCTGCTGAGGACTTGGCTCTCAGCCCGATCAACCGATGGAGGTCACCATGGATCACTGCCTCGAGCAGGTGATGCAGAAGGACCTGGGGAAGAGGCTCCAGACGGGTCAGGACATCGTCGACTACATCTCGGACGAGGAGAGGACTCCGACTTTGGAACAGGACCAGACTCTGCTGGACAGGATAGTGGACGGAGTTGCCAGCTCCTGGGTCAACTCCAGCCATTTTAAGGTGAGCGGAGGGTTTTTTTTTAAATTGTTTTTTTATTTGTTGGCGTCCTCAGGCTGTCTGAAAACGCCTTGTTTGCTTAGTGAATGGGATGGGATGGAAATATCTGGCCCGAATGAGATGGGGGGGGGGGGGGGGAATGGGCATTCCTGAAAGTGTGCCCACTTTGTGTTTCCTGTGCAGCCAGAGTGATGATGAATGCACTCTAGCTTATTTTGTGACTTTTGAACTTGTGGGCCTCTCAGTTTGTGAACGGTCCAGAATCCAGATCTCGGCGTGACGAGTCTCCTCTGTTCCTCAGAGCGTCGCGTTTCGTTATTTTCCCTGCCCCGTCGGTAGAGCTTTAGAATCTGAACGACTTCTTGATTGCAATAATCATTTTGCACAGTCTCTACTGATGGCTTACAGTGTCTGGGTGTCGGAATCAATTTCAAAGGAATCCCACCGTGGTTTACAGTGTGATGTCTAGGGGTTCAACTGGGGGATGTTTGTTTGGGTGTGGTCTTTCGCTCTGTGGCATTTGTTACCTCATGCGGTGGGCGGGTGCTGATGGAGACTTGTAGGCAATTGCACCAGCGAAGGACGGGACGAATGCAGGCTTGGCAGACAGGGTGCGTGCGTGCGCACACCACCATTAAGTGGTTATTATTTAGAAGGAGGGGGGTGAGTGTGCTTCCGTCTTATTACCGGGGATACAATCCTATGAGTTCAGATCCTGCGAAACGCACCGAAAATATATTCTTGAATACAGTCAATCAAGGCGTTTGTTGACTGTATTCAGATCTGAAGCTCACCGAAGAGACTTGATGTGTATCAGAGCCGATAGGGAACGCGGTCTAGCGAGCAGAAGCACACTTGGCCGATTTCTCCGGCCCTAACTCGACACACACACACACACACACACGCACGCACGCACGTCGCAACAGCTAATGGCGTGGCTGCTTCCCGTACTGCCCTGGAAACGCCGGCCCTTTCCAGTTCCCTGTTGTGTCTCGGGGGCGGTAATGAGGACGTGGATCCCATGCGACGCTGCGTCTTAATTTACCCCCGCCATTAGCACAGATAGCCGGGCCCTGGAGAGGCGTCCTCCGCTGTCCGCCTGCCACTCCATCGGGTGGCGGGTGGGCGAGTCACAGAGAGAGTTGCCGGGAGATCAGCGATGTAGCTCGGGAGTCAGAGTGGAGTAGTGTATCTTTGTTTAGATAATGAGGAATTTTTAGTTGTGCACCAGGGCCATAGAGAGAACAGATAGTAGGAATGTGCAGATTTTTTTACTTCAGAGTTCATGTACTCCTGTTGTATATATGTAGGTGCCATTACTTAGTACCTATGTACTTTTATATTAAATTTCAGTTCCAGTGATATACAGTAATCTGTTTATTTTGTTTATTTACTTTAAGCAAATTCGGATTAAAATAATTTAACTGCCACGGACTTCAAAAATGGTACAAACTTGTGTTTCAGCATAACTGAACTTGTTAATCACTGCGTTTTTCAGTATTCTTTCTTTCTTTTCTTTCTTTCTTTCTTTCTTTCTTTTACGAGTATGTGAGCATCTATAATAAGTGGAATGTGGCTGCCTGTTACAGTTGACCTGTTGTGCTATCTTTTAAAATTTGGTTCAAATTAGATTGGGTGCCTCTGTATTGTCCCCGTTGGTGAAATTGCAATTACACAGCAGCAAAGGTACATATACTTGTACTTGCACAGGCATATTTGATTATATTTGTACAAAACATTGAACTATTGGTACTATTGGGATGACGAAAAAGGTGCAAAAATGTTGCTACCGCACTGCGTAGTAATCTGCAGAGACACGATCGATAGAACTGAAGGAAGTTATTTTTCATTTTTATATGAGGAAAAACTATACAATGTCAGATCAACGTGCAGAATAAGAGGGTGTGTATGCGCAGGTCCAACCGCTTTAACTGCCATTAGTCTGTGTTGTCGGCACAAGGAGGGGCCTGGTGCTCGAACCGGTGTCATGTTGTACAGACAAGAGTGTGTGTGTGTGTGTGTGTGTGTGTGTGTGACGAGAGACGGGCCCCGCGGCATGCTGCAAAGATTTACACCAGAGCTAATGTGTTGTTAATTGATTGAGTAAGTAAATCAGGCCTGCCAATGCGCAATAAAGACGAGTTGGGTTTTAATCCGTTAATGGTTGTGTTCTAGTGATACAGCTCACACGCTTAAGCTCTCAATATACTCGATTTTCACGTCGACGAGCAGCTGTGACGGACTGCGTGGGCCGAATCAGCTGTAGCCGACACCAGAATTTCTCCTTGAGAAGAAGAGGTCTTGAGAACGGCCGGCGGACAAAACATGGCATCGGCATCATCTCCGCTCCGTTTCTCCTGCGCCTCCTTCCGTCTCTGGGTCTGTTTGCAGTTGTTTCCACAGGTTCTGTTGCCACTTGTAAAATTTATATTGATTTGAAAACATTCTGCCGTAGTTATTGCTGTGAAACGGCGTCGACACATATGAATGCGAGTAAATGTGGACAAGTTCTACAAATTTCTCTTCGGAACGTTGTTGTATTTCGTTTAGTCTGCTGCGGACCTGTCAGTCCTGGTGTACTGCCCCCACTGGTCATGTGTTGAATTGCATCTCGTCTACGCAATGTGCAGAGCGTGTATAGCTATCACACAACACACTCCAATATAAACACCTAAATAAATAACCAAGAACCACCGTAAAACACAGCAAATAAACAGAACTAAAAGTCCCCCATCCCCCGTCCCCGTTGCATGCTGGGAAATTCACGTCAGAACACCCTACAGTATTAAGCAGCACAATGAGCAGAGTTTTTGGACGGACTTGAATGGGAGGGTCGCACCGCCGGCGACGGGGCTGCAGTGTGGAGCCGAGCAGCTCTCATCCCGTCGCCGTACGGTCACGCTGCCGGCGACGGGGCTTCTGTGCCCCTGGCGTTTGTGGGCGTGTCGGCTGTTGGGGGTGCGCCCAACATTTAAAACCTCCCCCTTTCCATATTTTATATACATTATATGGATAGATGGTTCCCGTGTCTACTCATCTTTTATTAAAATGGTGTAGTTTGTTTGGCAAAATAAGTAACCTCCTGATAATCTTGCCCTTAAAATAAAGGACTGTCTTTGTTGAAGAAACACAAAATGATGATATTCCTTATTTTATCGATAGTTTAAGTGACGTTTTTCGTTTGACAAAAATCTTAACAATGCAGGGGCCCCGGTGTCTCCCTCCTATTGGCTGTCGCCCGGCCGCTGGACGCCGCTCATTCTCACCGCCGGTCGTCACCCCGCCCCCCTGCAGCTGGATGAAGCCGGGCTCCGTCTGCCCCCTCGCCCGGCGGTGTGACCGTGCCATAAGGGATTTAATGAGCTCAGCTTGAAATTCTTTTGTTGTGAACACATCGTACCCTATTTAAAAAAGAAAAGAAAACAGGAGGGTACCGCCAACAAACGAGTGGTAGTTCTGCTCCTTCAAAATAAAGCCTCTACACCTCTAAGTGAAAATCATAACAATAACGATGTAGTGTCACATCACACCGCTGCATTATTTATGAGCCTACAAGAGCCGCCTTGCTAATGAACATGGCTTTATATTTCAGCTATGTACACGGATCCCCAGTGATTATTAAAAAAAAAATAAAAATAAAAAAAAAGGTTGGGGAGCCCTGCTCTAAGGCACATTTTCCCCCTCTAACGCAAACCTTCATCTTGGTCACTGGAGGTGCTGGGTTAAGTACCGAATATAAATCGATCGACCAAGACGATCTTGCGGATTACCGCTTTGACAGCGCGGTTCCTCCTCCTCCTCCTCCTCCTCTCGGGGAGCCACGGTGAATCGGGCCAGGGCCGCGCTCCGCCGTGCGCCGTCCACCAGATGGCGGCCAACCCGCCGCCTCCTCCTCCTCCTCCTCCTCCTCCGCCTCCTTTCTCTTGTCACCCATTCTCTCTCGTATCGAGAGGTTTCCAAAAATTGCGCCGTGGCCCGGGCACGGGGGGCCCGGGGGGCGCGTATGTGTTGATCTGGTGTTAGCAGAGGAGCCCTCACTAGACGTTCATCGAGCCGCTCACGCCACCCCATGACAAGGACAGTCAGGCGCGTCGCGGCGCTGCGTCCTACACGTAATGGACGCGTCGTCTTCTCGGTCACGGTTGCGCAGAGACTTGATTTTTTTTAAATGTTTTTTTTTTTTTTTTTCGTATTCAAACACCTGCAGCGGTGACGGCGGGGTTTGTGTGCGGCGCTCCCCGCGCACCGTCCCGGGGCTTTTCCGTCCGGTAACGCGGTAACAAAGTAAAACGTGTGTGTTTTGGGCAGATTACCCATGAGCCTTTGCGACGCATTAGCGCATGCGCTGCCGCTCCGCCGAGCTCAAATGACTCGCGCGTTACTTTGTGTTCAAGATTGAGGATTTTTTATTTGTCACATACGTATAAATACTTTAATACATATATGCAGTG
Source organism: Zeus faber (assembly GCF_960531495.2). Taxonomy (NCBI): domain Eukaryota; kingdom Metazoa; phylum Chordata; class Actinopteri; order Zeiformes; family Zeidae; genus Zeus; species Zeus faber. The sequence goes on from NC_137189.1 coordinate 45,399,447, forward strand.
GAATGTAATAATGCTGAGGTGTCTGTAAAAGCTTGATGCCTGTTTGTGTCTTTCAGGTGGTTGTTGTCTGTAAAAGCTTGATGCCTGTTTGTGTCTTTCAGGTGGTTGTTGTCTGTAAAAGCTTGATGCCTGTTTGTGTCTTTCTGGTGGTTGTTGTCTGTAAAAGCTTGATGCCTGTTTGTGTCTTTCTGGTGGTTGTTGTCTGTAAAAGCTTGATGCCTGTTTGTGCCTTTCAGGTGGTTGTTGTCTGTAAAAGCTTGATGCCTGTTTGTGTCTTTCAGGTGGTTGTTGTCTGTAAAAGCTTGATGCCTGTTTGTGTCTTTCTGGTGGTTGTTGTCTGTAAAAGCTTGATGCCTGTTTGTGTCTTTCTGGTGGTTGTTGTCTGTAAAAGCTTGATGCCTGCTTGTGTCTTTCAGGTGGTTGTTGTCTGTAAAAGCTTGATGCCTGTTTGTGTCTTTCTGGTTGTCTGTAAAAGCTTGATGCCTGTTTGTGTTTTTCTGGTTGTCTGTAAAAGCTTGATGCCTGTTTGTGTCTTTCTGGTGGTTGTTGTCTGTAAAAGCTTGATGCCTGTTTGTGTCTTTCTGGTGGTTGTTGTCTGTAAAAGCTTGATGCCTGCTTGTGTCTTTCAGGTGGTTGTTGTCTGTAAAAGCTTGATGCCTGTTTGTGTCTTTCTGGTTGTCTGTAAAAGCTTGATGCCTGTTTGTGTTTTTCTGGTTGTCTGTAAAAGCTTGATGCCTGTTTGTGTCTTTCAGGTGGTTTTGTTTGGGATGGATATTCTGTCAGCTCTTGTAACAAGACTGCAGGAGAGATTCAGAACTCAGGTTGGAACAGGTAAGTTTTAAAGTATTATTTAGTGTGTGTGTGTGTGTGTGTGTGTGTGTGTGTGTGTGTGTGTGTGTGTGTGTGTGTGTGTGTGTGTGTGTGTGTGTGTGTGTGTGTGTGTTATATACGTGTGTGTGTGTGTGTGTGTGTGTGTTTATATGTATGTATAGATGACTGTGTGTGTGTGTGTGTGTGTGTGTGTGTGTGTACTTACGAGTGTTTTGGTGAGTTCAGAGTCGATCAACACATTATATCATTACATTATAACATCTGTGACGTAACATTAAACATCCAAACGAAAGTTCTGTGGTGGCTTTTTTATTTATTTTTTGCCTGGGTTAGTTTTTACTGTTGTGCCTTTCTTATGATAAGCTGTTATGCTTAATTTTCTTACCCCGAGTGACTCGTTGCAGCTCGTCCACAGAATCTAGAGTACATAGAGTGTTGTCTGTATGAATGAATATGTGTATTGTTTGGTTGTGGTGAGGGCCTGCTTCAAAATGAAATTGATAAAAAGGTACAAGCTTCAATTAATATGATTTTGAATTTCAAAATGAAATGGTAAATTAATTAAATCAACGTCTACCGGTGCGGTTAGGAAAAACTGTTTCTCATAGTTCGATCGCTCAATTGTTTGATTTATTATATTAGTATGTCAGTATGTCATTTCTAAAGTCTTTGATGAACATTTAGGATAACTTTATTGAGGGAGAAAAAGTAATAAATAGAGTTCCAAGGCAGACAAATGGTAGTTTAATGAGCTCTAAGGACGGTGTCGTCTGGTAATTGAAAAGATTGCTCGTTAAATCGCCCGGATCTCCCTGGTAGCATGTCCGTGTCCTTGAGCAAGACACTGAACCAGGTGGCCTTGTTCAAGTGTTCAGATATTTTCATGGCAGGTTTGAACGGGGTCTTAAACCGGGGCTCTCGTCGCCCCGTACCGACACCCGCAGAAAAACCGCCGCGCACAAAATGCCCATGACTTGCGGTAACCTGTGGTTCTGCTTCTGCCTCTCTGACCGCCAGTTCTTCCCAGCCTGATTGACCGATTGGGAGACGCCAAGGACCAAGTTCGAGACCAGGACCAAGCTCTGCTGTTGAAGATTATGGACCAGGCTGCAAACCCGCAGGTAGGCAGGCAGCACGCGCATCGCAGCCGTTGTCCAGAGAGGCGCTTTATACTGTGAATCGAGTAGAAGTGATTTTAAACACTCGATGTGCTGTTGTTGCAAATGTCCTATTCGTGGTGTGCGTGCATGTGTTTCAGTATGTGTGGGAACGCATGCTGGGAAGCTTCAAGCATAAGAACAACCGGACCAGAGAGGCCGTTTGTCTCTGTCTGATCTCCACATTGAATGTGTAAGTCTGAAATCAATCTGTCTGTCAGCGTGGTTCTTTTTTTTTTATATACAAATTGACTGTTGAAAACTTAAAGCGGTGGACATTCATGGATAACTAAAATAAATATAAAAATCTGTTGAACGGTATTTTTGCACTCAGAATGAATACTCTGTTATTCATTACAGTTCCCATGCAGTATATCCAATACTCGTTTAGGTTTCCATCACCTTTTAAAGCATTAAATCTGTTAGAAAATAATATTAATTTAGTTAAAAAAAAAAGATTCTCTCTCACTCTCCAGATTCGGGTCTCAGAGCCTGACACTCAGCAAGATTGTTCCCCATATTTGTAACCTCCTCGGCGACCCGACCAGCCAGGTATACGCTACTCTCACACACACACACACACACACCGATTCTGTTTTCAAATTTAATATATCATGATATTTCGTAAAAGTTCTAAAAATTAAACATGAAACAGGAGATTAAAACTGGTATTAAATCTTTTTTTTTTTTGCGGGCGGTCAAAGGAAGGAACGATATTGAACCAACCACAGTACAGTATTCCACTGCCACCTAGCGGTGAAAGGCCTGTACTGCAGCCCAGTTTGGCCTGTACTCTGAGCCTCGGGGCTCTGAGCCTTTTTTTTGGTCGTTTCTGTGCAACCTTTTTATTTTGTGGTTCATGCAAACAAATATGGATTTATTCTATGGTATTTGTTCCCAAAGCTAAATAAAGTGTATATTTTGTAAACCTTTTTTCCTCTTTTCCTTTGTAAACCTTTTTTCCTCTGGTTCACTTTACCAAGGCGTTTTACTTCACTTGGCTGGGGCCGTAAACACCGTTTATTTCGGGGATGAAACCACCCCGTGTCTCTAACCGTTAGACCTCTCCGCTGGCCGCTTGGACTCTGCTCTTGAGCGTGTTTTCCAGCGATAAGCTGCACGGGTCCCATCATCACCGGGACACCACTTCCTTACCGAGGGCAGGAAGCAGAGCCTGTCAGCTTCCCTTCCTGGCAACAACACATTCTAACAACACCCACATAAACACCGTGAGACGTCCCAGACGAGCCAGGAAATGGAGACGCTGCTGTCTCCCGCTTGTCAAAGTTGCTGGTGAATTCTAGACGTTTTAGAGCCAGCTGCGTTATTTCACAGCAGGAACTGGCTGTTGGATTGTGGGGGAGGCTGGCTGGCTACCAGTTACGTGCCACAATGATAATACCGCCGAAGGTTTGGAGCTTTTCAGACCCTCGTTTGTGCGGTACAGGCACAGATTTATTTTACTGACTTCTCGTGCCGTCTGTCTCCTGAAACGTTGAGTCATGTGAGGACGTGTTTATAAAACATGTGGGCGTTACGGGACACACTCCTTAAGTCTTGTACTTTATTACGTGTTATTTTGAGATATAGTGAGGCTGTTATTGTTATCATCAGCGCTATCTATAATTGTTGTTTTATTTGTGTGTGTCCTCCAGGTGCGAGACGGGGCCATGAACTGCCTGGTGGAGATCTACCGCCACGTGGGGGAGAGGGTGAGAATAGACCTGGGAAAGAAGGGTCTGCCCCAGTCACGGTGAGTCCCCCGGGTTCGCTTCACCGCGCTGTGTTATGGAGCAGTTAATTATCACGATAAACACGTGGAGTTTTACTCCACACAAGCATCATTTTATCCGCCTATTTCGAAATGCCATTCTGAGGGAATTTCACAATTTTCACATTAAACCGCCGTGTATCGTAATTTTGTAAAGTACTGCATAAAAATTCACATTTCACAAACTGTGAGACATATTTGATAATATCTTGGCAACAGTATAGACCACAGAGTTTCATATCACAATAGGATTATGTCGGCACTATAATTTCCCAGAGCTATAGACAGGATTCTAACCAGTTCCCTGAGGACGTCTGAAGTGCTTGAATTTCATCCTCAGAAATTTTAAGTACTGGAATACCTTGAAAAAAGCCCCTTTTGTGCTGAGTTGCTTTAAAAGTCCTTGAAAAAAAACATGATCATTGAACACCTGTGATATTCCCCCTGTTTTTTTTTTATTAAAATCATAATTTATAACATTTTTCCAGAATCGCTTTTATGAAATAGACTATGCCAGGGAAATAGACATTTATAATTGTAGATGACTAAAGATATGTTAATATAGATAGATTAATATAATATTTTCATAAATAAAGCTCACATTTAAAATTGATTTTATTGCGTGAAGTCCTTGACAATGAAAAAAAAAAGTGCTTTAAAATGACTTGAATGTCCTTGAATTAAATTTAGTAATGCCCTAATGAGCCCTTTTTTAAATGAGGCTCACTGAAACATTTAACACTGAAATACATTATAATGGCACTTTTCATCATGTCATTATTTTTTGCAGTGCAAATCCATACAGTACATAAAGAAATATAAAGATACACATAACATCAAGACCAAACTATAACATACAATATATTCATATGAGAAATATCTACAGAATTCTAGTCTTGATGTCATTATTAGAGATGAACAGCCTTCTGTGCATATTAAAACAGGAGAGTCAACCTTTCCCAAGGTTTTATTCATTTTTTCAACAGCAATTTGTGCTGTTTTTCTGAGTGAAATCTTACCCAGAGGGCCTCGTCATTGGGCCGTTGAATAAAAGTCGGTGTATTTTGGGATGCACATACTCTGCCGGTGGTGTGATATCATTCTGGCCTATTTAATCTCTCTCTAGAGGTTTGGCAGCCTGTCTGAAAACCACAGAGGGTCCTCCCCCGACACGGCGTTAGCGGGCCTTAAAGCAGACCAAAGCACGTCTTTCCGAGCGGCACGGCCTTTCGTTTTAGATGTGACCGCGACAACATCAGCGTTGGGCCTTAATGACCAAAAACACTTGTGTTCTGTTCCTCCACAGGTTGAATGTCATCTTCAGTAAATTTGACGAAGTCCAAAGATCAGGGAACATGGTTCTGTCTCCGTTGTCAGGTAGGTTGAACACCGGCGCTCCACTCCCTGATTGTCTTTTTTTTTTTTTGCTTTGACCTTTGGGTGCACTTGATGACGGGTCGTCAGATTTGGGGGTAGGAGGGGTTTGTGTCCGATACCCACCAGCGCGTAGTCTCGCATTTGCCCGATATCCGATACCAGCATCCGTATTGGTTCCTAAACCTCATGCGTTGCTGCCATTCCCACCGCACTTGAACAGTGACGTTTGTAACGGCCGCACACGTTGATATGCTGCTGCACATCGGTGTGTCGAACTCAACTTGTGCTCTTTAAACGTGCACCATATTGTGCAAAATTCAGACATTCGTAGAATTGGTTCATAAAGGCCCTTTTCACAGGGCGCTGCCGGTGCCTCCTCTCAGATTTCAGTCCGTCGCAGAAGGGAAAGGGAGTGTTTGCGGCCCTTTCTCTCGGTCCGGACAACCTGAGCCCCCGTCTTTGTGCGATGAGCCGGGGGGGGAAACAACCCCACACGGCCGCTTCATGAAGGTTTGGGGAAGGGGCGGTCAGGTGGACACGTTGGTTCTTGAACCTGCCCCGAAACGGCCTGTTGGGACGTCCCTTAAAAAGAATGCTACGCCTTTCAGACTATGTTGGTGGTTTGGAACCACGTTGGGTATCGCTGGGTGGAATCTAAAATCTGAAATGGAAATGGTGGATATTGATGATGGTAGCGTCTGATATAAACCTTATCAAGATGGCGGCCAAGCCCAGGGAGCTCTCGCAGAGTTGGTTCGGTTCACAGTCGGTCTCCTGGCAGAGGAGAGTTTGTTTGTGGGTCTTCTCGTGGTCTTGACAGCTCGTCTTTCTTCCCTCGCCCTGCGTACGTGACAGCCGTTACAGCCAGGTGACCCCTGTCGCCGTGGTTACCCGCCACTGGAAAGCCACTTCAAAGGGGCTTCGCTGCGCTGGTGACAACGAGAACCGACAGAAACCGTCAATGTCACCTGAGCAGAGGAGTGGAAAGCCTTTCAGAGAGAGAGAGAGAGAGAGAGAGAGAGAGAGAGAGAGAGAGAGAGAGAGAGAGAGAGAGAGAGGAGAGAGAGAGGAGAGAGAGAGAGAGAGAGAGAGAGAGAGAGAGAGAGAGAGAGAGAGAGAGAGAGAGAGAGAGAGAGAGAGAGAGAGAGAGAGAGAGAGAGAGAGACTATGTTGGGAAATGTGGACGGAAAGTAAAAAAGAAAATGTTGCACGAGTTGAAAACTGAGGATCCACACACAAAATAAAAAAAATAGGCAGGTGAAGACGGAGAGAGAGTGATGGGGGGGGATTTTGCCGGAGAGAGGTAATAATATTGGTGATTAGACTCTTACTTCTGCGAGCCCCCGCGCTCTTATTTTGGAGGAGAGTCGGCAGCAGTCCTACGTGCGGTCACAAGACTGTGCGAGGGAGGGAGGGAGGGAGGGAGCTCAGAGGAGGAGGCACAAGGACGTTGCAGTGCATCAGCGGTGGGACACCGTCACAGTATCAGGACGCCAGTATCTCCAGTGCACTGTCAGCTGTCTGTGTGTACACGCATGTACGGGGGGGAGAAGAGGCTTTCGGGCCCCGTGGACCGACCCGAAGCGGAAGGAGTAGCCTTCGGTCGAGCAACATCAGGTGACGGGTATGTCTTCCACCAGGCTAAATACTTGTCGCTTTGTAAAAGTGGCGAGTATTTATTTTCAAGTTACTAGTTGCTATTTCAAAAGTTACTAGTAACTATTTTAGTTTTACTACTCAAAATGTTTCAGGTACTATTAGTTATTTATTAGATACTAGTAACTATTCCAATTGTTGCTAGCAACTATCACAGTGCTACTCGTAACGATTTGAAAAATGTTGTCATTGCATCCTATGGGGCTCTGTGTTTCTGATATTAAATATTCACTTCTAGTGCAGTGTCTATTGCGATTTTACTAGTCACTATTAAGTGGGTACTTGTACTTATTCATTCGTGACTAATGCCTTTTCCACATTCAATTAAACTGTCAACAAGCTGTTTTGACTCGTCATTTCTCATGACGGGTAAAAAAATACATTGTTACTGGTAAAGCAAAAAAAATGACAAGTAACAGCAAAAAAAAGGCACTCATCATGAATGAATTAGTACTAGTAAAATTGAAATAGATGCTAGTACCAATCGGAATAGATACTAGTTTGAGGCAAATATTTGATACATCAAACAAGAAGCCCCATAGGATTCAATGACAAAATGGTCCAAATTGTTACTTGTAACATGTCATTAGCTACTAGTTACAATTGGAATAGTTAATAGTATCTAATAAATAAGTACATATACAAAAATATAATACAATACTAGTAAATCTAAACTAGATGCTAGTAACTGTTGGAACAGAAGCTAGTGACTAAAATAGTCAGTCTAAGTACTAGTAGCTTTTTAGAAGTAACTGGGTTTGTCTTATGGGTTAAATGTTAAAAGCACTTGCAACAGACTGTTGATGCATTCATCCGAGCAGCAGAGGAACTGCAGCAAGTGTGTGTGTGTGCGTGCGTGCGTGCGTGGTTGTCCTGCTGTGGCAATTAGTGTGTGGGCAGCCTGCAGATGTCACATGCACGTCCAATCAAAGAAAACTGTTCCACTAAATTCAACAAGGCTTTATTGGCATGGCCATAAATAAAGCACATTACAGTGCCTGCAACACAGTTACTGCAGCAAGAAATCTTTGAAATATTAGCAATATTCCCATGAAGGTCGTGTTGCGCTTTTACTGGGACAGGGTCCTCGAGGCGCTTGAAGTGCTTGATTTTCTTCCTCAGATTTTTTTTATTTATTTTTTGGTGCTGGAATACCTTGAAAATACCCTCCTTTGTGCTGAAGTGCTTGATCAGGGTTCTTACCAGGTATTTGAGGTGTTTGAAGTGCTTGAATTTCTTACTGGAATAACTTGAAAATAGCTCCCTTTGTTCTGAAGAGCTTAAAAAGTCCTTGAAAAAAATGTGATAATTGAAAACCTGTGATACTCCCCCTGGTTTTGTTATTCAAATTGTAACATTATAAATAATTCCGTGACGCTTTTGAAGTTGATGTGTTGGAAGCAGGAAAAATGTTCAGGATCTGAGCCACTTTGACAAGGAGCACATTGTGATGCTGGACGACTGGGTCGGAGCATCTCCAAAACCACAGGTCTTGTACCTACCAAAAGTGGTCAAAGGAAGGACAACCGGTGAACCGGCGACAGGCTCATTGATGCACATGGGGAGTGAGGTCCAGCCCGTCTGGTTCGATCCCGCAGAAGAGCTACTGTAGAACAAATTGCTGAAAGTGAATGCTGCCATGATAGAAAGGTGTCAGAACACACAGTGCATCACAGCTTGATGCGTATTGGGCTGTGTGGCCACAGACAGGTCACAGTGCCCATGCTGACCCCCGTCCACCTCTGAAAGCGCCCACAACGGGCATGTGACCATGTGACCATCCGGCGTTAGGGCCGGATCCATGCAGCATCTGTGGGAAGTGCTGGAACAAGCCCGATCCACGGGGGCCCCACCATCAACTTACAGGACGTGAATGATCTGCTGCTCATCTGTCTATCGGTCTTGGTGCCAGATGCCACAGGACACCTCCAGAGGTCTTGTGGAGTCATTGTCAATGAGTCAGAGATGTTTTGGTGGCATGAGCTGAAGCTACACAATATAAGTGGTTATTAGGTGTGTGTGTGCGTGTGTGTGTGTGTGAAAATAGTTTATTGTCTATTATATATATATATATATAATAGTCAATGGGACTAAGCTTATTACATTTTAATTAATAAAGATCACATTGATCACAACAATTTTTTAAAATGTTTTTATTTTTTTTTAATTCTTGATTTTAATTTTGTAATGCCAGAATAAACCTTTTTTTTTTAGCAGTTATAAAATCAAACAAGATGTGAAAAGGTCAAGGTAAAAAAATAATATATAAAAAAAAAAAAAAGTGAGTCACGGGTTTCAAAAATGTTCCTAAGAAGTGATTTTGTGATTCCTGAAATTAAATATTGGCGTTTCTTAACATGTTGATTGATGGTAGATTTTATTTAGATTAAAATTTTTTCTGTGAACTGTTGAATATGAAGCTGTGCTGCAATTTATAAACAATAATATTACGCAGATAATTGGGATTGGGATAATCAAATTACGCACACCACAATCTCAGAGTCGGTGTTATTATATTTATATATATAATTTATATTTATTTTCTTATTGATGAAGATGCGTTGAAAATATATAAATAAAATAATGTTAAATAAAACGCTCTCCGTACAACAATAGATTCAGCGAGATCTTGGATTACGAGGACTTGATTATACACACGACTGCAAGCAAAGAGGAAAAAATATATAAAAATAAATTGCCAATATTCTCAGCTTGGGGAGCTTTAAAGGCTGCAGACTTGATTTGGAGCAGATGTTTTTCTGACGAGAGCGTCCAGCGATGCAAATCCTCCGGCGGGTCAGGAGCCCCTGCGCCGCTGCACGCCGCAACGTGAAGCGAAAAAACGTCAACAAAGTGTCATTTTCACATAAGAGACTGTTATTTGGATTTTTATTTCGGGGGGGGGGGTATTCATAACACTGGACTACAAGTTTCGTGTGTTTACAGCATCTCTGCCTGTATCTTTGTGTCGTGGGCCCTGAAAACGCCGCTCGACCTGCCACAGCCACGGCGTTATTGTTGCAGGTGTTTTTGGCCACCTTTTGACTGTTGAAACGCTCTATAGTGAATATACAGGACGTTGCCGTGAGGTCCTCGCTGAAGGTCTCATGTACTAAATAGAACATGATGCGGCTTCTTCTTTTTGCCCTCTGCTTCTGAAACGCACCGATCTGATCTGGTTATTTTCCTCAGCGATGCAGACTTGATGCAGTTGTTTGTGGCCGTTTTAAAAAAAGATGCTTGCTACACACACACACACACACACCCCCCCTAGTGTGTGTGTGTGTGTGTGTGTGTGTGTGTGTGTGTGTGTGTGTGTGTGTGTGTGTGTGTGTGTGTGTGTGTGTGTGTGTGTGTGTGTGTGTGTGTGGACGAAGCTATTTTGCATCAGTTTCTTAGATGAATCTACAGTTCAGGTACAGCGAAATACAAGCGTCCCAACATACATAGTGATTTCTTTTTGTCACTGACCGGGGGAAAAAAGATAAGAGGTTGGTTTTAACCATGTGCGTCATATCTACACGTTTGATATTACTATTCGTTGCACATTGGTGTATTGTTGTCTTTCGGTGTCTGGGCCAAATGGCAACTTGTGCACTTGTGATACTTCTTCTTTCATTGACTGTATGACAAATTCAATGAAACTTCAACAGAAACTACACATAATGTATTATTATTATTATTTTTGCTACCTTTTGTGTGTACCTCTTCGATATAAATTTTGCATTGTATATTGTCAGTCGTATGATGCAAAACCTCTACAGTCTCATGGCAGATGGTCAAAAGGATGGTAAAAAAAAAACAACTTTATGTAAAAGTAAGCAAAGAAGCTCTTGTTATAGTCAAATTTCGTACCCCAAAAAAACTTCATTCATACTGTTATGGCTAAAAATAAGTAATAAGTTAATCCTGTCTGTGTGTGAGACACACACAGACACACACACACACACAAACACACAGTCTCTGCTGGGTGCCGAGAAGCCTCCTGTGCCAGCAGGACGAGCCAGCGACCTTCTGAATAATGAACATGTTGAATAATGAAGGAGAACAGGAGCGCGGCCAGCATCTTCCCCAGAGGACGAGGAGGAGAAGCCTCATAATACCATCAACTTTTATTTGGCCTTGTGGTGAAAATCTCTTTAAAAGCAGAGTGGGATTAAAAAATAACAAAACAAATATGATTATATTCAATGAATTGAAATGGCACGTTAAGTACCAAAATTAATCTGTTACCAGGGCAGAAGAATACACTGAAAAATGGGAACACTGAGTAAGCAATACAGTTCAGCCTCACATTTACAGAGTACCCAAAATAACTACAAAAGTGTTTTCTAATCTTATTTGATGTGGTAATGCTAGATACACGGAGAGTATCCTTGAGCAAGGGGTGTGTGTGTGTGTGTGTGTGTGTGTGTGTGTGTGTGTGTGTGTGTGTGTGTGTGTGTGTGTGTGTGTGTGTGTGTGTGTGTGTGTGTGTGTGTGTGTGTGTGTGTGTCATTTGGGTCACGTTCCTGTCGACGTCGGTGCCAGTACAAGGCGTCCAGGTATAAAGACTCTGTTCGGTCCAACTGGTCTTCATTGTCCCCGAGGGAGCGGTTGCTGTGGCACGCCCTCTTGGGACGCCGTGTCCACACGATGGATGTTATGGGATCGGGTTACGCCGCTTCCCACGCATGTCGGGGAATGTATAGAAATTTGATCCGACACCCCACCCATTGGATGAATCTCATGAATGTACGACTGGGAAGGTAATTATTCTTATTAGCTAATATTTAATCTGTGTGTGTTATTTTGTGTATACACTGTAGTATACACCTATTACACTTTGTAATTGCCATTTAGCGTAATGAAAACCTATGACATTTTTAATCAGGCTAGTAACGAGTAATAACTTTTTTTTTATACCAGCTATTTCTTTGCAGTGTGTAATTGTAGAAGCGTTGAGGCTGAATTGCTTGGTATGAACGCTGATCTAGTGTAAAAGGTGAACAAATGGCAAAGCTGACTGAACTCGGGGGGGGGGGGGGGGGCGGACCTCCCTTCGAGCCGAGTCGTTCTCTACAGAGAATGACTGGGGTTAATATTGGAGGAAAATTGAACTGCCACAGTGGCGCCAAATGTGGGGCGCCACGGTGGCAGTTCTGCCCCCCAAGTGGCGTTTCCAGGGCCCTCGGGTACAGAGACGCAGACGACGATGCCTTGTAGACGCCAGTTTATTGCAGAGAGGAGGCTGGGTGGAGTTGTCCAGGAGCAGCTTGAACATGTCATGACGGTGCTCCTTCCTGAGTGAGTGTGGGGATGGGGGTTTTACCTGGTGCTCATGAGCCCAACCACCGAGCGTCTGGTGTGGCTGCTCCAACCCTCCCATCCACACACCACGATCGTAATATAACTTTTGGTTTAAATTTTGGCTTAAATCACAGCTTCAACCTGGTTGAAGCCTTTAAACATGCACATGGCTCACGTTGCGTTTATGCGGGTATATTTTGACACCTTTTACATACAGTACCGTGAGATACCATGTATCTCATCACTTTGATGGCATTTTTTCATTCTTATTTGGAGTTCTGACGTGAGCCTGTGTTCAGTGTGTTAAGTCTATCTCTCGGCCTTACCTCTGTCGTTTCTCTCTGCATTGGAAACAGACTGAATTCACCATATTGGACGAATGAACCAAAACTTTAGGTGCCTTTGTTATAAATGGGGAGATGCGATGCATTTTCCCCCACTTAGTAGGGTCTCATTTGAAGTGATGAATCTAACATGACAATGCTGCCATCTTGTGGCCGGAGCAGTCGGTCCACTCAGCCGCCCAGATTGACGGCAACAAACCATTTTTCTGTTCGACATATCCACCAGGCTGATAAACAGTGAAAGTGGTTTATAAGTCAGGTAGCTGGCACATTGGCAACGATCTGATTCCATTTCGTCTCTACGGGGTCTGCAAGTCGCCTGTGTCACCATTGAAGGAATTATGGGTAGAACTGTTTTACATGAATATAGAGCTTGCTGATGAATAATGTGTTTGGTTTCAACGCCGGCGGAATCTGCCACCGCAGAATGTGTGATGATGGACGGCTTAATTTTGCATTCATGATATAAAAGAAGATCTTTGTCGTCCACAAGTCAAACTGTCTATTTTAAGAATGGAGGCCACGTTGGAGCGCGGCGGTTTTTCCCCGCCCGCATCGATATTCCCCTGCGCCCTCTCTGTTGTGGTTTTCGCCCGCGCTCGTTTGACGGCTTGATTTGTGGGGCGCATGGCATGGGCGACCGCTGCCTGTCTGTCTGTCGTCCCAGTCGGCACCGCACGGTGAATAATGGGACCCGCCCCCCGTCCCTCTCCTCCTCCCCCCATCTCTCCCTTATTGCCGAGTCATTGTCCCTCGCTGTCCCCTCGCATTTCCCCGCCCATATGTTTCTGGCTCCTGAGCCCCCCCCCTCCAGCATGCATCGTGTGTGTGTGTGTGTGTGTGTGTGTGTGTGATACAGTAAAGATGACGAGAGAGAGCGAGGGACTTGCTTCCATAGAGCGAGCTGCGCCAAAGAGGAGCTTGTGGCACGTGCTGCTGTGTGTCTCAGGGGAGAGGTAGCGCCTCCTCCCTCCCTCCCTCCTTCCTCTTCCGTTCTGCCCTCTCCTCCCTCCCCCCTCCTCATTCGCTCTCCTCTCCTGGAGGCTGCACGGAGGAGAGGGCTGGCCTGGGCTCCGCGGATATGCCGGCGTGAGACCTCCCGAGGTGGAAGGACCAAGGAGTCTGCCTGTCTGTCTGCAAGCATGCTGAGGAAACTGGTCTGCCGGCGTATCTGCCCCTGTAAGGTGCCACGCCGTCTTTCTGCGGACGGGAGATTGGATGGAGGAATGGGGCGGGAGGGGTGGGGGCGGGGGGGGGGGGGGGGTTCGGTGCCGTTAGAGTAATGTAGTCAAGGTTGTAAACATTGAGTGATGCGGTGTTTGCTCAAGTCTACAGATGAATGGGGGAGAGGGAGTCACCTTTTTGGTGCGTGTGTGTGAGAGAGACGAAGAGATGGTGATATTATTATTATTATTATTGTTATGCAATGTGACGATGGACACATAGAATCTGCGATGTGTTTGCTTGACTTTGAATCAGACTGTGAGGTCGCTTCTATCCGTGTCTTCGCGGCGGTTATGGTCTAGCCTGTTGGCTAGAAGGAAATCCATTTTTCACCGTGATTCTGAGTTTCCGATTCTCTCGCGTTTCCGCTCGCTGGGATGGATGGGGAGATGGGCCCAGAAAAGGCTCATTTGTCGGGGAGCATCGCACCGGCTGGGCTCGTGAGATACTTTACTTTGGTCAAGGACACTTTTGTTCTTGCGATTTGTGATAGACTCCACTGCGATACTCAAATTAAAACCAGTCGATCAAACAGTTTGTGGGAAATTCCAGATCACGGAATCTGTTTATTTTAGAGGTGTTGAAATTCCCAAGGAAGGATATTAAGAGGCTGCTCTGCGTTGACTTTTGGGGCATGATGCCAGGTCAGAGAGCAGGTGACTCGCTCACGTCACCTTGTGTTTATATTGAGAAGAAGTGTTGTGTCGCGTCCCGCCCCTGTGTATCGGGACCCAAAAATCTTGACGCCTGATGGCAGAAATCTCATGTTGCCGGAGTGTTGGATGCATGATGTGTATCGACTTTGAATAATTCATGAGGGTTGATGGCTTGCCTGGCAGATTCCACTGCTTTGTGTGTGTGGGTTAGGGTTAGGGTGGTGTCTGGTTGTCCAGGGCGTTAGACTCGCCTTTTTCTGGCATGCGTCTGGGGGCGGGGGTTCAATTGACTTACCTGCGCTTGTGCATTTGAATGGTCAATGTGGACGAAGCTGATGTATCTAAAAAGCTGAAAATGCTGAAACCCGCATCTTCCACGTCTTTTTTGTTTCTCACAAATCACAATTGAATATCACACATGTCAGTGTCACAAACAAGGACACACACATCAAATGCAAAATGGGGGGTGACGTTCACTAGATTGCTCAGTAAAGAACAGGCAGACAACATCATCAGTACTGACTGCCCTCTGCACACTGGAATGGGAAGGAGATATGTTTACTCTATACCATCCTTCTATGGACAGAACACTAGTACCAACAGTATTGAGGTGTAACAGCATGTAGTACTCGCTCTTAGTAATACTTGAATACTAGGGGTGTGCATCTCTCCCTTATAAGACGATCAGATACGTTATCTAGATACATGGGCTATGATACGTTTCAGGGAATATACATTTTAATACGGATACGACTTGGCACGATACGATGCAATCTCAATGTATCAATGTAGCATTAATTTTCCATTGTAAATTAATATCGGCCAATTCTATAATAAGTTTATCTTAAATATCTGACGATTTCTGTTTTGTGTTTTTGGGTCTAGGTAATCAAATTATATGTATTATATAGATAGTATTATAGATGTACATCTGACATTTTAATTGTATTTATTTTCAATATTTTTGTCCTATTTTATTATTATTTTTATTCTCTCTTTTTCCAGACTGTTAAGCTTTTTATTATTAAATTTTTATGGTCTGTACTAAAGAGCACCAAACCTCACCATAAGAAATTCCTAGTACATGTAGATACCTACATGTAATTGTACCTGGTGAATATAAACCAATTACGATTCTAAAAGTGGCATTGCTTATTCTTCAAATATATATATTTCATAAAAGACCAAGAAATGCCGAGTATTTTTGTTACTTACTGGCCTTACAGGTACTCCTCACTTATTGACCTACCTGTTTAATGACCATTCAAACTGAAGACTGTATTGTACACTGCGTACAATACCACGACTGAGTGCTGCGTGCGCGGAGTCTCAACGTCAAGCATCTCATCACGCATCACCCTTTATATACTGTATACACCATATACACTATATATACTATATACCGTATATGTATTATATATACTGTATATACACTGACACTGTATACATCGCATCTCATCACTGTTTTCAGTCTCGTTCCCGCAGTCTGTCAGTATTCACTACACTAAGGGGATGGTAGCTCACGAGGTAGAGCTGGTCATCTTGTAATCTAAAGGTTGCTGGTTCGATCCCAGGCTCTTCCTGCTACCATGCTGTAGTGTCCTTGAGCAAGACACTTAACCCCTCATTGCTCCTGATGGCTGCGTCCATCGGTGTTTGAATAATTGTAAGTCGCTTTGGATAAAAGCGTCTGATCAATGTAATGTAAGCATGTAAGCACTAGCGCTGGCAATGGCCACGCCCCCTTACCGTGAAATAACACGGGTCCTCTCTTATCGACCAATTGGCTTGATGACCTGGTCCTAGGAACGGAACTCTGTCGTACTCTCTGAACTCTGAGTACCTGTATACTAATATCTAATGTAATGTGATTCTGATCTAGTAAATATCTTCTTTTTGTGTGTGTGCGTGTGCGTGTCGAGACGGGGAGAGAGGGAGAGTGCGGAAGGAGAAGTGTTGGGTTGACATGACTAGCAACGTTAGATCTGTGAAAACTTCTGCAGCAGCTTAGTTTATACTAAATTAGAATTAGCAGCAAAGCTTCAACCAATTCGTAACTTCAGGCCCAGGACATCGACCATGGTACATTAAGATAGATCCACGTGTCCGCGTATTCATGGGGTTGCATCTTTCACGTTAAAACCGGTTTCCTATTCATATCGGTGAATCGTTACAACCCTATTAAATACCAAAATGTTCAGCTCCAATAACGTGCGGTTCCTGATTTTGAAGCCCCCTTTTGTTCATTCTTTTCAGTAATTTACTTGTTCACTGTGCCGCAGAACATTATGAATTGCAGTAAACGGCTCTCCTGGTAGGCTTCAGGCGGAGCACAGTGGGCAGGGACTGTAGAGAGGCATTTTCTTCAGAAACGTTGTGGCTGAAATATCCCGACGGTGGGAGGTTTTGCAATGACATGCATAGTTTGGATGCCTTCAGCGCGGCTTTCCTCCGCGCTGCCAGGAGCTGTCAAAGCCTCATTGTGCGGTCGGTGATCGTAGCGCTGTGTGTTCCTCATCCCCTCTCCTCCCCCAGATAAGAACTTTGAGGACGATGACTCCGTGGACGGCGGACGCTGCTCTTCCTCCTCCAAAGCGGTTCCGGCGTCTGGGAGGAAGTCTGTGAGCATGGGGTCCTTCCGCCGGCCAGGCTCCGCCTCCAGTGCCAAGTCGGCAGGTCAGAGCCTGCTTCATAACGGCCTTTCCTCTTCATCCGAGAGACGAAAAAATTGAAGCACTGATGAACAAAATGATGAAAAGGATAAAATAACAAACAATTTGATTTTTGAGTCAATTTTTAAGTTGGAAAAAAATGTGTAGTACTTAGTTTGCTTACAAAGACCTCAGTTGTTGAAATGAAAATGTAAGGACTTTGTGTAAGTGTAAAAGTGCAGCACCAAGTGTTGAGGTGTTCCGACAGAAACAAAACTGTTAGATCTGCTGGTGTGAGTCTTCCCTCCTGGTTGTGTCCTCAGGGAGAGATGGGTCGAGCGCTGGGGCCGTGGACGAGGAAGACTTCCTCCGTGCTTTTGAGGACGTTCCCACTATTCAGGTAATCGGCCAAAGCAACGCTTTCTCCTTCAGCACAAAATGACAATGCTTACATATTAACCGTATTTATATTGAAAATAGATATGTCTTTTTGCCTTCCTTGACATCGCACGTCCTGCGATGTGTGTATGTATGTATGTATGTGTGTGTGTATATATATATATATATATATATATATATATATATATATAAAAAGTGGAATCGAAGTGTGTGTGTGTGTGTGTGTGTGTGTGTGTGTGTGTGTGTGTGTGTGGTGTTTGTCCTGACACCACCACCAATTGACCTAAACACCTCATGCTACAACTTTTTTGCTGCTTGATATAAAAGGAAAACTCGCACGGTTATCATTTTTCGTGACTAATCTACAAGAGAAGTCTGTCTGATACAAAATAATTTACTCAGATTTAAGGGTTCTTTTGCAAATTTCCAAGAACCGCGTATTCGATAACACACGTGCTTTTTAAATCCGCTTTTAAAGTTGTGTAGGTTGCCCATGGCAATAATCGGTTCCTATGCCTATCTCAGTCACGCTCTCGACTCGCTCACCTTATGATGTCACAGCACGGCTGAATGAATGAATGAATGAATGAATGAATAATGAATAATGTCCCGAAGCGCCATGTTCCCCCATGTTTGTTTACATCGCTCCCGTGTGTAGATAACTTAAAGCACCGTGGTGTAAAACATTGAAGCTGTAAAGCTTCTGCTGCTGATTTGCGACATAGTGATAGAAACAGTATTGGGGTGCAAACACACTACATACACACTACACTTTACATTGTGGACCATTGCTGGCCGCAGAAAATGCTCAAATGTTTGGCTTGAATTCACAAAATGTTTACTAATATTTTTCCATGGAGCACTTCTTATAAGAAAGAGTAACGTTTAGTTTTACAAAGGAAAAATAAACCTTCCTGTCACAGTTGACAGTTTACTGATTATAGCCTAAATGTGCCAATAATAAAGATACCATCCCAATCATTATAGAGAGAATCTTTCCATATATATATACTGTGTGTGTTAATCTTGACATTGTCGACAATAGAGGACATACAGATGGTATACTATGCATACCGCCATATTGAGAAATGACACATTACTGTGTTTTCACTGAAAATTGCTTCCATTTTCCATCAATGTTTTATTCTCTTTCTCTCTCTCAGATCTACTCTAACAGAGAGGTGGAGGAGGCAATGACCAAGGTGCGTGACGTTTTGTCGGACGACAAGCGGGACTGGGAGCTCCGCGTGGCTGCTGTAAGCGAGCTCATACTTTGTCCTCATTCTGGGCGATATCGAACAAGATATTATCGCGCTTAAAAGCCAAAAATGTTTGGTTGCCCGCCTTGCCCTAATTGTGGGTGCCGTGACCCATGTCCTTCTCGCCCCTCCGGCGTCTCTCTCACAGCTGAAGAAGGTGCGCTCCCTCCTGCTGGCAGGGGCGGCAGAATTTGACGGCTTCTCCCAGCAGCTGCGCCTCACGGAGGCAGCGTTGAAGCTGTCGGCCAAGGACCTGCGCTCCCAGGTGGTGAGAGAGGCCTGCCTAACGCTGGGGTGAGACACACACACACACACACACACACACACACACACACACACACACACACACACACACACACACACACACACACACACACACACACACACACATACAAACACACACACACACACACCACTATGTAGGGGGGGGGTCACTCGGGAATAGGGCTGTGACAATAACCCCATTACCGCAATACCACGGTTACGTGACATCACTGCGGTATTAAGCTCAGTAGCGTCGTCACCGCAAATAATATTTATATTCTGGCAGTTTCATCTGCCACATGCCAACCGAGTGGCGTTTTCAGGGCCCACAGGCACAGAGACAGACGATTGGGTAGAAGACACACAAGTTAATTGTAGCGAGTGGGCTAGGTGGAACAAGCCCCGGAGCAGATGGACAGCAGGTCATGACAAGGGCTGTGTGTGTGTGTGTGTGTGTGTGTGTGTGTGTGTGTGTGTGTGTGTGTGTGTGTGTGTGTGTGTGTGTGTGTGTGTGTGTGTGTGTGTGTGTGTGTGTGTGTGTGTGTGTGTGTGTGTTACATTTTTTTGCTGGTTAAAGTTACAGGAGGATATGAAATATAAACAAAAGAATGTTATGTTATCATCACTGACTGTCTTCCATGCTATGGTCAAGGACTTCTGGAGAAACTTTTCAGTTGCTCCACTGAGTCTGCTGCCGCTCGTCACCTCAGCTTTCAGTTGGCTCGTAGCAGACAATTGGTTTGTAGCCAACAATTGGCTCACAAATTAATATTTTAAATGACTAAAAGGGAGTCACTGAAGTTCATACAAAGCCATTAACATCTACAACAGCAGAATGTGTTCTGGCTCCACACAAAATGGGAGGATTCATCGGTGACCCAGATATCCCAGCATTCATTTCCGTAACGGGCGGGGGGGGCACCTGCCAGAGTTCATTCTTCTTGACAACTAATCCGAACATAAAAAGTCCAATTCTGATATCCGGAGATTCAAGAGTCCTATTAAACTTTCACTGTTTGAATGTCAAAACTGATCGGCCTTTATCTTGTTCACCAGGTTTTATCCTTTTTTTCCCCTGTGTAATTATCCTCAAGATGTATAGATATAATACTCCAATCTGTCTTTCTTTCTTTGGTTGGTCATTTCTTCATTCTCTCCCTCTGTAGCCATCTGTCGTTGGTTCTGGGCAGTCGCTTCGACCACGCTGCAGAGGCTGTCATGCCGATCCTGCTGAACCTCGTTCCTAACAGTGCCAAAATCATGTCGAGCTCCGGTGTGGCCTCCATCCGCCTCATACTAAGGGTGAGCAGCATTTTACGTTAACGGGCGAAGAAAGAAACGGGGGAAAAATGGGTGAGATTATTAATTTCTTATTCAGGCAGGTTGCTAAACGAGGGACTCCCGTATTCATGAGCATTTATTTTTATATCCGCTTTCTCAACCGAAATTTTTTTGGACAAAAGGTGCTTACAAAATTCACAGACCTGCACAGTTTCAAGTCATTTGGTCCAAGTCTCAAGCAGGTCCCAAGTCATTTTTTCTTGGAAAAGTCAAGTCACAGGTTATGTAGGGTTGGGTCGAGTCCTTAGTTAAAGCAAGTCAAGTCCGAAGTCAAGTCAATTTTTTTTCTATAATTTTTTTATTTTTATACTTTTATTTTATATATATATATATATATATTTTTTTTAATTATTGATACTCAGTGAAATAAATGTAGTCAAATGAAAAACAAATCACTCTATAAAAGCTTATTTATTTCTTAGTTTCTTCTCAATCAAAAAAAATATTCCCTCCCCATCACTTTTAAACTGAAATACTGACAGCCAGACCACAAGATCAAACTTTGTTACATTGTGCCCCTGTCCATCTGTCTGTCTGTTTGCAGAATAGCTCAAAAAGTTCTGAACAAATTTGCACAAATTGAATTTATTATATGCAAATGACTGAACGAAATTTTTGACTCCGAAAGTGATGACTCTTGGCACAGTTGCGGCCGCCATGATGATCTGATTATCCATACTGTGTGTGTTCATCATACAATCATACGAGTGCTTCCCCTTGAAACAAAGGTCAGGTATCGAGGAGCTTGACTGACAGCGCTCGCATACCGGCTAACATTACACTGACACCTGTAACATGAACATTGACATGGTTAAACATTTTAATATTTAATATTATATTATACTTTGTAGTATGACGATGGATATCGTAAGATGATAGAAAAAATGTATCGTCTATATATTTTTAGAGCCTGACCGATGCCAGATTTTTGGGTCTGATGCGGATCTAGATTTTGGAGAATCCTGGCCCACCAGTTACCGATGTTTTGACAGATATTTTGTCAAAAAGTGCAAAAAATTTAAATACATTTTAAATACTTATATTTTATTTAAGTTTTTATGTTTGAGAACATTTAACTTATAACCAAACAAATCAATCAAAATAAAGACAGTTTTTTACAGTTTTATGTCGTCGTTTGTTTAAGTTGCCGTCTCCTATGCTGTTCTCGATCGCACTGGAACCATGACACGCCCCTTTTTCCGGCAAGTTCGTGACATCGAACGTGACACGCCAAAAAAAGAACGGCATCTCTCCTGGCAATGGTAAAGGTGTCAGTCGCCTATTTTTAGCGGGTTTACCCACGTTTAAAAAAAACCCCGGGCATACCCGCTAATCTGTGTAAAAACAGTATAACTGATGTTGTGTGTGTTGTGTTGTGTTGTGTGTATTTCTTCCTTTGGGGGAGTGGAATATTTGATTCACAGTTTGAGCAGGATATTATATTAGATATTGGATATTAATTATAATCCATCAAATGAGTGATTTCCCCATTTTGTCTGCATCCCGGTACTCTTGCAAGCGCTGCGTTCGCAAATCAGCGGCAGAATTGCTTTACGCCAATATTTTTGCAACACTGTGTGTTGCGTTTCTTGCGCGCGCACGGGAACAAGTGTAAACAAAGATAGCGGAGCATTGACAAGCTCAAACAAGAAATTGAGAGCCCTGACAAGCGCCTTCCTGTGAGGCTTTTCCGTGTGTTTTCCTTTTATATCAATTTTTTTTTAATATATAAACTATTTATTAGTTGAATATACAGAAAATGAAGCCTACCCTTACATCCCTACTGCTGACTCCCCCAAAGCCTTTCGCCCAACAATCGCCGTGAGCGGTTCCCTTCTTTTATTTCCAAGCCAAAGAACAATTTCTTCCTATTTTCGTCCCAGTGAACTCATCCGTGTCGTCCCTAACGACTCCCTATTGTTCATCCAAGCTTTTATAAATCCAAGCCGTTGTCAAACGGTGTCCCGAGTAACATCCACGACCAATAATCGATATTGTTTTCGGTGTAGTTTTATTTCTTTTATTATGTCTTTTGCTCCTTGCCCTCCACAGCACACCCACTACCCGCGTCTCATTCCCATCATCTGCAGCAATTGCACCTCCAAGTCTGTGGCCGTCAGAAGGTGAGATGTGCGTGTGGTATGGGATCGGGGTTGTGAGTGATTATTTAAAAAAACAAAAAACAAACACCCACTGCGTCACACTGGTGATTTATATTCATCAGTCACATCAACGTTGTTTTTCACAGGTTTGTCGATCTTGAAAAACATATTCCTTTTTATTTGCTATCAGTACATTTTCATGGAAAAATAAAATTTACTTGGTGTGAGTCAGTAAATTGTAGAGGTTAGGTATAAATATAGTTTGGGCATATTACTGTACAGAATGAATAAATATGTGTACCTTTGGTATGCATAAATTGTCGGCCTGAATTATTTCCAAATGATCAATTCCAATTCCTTGGGATTCCATGCATCTTGATCTGTAACTTGACAGTCATATCACTTATAAGTCATTTCCATTACGTCCATAGATTCTTATTTTGTTTGTTCCAAATGTCTCCGCCCGGAAGTAATTCATGTAACCCCCCCCCCGCCCCCCCCTCGACTTCTCAGACGCTCTTTTGAGTTTCTGGACCTCCTACTGCAGGATTGGCAGACCGGCTCTCTGGAGAGGTAAGAGACGCCGCCGCGCTTTATGAACGTAATGCTGCTGATGCATAGTGACTCCACGTGCTGTGTCGCGAACGCTGCTTATGTCTGTTTGTGTTTCATTTGCTTTGGGCGTTTTTACTTAAAGATCTAACTCTTAACTTTGAATGCTTTGCCTCCCGACTCTCAACATGCCAAGCTCTGGTTTGAAGCAGGGCGTCTGTGGGCCCTTAAAAAGTGTTAATTTGAGTTTGTTGGGATTTAATGGAAGCAGAGCAGAACTGTGTGTGTGTGTGTATATATGTATATCTTTATATATATATATATATATATATATATATATATATATATATATATATACAGTATATACACAGTATACTGTGTGTATATCTTTTTTTTTGTTTATGTCCTTGGTAAAAAAAAAAAAAAAAAAAGAATCAGGAAAACTAATGACAGATAAGGCTTGTCATAATTTCAGTTTTCTCATCACTCCAAATACGGTCCTAAATTTTCTTTTGCTTCTCAAAAGTCTTGCATTTGAGGATGCCTACAGACGTAGGGTTGAGGGAGCTTGGATCCTTTCCATTGTAAGTGGTAGAAGAAGGAAGCCGGCGCCAGAAGAGGGGAGGGGGGGTCCCACGAACATCCAGCCATAACACTATTAAACATTCATTCAGGGGACGACAGGAAAATCTTTTCTCCCATTCCAGATCTCACTAATAATTGATTATCTCAAAAGGATGAGGATGAGCCTGTATTTTGAAAACATATACCAAAGACCCCCGGGGTGTACCTCTCCTCGGCTCAAGCCGAAGCCAAAGCTCAATCCGCCTGGCGCCGGAGTTCTTAGCTTGTGCGTTTTAATCATTTTAAGAAAAAGTGTGCTCCGATTCAACAAGATGATATATTTTACAATATGTCCACTTGAGAGGGCAGAACGGTTTCCGGCAGCAACACGTACCGGTACACGCTCCATAAAGGTAGTTAACGGTTATGGATATGATTTGGATTGTGATATCAAAGATAATATAATAATGTTAAACAGAACATGACGCTGTGATATGAGTAGAATTAGGAAAAATGTCAGATTAGAGAAGAGCGGACACGGATGCCGTGGGCGGAGGAGAAGAAACACACTTGGAGTGTGTTGAAAAGTTTGTCTCAGTTTTCAGTGTGCAGGATGATCCGGCTCTTACGGGGCTAAGCATTTATTTGAGCTTTGAAATTGTATGAAATATTTTGTTTGTATTTATTCCACTACAAAAAAAAAATGTTTATTTTTTTATAAAATTATTTATAATAATTGAATGTGACAAGATTCAAAACTTCTTATTGAGAAACAAGTGTTTTTCTTTACAAGTCAAGACTCGACAGTCTAACGATGGCGTACCGTCAGTGTTGGAAAAAAAAATACATACACGTTTAAATCAAAAACGAATCAAATCTTGAACCTTAAAATCGAATGTCAAATTGAGTCGTGGATTTGGAGAATCGTGACATCCCTAATAATAGTAGTAGTAATAATAATGGAAGTAATGCTGATAGTACTAACATATTATCATAGCTGCATCAAGATATTTATATATTCACAAGGCGCTAAGACTGGGTCAAGTCGGCAGCGATGGTTCGGATCGTAGTCTGTGTCAGACCGCTGCTGGTTCACCCCGAAGGGCCGCACGCCCCTGCGCCAGGAAACCTGAAACTGGCCCCGCCGGGATCTAGCACAGCGCTTTCGTGGCAAATGCCAGCGATACAGACACTCTGTCTTGGAAAGGGGTGGTTGTATTTCTGGCTGGCCGCTTCCCGTCCCAGCGGCCCCAAAGAAACCCAACCTGAGCTTCCCTCACCAGGGGAACTCTCCGCCTCTCATCCATCCTCATTGAGCCATCTTTCGATCCAATTCACTCTCTCTCTCTCTCTCTCTCTCTCTCTCTCTCTCTCTCTCTCTGTGTGTGTGTGTGTGTGTGTGTGTGTGTGTGTGTGTGTGTGTGTGTGTGTGTGTGTGTGTGTGTGTGTGTGTGTGTGTGTGTGTGTGTGTGTGTGTGTGTGTGTGTGTGTGTGTGTGTGTGTGTGTGTGTGTGTGTGTGTGCAGCAGACAGTCCACTGTCTTTCTGTTGTGTGTTTTTTTTTGGGGGGGTTTCTTTTTCCATTGAGGCAATAGGAAAGTCACAAGTGAGTCAAATCGGGGAACAGAAGAGTATAGGTCAGATCAGTTCAAATGGCAGCTCGGAGCCAAACGTGCGGTTCTACACATTTGGCTGAACAGCAAGTGTGGTTTGTAGCAATAAAATGAAAAAACAAATATAAAATCCACTGCAAACTGTATAGATGAAGATATGTCCTCCAATAAAAAGATGCCCCAGTTGTCCCAACCATTGTCGTCTCAGCCAATCACAGCCAAGCAGCATGACAATATGACTAAGTAATATCCAAAAATACAGTTAGAAATTTAAAATTTTTGGTGTTGGTGCATTTTCTTTTTTTTCTATTTTCTTTTTCATTATTTCATGAGTAGCCAAACTGTTTCAACCAAAAAATATTAGTAATGTTGATTTGTAGGAACCCATAACTGGTAAATGTAAATGGGAAAAACATATATTTTTTACTGATCTGAGTAATTCCCGTTTGTTCATGTTTGCGTTCATATGTTGCCGTCAGATTTCCAACTCCCACGGCATGACTTACCGTCTTCTTCTGAATCCTTCAGGCACGCCGTGGTTTTGACGGACACCATCAAGAAAGGGATCCACGACGCCGACGCCGAGGCACGTTCCGTGGCCAGGAAGTAGGTCGCATCGTCACTTTCCACACTGCATGTGAAGTTCCAAACGGAAGTTTAACGTTTGCAGACACTGAATGAAAATGCACAGTAAATGTCTAAAATAAGAGACGAAAAGCCTTTTAGATTTTTAGGTTTTAGACAGCAGGGTTGGATATTATAGTATGTGTTTATACAGTATATCTAGTGTTTTTTTTTTTTTTTAACAAATCCACTTTTCGTTTCCAGGATCTGTAGAACAAACACTGTACTAATGCAGATTGCATGTTAATAATATATTGTTAAATCTGGCCTGCAAATTAATTTGAATCAATATATCACAGAATAAAATATAATACATATCATACCCCATGCTGTAATCTTTTTTTTTTTTTTTTTTTTTCCCATCATGGACAGAGTGTATTGTTTCTTTAACAAATCCCCTCTTGGTTTAACCAGAACAGGCCTCTGTATTCAGTGGCCTATGCTGTTGGATTCTTTTGAATCTCTGGTTTGAACCCAAGTGGCATAAAAAAAATAAAAATGTATCTATTGAGCCCTATTAAAAAGTGCCCGCCCTTGAAAATCGCAACTTTCCGCGCCGCCGCAGGTGCTACTGGAGCTTCCAGGGCCACTTCAGCCGGGAGGCGGAGCAGCTGTTCCAGGGCCTGGAGTCGTCCTACCAGAAGGCCCTGCAGGCCCACCTCCGCAGCGGTGACAGCCTGGCCTCCCTGCCGGCCTCCGACCGCTCCTCCTCCTCCTCGCAGGAGAGCCTCAAGTAGGGCGCCGCAAATTCACCCTTAACAAGCTTTTGTTTTGCTGGTTGAAAGGTTTATCGAATCGGAAGTTAGGATGCCCACGCGTGGTTACGTATGTGTCTTTGAGGGGGAGGTCATCCTAAAGGCACGTCAATAGTCTGGCTGCTAGGGCAGGATATGTTGGTCTGTATGGTCTATGAATAACAGGAGCAAAATAGTCCTTTACACACAGAATGACCAACGACATTCCAGGATATAGTAAGCAATAATGATAAATATAAGAAAGAAAAAAAAATACTATAAGACTGCATACCAGAGACACTCCACTATTACATAAGTTAATGAGATTTCTGGCTTTTCAAAACAAAACAGTCCATTTTGTAATGGCCAACACACGCCTACCGTACATATTAGATAGGACAGATATTCCTGTTGGCTGTCTGTCGTCCAGACCGTCCAACCCTGCCGAGACGACCCTTTAAACGTGCCGTTGGGTTGCCGGGCTCCGTAGCCATGGCACAGCGGCAAAGAATGACGTATTCAGGTCAGTCGGTCTGGAACGAGAGACTGCGCTGTCTGTAGCTCTGAGCTGGGTCACTTGATTCTGTTGTTTCTTTTATTTTTTATTTTTTTCATGGGTCAGTAGGGTTCGTAGGGCCAAGATGTCTTGTAATTTAGCTCAAAGATGCAAAGTTCAAGTGCTATATATTTATACAGTGCTTTATATTTTTGATATACTCTTTCTCTCCCTCTCATGCTCTCTACCCAGACATTGTCATTAGGACTGATGTAGATGGGTTGTGGAGGGGAAGAGGATTTATCAATTATTTGTCAGTCTCGGGTTGAATATTTTGCACAGGGACGTTTTATCTAAGGCCCTGTCCACGCGTATAGGGATATTTTTTTGAAAACGTAGTGTTTCCGCTGTGTTTTTGCCTCCCGTCCACACGGAAACAGCGTTTTAGTACTCCTGGGTGGAGGTTTTTCAAAACTCAGTTTTTGTGTGGACCTCAGCTTTGGCATTTGCACACGCGTCAGGAACCTACGAACGATGGCCCACGACCGTTGCGATGTCCGCGGCGTCTCCATGAAAATTCTAAAAAGTCTCGCCAGCTTTAGGAATGGCGCCCGCACAGCATTGTTTATGAAAATTATCATCGCGGCGCTCAAGAAAAGGCTCAATACACATGTTCCTAACGTTGTTCTGTGGTGTTTTGGTTTCTCTGCATGGCCTGGAATGCTTAGGGTTTTTAAATTGTTTTTGAACTCTCGTGTGAAAAAAGGCATTTTCATGTGGACAGGGCCTAAGTCTAAGAGGTTGTGAACTAATCGTTTGATTCTGTTCGCCACGGTCTGGAAACCAACAAGTTGTAAAATGTATCTGACTTCTAAGCCAAGCTATGACACGTTTTTGTAAAATCCAGGAAATGTAATTGAATGGCAAAGTGTCACAGACACGGTGGTATATTTAACAGATCGAAATTCGCCACGTTGAACTCCCAAACCTAGGTAGCAGACCGAAGAATCTCGAAAGTCTGACATATGTGTTTGTTTGTTTGTGTACACCGGACCCGAGTGTGACCGTCTGTTCTGTGTTTACAGTCGTCCGCTGTCTGTGAAGAGCACGGTTGGATGCGGCGGGACCAGAGGTGAGAACGAGCCGAAACCGCGGAAAGACGGTTTCTTTTCCCGCGTTGCGCAGGAAACAAACGGGACAAAAATGATCTCAGCGTTTTGAGGATCAATATGACTTCTAGTTTCTACATTGGAGCCTTTCTCTCGCCCCTGATCAAACAAAGCTTTCTCCCGCCGTCTCCTCCAGCCA
Source organism: Zeus faber (assembly GCF_960531495.2). Taxonomy (NCBI): domain Eukaryota; kingdom Metazoa; phylum Chordata; class Actinopteri; order Zeiformes; family Zeidae; genus Zeus; species Zeus faber. Next base: position 45,427,658 of record NC_137189.1, read on the forward strand.
AACCCGGCCAGGCCGCCAAGCCGCCCGCCGGCACCGCGCCGGGCTCCCTGCAGCGCTCCCGCAGCGACGTGGACGTCAACGCCGCCGCCAGCGCCACGGCGCGGACCCGCATGACGCCGGTGCCTTCGTCCGCCTTCAGCTCGGCCTCCGCGCTGCCACCGGGTTCCTACGCCTCGCTCGGTGAGAGGGCGCGCGCACACCCCTTTCTCCCACACCCCGCTGGCTTTGCCAAAACAATTATTGCGTTACATATTTGTTGTGTTTCGCGGGCTGCGAAACTTAGGGTCATTACCATACTGACGCCGTTGTGGAGGTTATCTTAATGAGCAGCCATAAGTTCGTTTTGACCACTTTTTTATGATGATATTATTTTGTAAAACAGTGTGAGTAATGATGTTGTAAATGGTTTATAATGATATTACATAGCATGAGAATGACACATCAAACTATTAAACCAGTGATCAGATTTTCTGGACGTCCCATCAGATTTACTTAACCATAATAACTATTATAACTGGTGCTATATTATGGGGGTCCTCCCATCCAGCCGAGAACTGAATCCAAACGATCCTCCATCCATCTCTATGGTGTAATGATCTGGGTGTAAACTGGGTTTTATCACAAGGTTTTTTCAAGGTCAAACTACAGTGGGAGTTTTCGTTTGGAAAGACCCGATGCATTTCACTGTTAGTTATTTTTACCCCGGTCTAACTAAATCCCTCAAGCTAAATCCATAACCCATAATCCATAACCTGTTTCCTTAACGACCTTCCATAATACATTTTTAAATTGAATTGCCGAAGTATTTCCATGTAGTGTATATGATTACACACACATCCAAACTGCTGCAACAGCCTAACTGTTTCCTTACCCATGGAGCCCTCCCTTGATTTGGACTTGAACTCTAACCTTCGACCCCTAACCCCCTGTGTTGCGTCTCTCCCTCCTGTCATGTTTCCGCCTCTCTCAGACGACTCGCGGTCTCTTAATGTGGAGGGTAAGCTGTGGCTTTTACATCATGGGGCAACCTCGGGATCTGTGTGTGTGTGTGCGCGCGTGTGTGTGTGTGTGTGTGTGTGTGTGTGCGCGCGTGCGCGTGTGTGCGCGCATCAATAGTGCTGTGGTGGTACGTCACTGTGTATCTGCATGGAAACCCTTCTGCATGGTGTACACCTGCCAATTCTTTCCTGGAGATTAAAGAGATGAGTTTAGTTTAGTTTTTCTTTTCAGGGTTGATCTCCGATCTGCTCCGGGGCAGCGGAGCAGCAGCAGGAAACGGAGTGAATTAAATACACCTAGAGTTTTTATTTGCTTTGTTTGGAGAGAACATCCATCTGATCGGAGCTAAGGAGCCGCGGAACCTTGCATAAAATAATTTTGAATATATTCGATGGGCTCTCTGACACAAGCACACCGATCACACACAAAAAGGGAAAACATTACCAAAGTGGTGTAGTTGGCGTAGTTTAGTTTATGAAGTCTAAAGGGCCTTTAGTTGGAGGACTAAACCCTGTTGACATTAAACTGTGTGTTGGCTTCCACCAGCCTTCATCAGGGTGTCGGCCTGGACGTCACATCTCGTGCCCAGTTTATTTGAGTGGCCGTTTATCACAGTTACAGTCTGAAAGGGTTGGACAAGCTGACATTTACACAACAGCCATGAGTCATCAGCCGCCAGGCAGGAGGCTAACAAAAATGTTTTCCCAATCCAAACCCATATGGGGAAAGGAAAGGACAGCTTGGTGGGATTTGCAAAAATGATTTGTATTAATATTCAGTCTGTCTTGTAATGGGGGGTGGGGGTTAAAGAACCATAGTGGTCGAATTAGTTTTACTCGCAGGTGCGCACATTTTACCATGCCCCTGAAACCCCGCCAAAATGACATGGCGGTCCCACCGATGATTCCATTTGAAAAAGGCGGAAGTGACATTGCTTTAAATGGAATTAAAGCAATAGAAAATATGGCCAAAGTAAGTGACAACATTTTGCGTGACTGTGATTGTCAGCAGGACAAGGAGACGATTTTAAGGTAGGGCGCTCATGGTAGCATTCAAATATTCCTTCCTGATACTACAAATCTCACAAATGCCAGTTATGCCATCAAAGCTGTGTGCTGACGAGTACGGGACTATAATGGGCAAAAAGAGCCTACGCACTAACCGACATTTAACTGGTGTTGACAGGATGGATGGCGTATTAATTTACGACCGCGAACCCTTTCAGAATAGTAATGAAGTTCTCTGAGATCCGCGGCCCATTAGGCATCCGTGAGATGTATTATCCATCAATATAGATTGTGTTCTCTAGGTGGTGCTGCTGTTTTACTGATTCCGATGCTACTTTTATTCCCTCTTTGTCTAATATTCGCTTGAAATCATCCACATTTCACTGCATTCCATTCAGACTTGCGTGGCGCTGCACGGACACTGAAGGGGTAGGCGTTATGCCTCGTCGGGCTTCGCAGCCAAAGGGAGAGCGCCGATCGGACCACGGACAGGCCGACGGGCGTTCATGTCGATATTGATCGCTTGACTCCGCAGCCAGACATCGATTGTTCCATCAGACGGTCAGTTAAGGCCCCCCCCACCCCCTAAAGGAAGAGACAAAGTCCAGGATCTATTGGATTTGTCGAGCACAGCTTGGGCGGGAGGCTTATCGACGCTGACCCCTCCGGTATATGCTCCGTTAAAACCGTGCCTCCATCTGCGTATGATGCCGTGTGGTTTGACATTTAAATCAAACTGACAACGAGTCACCATCATTAATTAAGAGTTGGGTAAAAATATTTTGTGCATAAATAAAACATGTAAAACTAAACTATGAATAATGAACATAAATCATTTGCTAAGCCGCCCTTGCAAGTCCTTCAGTGCCCCGCAGGGGGCGATGGACCTCGGTTGGGGGAACCCCAGTGGTAAAATAAACAAATATACACAGAACAAAAACTATTTGGGCTTCACACACTTAAACACCTCACACACTTTACTTTACACATGAAGGGTGCTGAGACTGAAAGGATGACGCAGATCTCACCTGATTGGTTCTCTGTTACGCCGACACGGAAACCAAGAGTAGCGGCGCTCCAACGTGGTGTTTCTAGATACCGTTTCAATGTTCGTCATTCCCTCACGCTCAAAATGCAAACTTTTTGTGCGAGGTGGCTGTCGGTTACGAAACCTTTTGGTGATGTTTGAATTGTGATTCTGTGCAGTGTTTCTACTGCAGTGTTGGAGTGTTTCGATCGTGATGCATGTGATCTGACTGTACTGCATATCCGTAGTGGCATGACGACAAGTGGAGTAAGTGGCAACGTGGTCTGTTTGTCCTGTTTGTCTCCCAGAGTGTGTTATTTTTTTTGAGGATTCAAGTCAAATGTGTGTTTTATTTTCCTCTGTTCCCCTTGAATATCATCATTGTATAAGGCATTTTTCCGACGTTGCATTCCTCACATACGTTTGTTGTTGGAGATTTCCACACGCAAAGTAGACTTGAATGTCCAAAAGACAAATGTTTTGTAGAGAAAACGATGTCAGAATGAGAATTTATCAAGATCAGAATTTATTCCGATAACTAGGAATTTGTTCTGGTGAGGTTTGGTGCATTTCCCAACAGACCATTAGCATAAAAAAGAAGAAAAAAAAAAAGCTTAACAGTCCGAAAAAATGGAGAATAATAATAAAATAATATAGAATAAAAGAGTGAGTAAAAGAGTAAGAGTAAGAAATCTGAAATAAAATAAAAATAAATGTGTAATTGTCAAACACATACAAATAGCCAAAAAATACGAAAAAAATGGATGAATTATTGTTAGGTATATAGGGTATACATTGTAAATATTATTTACTACTATGTGCTAACCACTTTATTACTGTATGTACAGTGTTATACCAGTACGTGAAAACGCTGCTGTGATGAATTCCAAATAAACATTTTCTCCTCGATGAAACTTGATTTTAAAGGCAGTAATGTCAAACACCAGAGGCTGTCTGGGATATCACCCCAAAAAAAAAAAACTAAAAAAAACGATGCACATATAATAAAATTGCAGTACCTAGCATTGCGTTGCCAGAGCGACTCCTTGCTACCATCTTTTTAATGTAGTGGCCCTTCTGCCTTCCCCTGACTTCTGCTGTGTTCTCCGTTTCCATGGAGGATAGAGGGAACCCTGCAGGACGAGGTCTCAAACGTTGGACCTTCTAGATAAAAGCTTGTATTTGGAACAAGAAACCGGAAAGGAATACATTTTGGCAGATTGGCCACAAATTGTTACTCGCCCCACAACAACTAATTTTTTTCCACAGCTAGCGTTTTACCAAAGGAAAGGAAGCTGTGATAGGTAAAAAAAAAACCGCAATAATTGAGGCCTTCTTCATATAACCAATAATTGATACTTTATATGCTTTATACAACCAGTGATCATTTCATAATTTCTCTCAAATTATTTGTGTCAAACTTGTATTTTTTTAACTTAGATCTCCAAACAATTCTCAAATAATTCTATAACAACTCACAAAACAATCAAAATAAACCTCAACATTAACGATACATTTGTGAATCAAGATTCTTAATAAAAGCGATTCGCCATGAACGTCCCATCTCTCTGCCTTTCCCTCAGGTCGAGTGCGGACCAGGAGGCAGAATTCTGGGAGCAGCCCCTCGGTGACGGACAGCAGGGGGAGGAGCCGGGGGAAGGTGGTTTCCCAGTCCCAACGTGAGTACTTCCTGTATTTTATCGCCCGGCGGGAAGAGGGAGTCACTTGAGCCGAATGTGTAAACATTTTGTTGTTACTGCGAAGGTCCCGAAACATCCAAAAATGAAGCATAATCAAAGAATTTGCCTTTGTGCCCTGATGTATTCACCTCCCCGATCCAACATGCAGCGGTGGCTGCTGTGTTAACAGGGCTAAGCCCTCCCCATATTTTTGACTTTCACAACGAAAACAAATCTTTCACGAGTAGATCACAAATGCTGAACGCAGGAAATACCTGTGAAAGTGGACAAGAAGTGGCAGAATTTATGGACAAGTTGGACTACTTAATCCAAAATACAGTTGTGTTGTTTTATACAACATTTTATCAGGAAAAAAGGCAGTAAACGAGGGAACGTCACTGTGGGAACTCGCTTGGTTGAGGAGTTCTCCTTTTTCAGAAAGCCAGTTAGCTGATCAGCCGTCAGACAGACAGGTGGCTCACTTCACGTTGGAGATCGTTTTGTCGCGGTGTAACGGAGCATAGTGAACCGCGGTTCGGCACGCACGTGAGCCCTGGATTAATTGCAAAATTTGACCATCCTCGTGAAAAACAGTTTTACTGCTGCTGTTCATTTTTAAAGTGATAATTCACTAAATCTCGATGCAGAGCTACAGTGAGTAGAAGACAGACAAGACAGATGCTGCTGTGTTGTACTCTGAAGCTCAATGATTGGTTGACGGTACGTCACGTTATGTTGCTGCTACTTTAAGACATCCCATAGAGCAAATGTCGCCGCTATGCGCTATGTTCGTCTGCCATATTGGAGCGGTCAAGGTCCGGTAGTAAACAAACGCAATGTGTATTGAGAGATGCAGACTTCTCTACAAAATGGACTGTAACTTGCTTAAATCTGAAATGATTTTCATGAAATGTAGTTTGTTATAAACGTGAGGAATTGAACATGATACTGGTTATTTATTGGAATGATGGAATGAAATTCAGTCACGGGGGCCGGATCTTAGCATTTTTTCACTCACTACAATTTTTAAAGGAAGAAGGTATCATGCGTGCCTCATATTGCACTTTAATTTAACAATTGCGTATTGAATATTGTATATATTTCAAGATTTTATTGGAACATCTTGAATGTCCGTTTCATTTAAGACCATGGGCAAAAGTACTTTATTTTCAGTGTTTTACAGAATAAATGGAAAGCAAAGTTATATTTGTCTCCCTCAAAGAGGATTGTGGGCTGTACTGTGTTCACTCAGAGATGGAATCCTGGTAAAGTGTTTTTAATTTTTATTTTTAATTTTATTATTAATTTTTTATCGTTTTTTGGCTTTTATTCAGCCCGCCCATCCAATATCACCACCAGCCACCACTGCCGACATGGATGCATGATTTAAAGGAAGATAGATTAGTTTAGATGTTTGTACTGTACATATGTGTGTATATGACAAGAATGTTTAATAAAGAAAGGAAATAAAGTTATTGAGCAAAAATAATAAAATAAATGTAATATCTCTATGACCTCCTGAGGTAGACGAGGGGTGAGTGAATATGCGCGATGTGTTTCAGCCGGCAGTCGGTCGGGTTCTCCGGGCAGGCTGCTGACCTCCGCCTACGGCAGGATCCCCAGACCCACCGTGGGGCCCGCCGCAGCCTCCACCCCTTCCAACGCCACCACCGGCAGCCTGACCAACAAGAGCAGGACGCGGGGGCCTCGCAGCCAGGGCTGCAGCCGCGAGACCAGCCCCACCAGGTCCAACACAGGTAGGGTGATTTATACATAAAAGTAGGGTGTGGCTCTTGGGTACCTGCCGATACAGAGTTCAGCTAAACAATATATGGAGATGTTATTTTATTATTTTTCAATAATAATAATGTGTGTGTGTGTGTGTGTGTGTGTGTGTGTGTGTGTGTGTGTGTGTGTGTGTGTGTGTGTGTGTGTGTGTGTGTGTGTGTGTGTGCGCGCGCGCCTCATTTTTGAGTAAATTATTCACTCACTGCTTTGTTTAAACAAGATCTTGATTTATTCTTGTGTCTGAGCTTGTGTCTTGCTGTGGCCACACAGGATTTTTATTTATTTTTTTCATTCACGTCACGGAGGGAAGGGAAGGATTGGGTGTTGATGTTAAATGCGATGTGACAGGATGCTTCACACTGTCTGGTTTTCAACCTTCCGGTCAAATCCTCTCGGGCAGCGGTCCTTATGTAGTCATCTAACTGGAGAAAGTGCTGGAGAGATGGATTCCCAGATGTGGATGTAATTTTGATTGGTCTTCAATTAATATTGATGCATATAGTGATGGCATTTGCTTTTTAAATATTATGAACCTGTTTTTTTATTCCTAAAAATGGGGTTTAATGATACATAATATAGTGTGTGTGTGTGTGTGTGTGTGTGTGTGTGTGTGTGTGTGTGTGTGTGTGTGTGTGTGTGTGTGTGTGTGTGTGTGTGTATACACACTTGTAAAGTACATGTATGTCATGGTTGGAGAATATATATATATCTTTGTCACAAAAACATTCATGAATTTTGGTTCTTTTATGAATTTATTATGGGTCTTCTGAAAATGTGACCAAATCTGCTGGGTCAAAAATATACACACGGCAACTTGAACTATGAATTTTGGAGATGTAGAATGTTGTGTCAATCAAATTTGCGTTGTGGCACGGCCTCTTTATTTCTTGTGCGTGATTATGATTGACTACAGTTGGTGACTTCTCTGAGCCCATTTAAATAGGGCTTGTTTGATACACTCATCGGCCACAAACGCTAGGATGGGAAAGTCTAAGGAGCTCAGCACGGATCTGAAAAAGTGGATCATTGACTTGAACAAGAAAGTCACTTGGAGCCATTTCCAAGCAGCTACAGCTCCCAAGATCAACTGTGCAAACAATTGTTTGTGAGTATAAAGTGCGTGGCATAGCTGTGTCACTGCCACGATCAGGAAGGAAAGGCAAGCTATCACCTGCTGCTGAGAGAACGTTGGTCAGGAGACAACCAAGAACCACCAAAAAGCAGGTCTGAAATAGAAGCTGATGGAACACAGGTGTCAGTGTCCACAGTCAAGCGTGTTTCACATCACCATGGGCTCAGAGGCTTCTGTGCAAGAAGGAAGCCTTTGCTTCAGAAGCGGCACCTTAAGGCTCGACTGAAGTTTGCCGCTGATCACATGGACAAAGAAAAAGGCCTTCTGGAGGAAAGTCCTGTGGTCAAATGAAACAAAAATTTAGCAATTTGGCCACAATGACTAGAAATATGTTTAGAGGAGACAAGGTGAAGCTTTTAACCCCAGGAACACTCTACCTACCGTCAAGCATGGTGGTGGTGGTAGTATTATACTCTCGGCCTGTTCAGCTGCCAGTGGAACTGGTGCTTTATCCAAAGTAAATGGAATAATGAAGGAGGATTACCTCCAAATTCTTCAGGAAAACCTGAAATCTTCAGCCAGGAGGTTGGCTCTTGGACACAGTAGGGAGTTCCAACAGGATAATCATAACAAACACACATCGAAAGTGGTAAAGGAATGGCTAAATCAGGCTGGCATTTAGGTTTTAGAATGGCCTTCCCAAAGTCCTGACTTAAACCCCATCGAGAACATGTGGACTGCGCTAAAGAAAAAATTCAGTGAATTTAGTTGAACTGCACCAATTCTGTCAAGAGGAGTGGTCAAAGATTCATCGCTACCAAAAGCGCCTAATTGAGGTGAAAGTGGCCAAGGGACATGTAACCAAATATTAGCATCACTGTATGTATGTATATTTCTGACCGAGCAGATTTGGTTGTGTGCGTGTGCGTGTGTGTGTGTGTGTGTGTGTGTGTGTGTGTGTGTGTGTGTGTGTGTGTGTGTGTGTGTGTGTGTGTGTGTGTGTGTGTGTGTGTGTGTGTGTGTGTGTGTGTGTGTGTGTGTGTGTGTGTGTGTGTGTGTGCGCGCGCGCGCGCGCATATACTGTATATGCACAGGGTCATGATATGAATTGCTGCCAATGTTTGTGCATTTGGAAACCGCTTCTAGGACGTATAGTCATCAAATAGATTGTCGATTGTTCTCTCCCACTCGTTGTATGGAAATTTATCAGTGGATCACTTGCACTAATCAAATAAAAGAAGATCACAAAATAAAGGTGGCACAGTGCATTGCACTGCAAGTTCCTGGGTTCGATTCCTGCCTGGGCCGCTGATGGCACCACGCTCCGGTGGGTAATCTCTCGATTGGGGGAAAACTATGTGGAGTTTGCATATTCTCCCCGTGCTCACATGTGGTTTCCTCCATATATCATCATAAGAATCCCCACTAAAAACATGCAAAATAAAAAAAAATAAAAATCTAAAAGAAGAATCTTCTGACCAGCAATGGACACTGAAGTTGGTCCCCAGGCGCCGTAAGCTGCCCACCACTACTGGCCTGCCCCCTGGAGGAAGGACAAGCCTTGATTGGGGGGGGCTTACATACATCCGAGTTGGGGCACATCTTGTGTGTTGGAATACTCACAGGGCAGAGTTTGTTTGTATATGGGTGGAGTTCCCCCAATTTCAAGAACTGTCTTCCGTTATTTTGACTGCCCTTCTGGCAAACTTCTCCATGTGAAACCAGACAAAACTCTCATTCAGCGCTACTAAACACACCTTTCCCCCATATGATCTAAATGAACACGAAAGCAGATCTGAAATGTCAAACGGCTTGGAAAGACAATTGTTTTGGGTCAGCATTTGGCAATCCCCAGTCATTGTGTTTTCCTACTAATAACCTAACCTCTTCCAGCATTCGCATGGCCCGCGCGCTTTCTCTCCCTATGCCCGACTGACTAACCCCTGCCCTGCTTCAGGTCTGTCTGCTTAACCTCTCCATCTCCCCTCTGCTGCTCTCTCTCTCTTTCTCCTTCCCACCCTTCCCCGGTCTCGGCAGCACGGAGTCGAATCCCCCGGCCCAGTATGAGCCAGGGGTGCAGCCGTGAAACCAGTCGCGACAGTAGCCGGGACACCAGCCCCACCAGGGGGTTCTCTCCGCTGGGTGAGTACGGTGTTTGTAGGGACTGTTCACGTGCCGCCCCGGGACATTGTTTGAGAGGATTTCCAGCAGTATAGACATGGAGGGTTAATTCACACGTGTGCAAGTTGAAGTAGTGGTGAGATAATGTTAATGGTAATGGCTATTTTAATGTAAGGCTCAACAATAACTTTTAAAAGTGATCGCCAGGTTGGCAACCGGGCATCAGCTTTCGGGTGCCGAAATGGAAAATATGGTTGCCATTTTTAGTCACATTATATTTTAAAGTTATAGTTATACGTCAGATTAACTCATGAAAATGTGACATAAAAGAATGTTTAAAAGCTTTATTACAGTAACCAAACAAACGTCTTTGTAGTTTGTGTTTTATCTGATACTTAAGAGAATTAGAATCTTCAGAAGGGAAGAAACACAAATCAAGACAGACGAGAGTTGTGATAATCCTGACTCCTCTGGTCACACGTGGCCTGATCACAATTAAGGTGGAGGTGCACTTAAGAAGAAGTAGGAGTTTTGGACCAAAAAGATGTGTTCAGAACAAGATAAAATTTGCCCCGGTGATGTGGGTTCTTTCGGTGTTCTTGGCGCAAGCAAGGACAAGGAGCTCTCCTTGTCGCAACTTTTTTCATTTCTTTTATTAATTTCACCTTTATTTTGTTCTCGGTGATACATTGAGGGGTGAACCCTCATTTTCAATGATGCCGAGATCACATCAGGCATAAAAAATGAACACAAATATGAAAAATTAACTATAAGAAAAGACAATATGAACACAAACATCAATATTTGTTAAAACAATTACAAGTTAAAACAAATACATTAAAAACAAATGAGATTTGTAAACATATTTCTAACATCTCTGAATGGTATCAAGGAATCAATATTTAAAGTGCATTGTAGGTCTTCCCACTGGTCCGGAGCACAGAATTTAAAAGCAATCTTTCCGTGTTCGGAGTTGACCGGCAGAAAATCTAGTTTAATCAAATCCTGAGGGCCGGTTTGATTAGCTCCTACTCTCTATATAGCCTGCTTATCAATTGTTTATAAGCTCAATAAATGCAGATAATATTTGATTGGAATCTCTCCCATTTGTCCGGGAAATTGAAATCCTCAAGGACACGCTAACTGGCACCAATTTTTTCTAATGGAAACTCTGGTCTACAGTATATATTACTTACATCACAATAATCCAAGACAGAAAGAAACACAGTTTCAGCTATTCTTTTTCGACTAAACATGGGAAGGCAGGTGCTATTTGGATAAAGAAAGCCACGTTTCAGCCGCAGCCTTTCAACCATTTTATCAATATGAAATTTAAAAGTGAGTTTATCATCAATCCAGATGCCTAAATATTTGCAGTGTGCGACTCTTTCAATAGCTGAACCGAGTAATGTGCTTGTCTGTAGTTTGCTATAATTGATTTTAATTCCGGTGAATAGCATATATTTATTTTTTTCCGCATTCAACACAAGTTTGTGAGAAAGTTACACATTGTCAAAAGCCAATTGTATGGAGTTAGCCCAACAATATGAGATAGTGTCATCTGCCTATAGATGGACAACGCCAGGTATACAAAGACCAGACAATATCATTGATATAAATTGTGAAAAGGACCGATCCTAAAAGCGAGCCTTCTGGGACACCTTTTGTTGTTGATAAAAATGCAGATTGAACATTAACCGTTTTCAGGCGCTGCCGTCTATCAGAGAGGTCGTTTTGGAACCATCCATAAGAATTAGGGTAACATCCAATACTTAGCAGTCTATGTAAGAGCAGGGAATGATCAACCATATCAAAGGCTTTTGATAGGTCGATGAACAGAGCAGCACAATGCTTCTTTTTATCCACTGTTGTCACAATATAATTAAATATTAAAGATGGTGAGATTAGAGATGGTGCTATGGTTAGCCCTGAAACCAGACTGGTGAGGCAGAATACCCAGCTAGAAAATTCTTGAGTTGATTGTTTACTATTGATTCAAGTATTTTAGACAGGCAGGACAATTTAGAGATGCTATTTAGATCATGGTGCACACAGCGCCTCCGGTGACGGTTCCAGTGTTGCTTTTGCTGTGTTTTTAGTTTGGATCTATTTGTTTTTGTTAGATTCTGATTGTATTAAACAAACATTTTAAACTCAACTAAGGGACATTCCTTGGATCAGGACAGAGGATGAATGCTGAGAAATGACAGAGATCTCTTAAAATAAAAACTGTGTTTTTATTTTAGATGTATTTATTTTGTGGAGGACGGAACCCAGAAGAAAGTTGGATTTAAAATTCAAAGAGAGTTTTGGTTTGGTTTTACAGATATACACTAATCAGCCACAACATTAAAACCACCACTAATTACAATAAATATTGTGTAGGTCCCACTCGTGCCCCAAAACAACTCAGCATGGACACTCTGACCGGTCTGCGCCTCAGCAGCCCAATACGCAGCAAGCTGTGATGCACTGTGTGTCCTGACACCTTTCTATCATGGGCAGCATTAACTTTTAGCGCATAAATGAGCCCATGGTCGCCCATGACCCTGTCGCCGCTTCGCCGCTTCCTTGGACCACTTTTGGTGGTTACTAACCACTGCTTACCAGGAACACCCCACAAGACCTGCCGTTTTGGAGATGCTCTGACCCAGTCGTCTAGCCATCACAATTTCGTCCTCGTCAAAGTCGCTCAGATTCTTACGCTTCCCCATTTTTCCTGCTTCCAACAAGTCAACTTCAAGAACTGACTGTTGACTTGCTGCCTAATATTTCCCACCCCTTGACAGGTGCCATTGGAATGGGATGAGCAATGTTATTCACTTCACCTGTCACTGGTTTTAATGCTGTGGCTGATCGTGTGTAAAGGCCTGCCTCTAATATAAGCCTGCTTCCAATAAAAGCCAGTTTAGGTAAATAATAGCCACAGTCACTATTAGGGGAAATACGGGTACTATCAATAAATGACATTGTGTAACTCATTGTTTGAGTTTGATTTCACTATTTTTATTCGTCTTTTTTTCATCTTTATGTAAAGCAAAGCCACTGCCAACTCCTCTCGCTGTTGCGTTTGCGCTTCTTTCACCGCCGAGTATTCTGCTGATGGTGTTCTGGGACATGTTCTCATGTTTGTGGTTCTTACGTCTTTTGTCCTCACGTCTTTTTAAGTGCACCTCCTGCTTTAGCCTGTGTGTCTGTCTCTCTCTTACACCCACATGTATATGCTCACCACACAGACAATAAGAATGTCAACAGTCCTGTTTGTTTCCTCATTGTTAACAATGGTAAATTCTAATTTGCATCTTTCCATTTAAAAGTAGCCCTCCACCGGATGAGGTCTGAACCATCCTCATTATTTCTGCTGTCAGTCTACAAAGATAACAACTGGTTATTGTATTGTAACAGCTATATGTTGACATATTTGACCAAATTGACTAGAAAAAAAACTAAAACTAAATACATTTCCTGTAAATTTAAATTTTATTTTAGTTTGTTTTTTCAGTACACAATATCCTTTCTGTTAGTTTAAATTTTTTCTCTCTAGTTTTAGCAAAAAAAAAAAAATTCACAACTAATATTAGTTGACCTTTAGTTTAACGGTGCAAGGATGCAATCACATGTATGGTGGAACAAAGGTCTGAAATAAACTTATGGTGGTAGCCGACGGTTTTCAGAGTTCCCATGAATGCATCACTTCCGTCACGCAATACGGTTTTCCGAATCCGTGAACGCAGTATTGCTTCCTGCTTTGGGGCGCCTTCAACCGGAGACTAGAGCCGTGTCTGCATCTTACAGTAATAACTGATCGTGGATGTTGTTCTCTCGGACGGATTAAATATAAAAATACAAAATGCTAAACTTATATGGGAGTTTAGTGTGGCGCTGAACTAAAAAGAAAAGCTATGAATAGTCAAGTCTTTTTGTTGAACAGCTAAATCCAATTCGACTGAGAAAATTCTGACGGATTCAGTCGGATACAGCCCTACTATATAACATACTAAGATTGACGTTAATCTCTAAAGTGTTACTGTAAATTTAGTCTACAATAAGTTAAAAGAGCAAACGTTACCTCCTGCATGCCCGATCCGTCCTGTAGCTTGTCAGTCGCACCAAATCAGATTGGCCTCCCAAGACATCAGAAATGTCCTCTTTGTTTTTCTGGTTCTTTGTCAGATGAATCAATTTGCGCATTCATTTGTGATGTTGACGGGTTAACTTTTCACACCACAGACCAAGCAACTTATTTTGTTTCCCCATTGTCTCTTAAACAGGTGCCTCTGCATACGTGCAGTTTTCTGGTTCCAGTTGTTAACAGCAGTATTCCTCCGTCCTTCACTTACTCAAAAGCTTTATCAATTTTGCAAATGCAAATTTCACCCTGGAAAGTTTTGGCATTTTGGCTCTGTTGCTTACCAATAGAATATTTGAGACAATGTTCGATTTGTTTGCCTCGCTACTCAGGAAAAAAGAGTCCTCACTTCGTACGGTAGCTAGCTAGTTACCGGCCAACTTGCCAGCAATGTCACAAACATTGAATATAAAATGATAAACTGCTCATGTCATAAGGAGGCCAAACAAGCCAGTATTTGGGTCAACTGTACGTTATCTTCTTGTGAATACAACCTTCCCAGTGTTTTAAATCTGGAGACCCCGGCCCTGTGTTCTTTTCAACTAATTCCGTCCCTGACTGTATCCCTAATTCTGTCCCCTGGTCTGTGGCCAGAAGGAGGTGGTCAGACTGGGGTTAGCATTGTCATAGTCATGGGTATGTGGTGTTCAACGAGTACTGGGGTTTTTTCTTTGCCATCTTCTGTGTCAGCTATTGTGTTCATCTGTTATCCATAATGTTTGGAGAAGATGGAATGTCGTTTACTTGGCTTGTTTAGTTTACTTACAGTTGAATTGGTAATATACAGTAATTAAATAAAGAAATTGTGATGTTGGATGGCTGAGGAAGAATTACCAAACAAATCATTGATGGTCTTTGACTGGGGTGTGAGAGCCACAGCAGATCAACTGCACACGACTTCCCATGGAGTCGCTTCTAACTTTACTTCCTCCCTTAGCGACAAGACGTCACTCCAGATCCACCAGTGCCCTGTCCTCCACAGAATGCTACTCAGGTGACCCGAGGGGGCTCCACGTCAAGCAGAGTCACTCAGTTAGCCAGATCTAGACCCGCGGCCAGCGGCTAGTGAGTCCTAGTGAGGCAAGCCAACGCAAACTCCTTTGTTGCTGGTCGCAGTTACACACACATTGCGCAGACCAATTGACCTTTTCAGTCGCAGCTCCCTTTGTCCATTGAGCGTGATCGTTCTGAGATGAATGGAATATTATACGCACCAACTGACAGATTACACATTTAGGGCACCGACCAGCAATTTGGAGTAAACAAAATTATAAAAAGCTTTCCCCTGATCCTTGGGGGTTTGCCTAGTCTGTCTCTGCATTATTGGTTGCATTTAATATGTGCAATCTAGGATTTTTTGAACAACTTTTGCAGCTAATTATTCCCGGAAGACCATCCAAGAAATGATGAGCGAATAATTGTATACATTTAAAAACAGTAACCCTGACTTAAGACTAAAACAGTTATTTGTCTGTTGCTATAGGATGTTTTTAAGGAATGCCATTTGAATTGGCTTACTCTTCAGGATGCTTAGGGTTAGGTGTTATCTCACAGTTATCTGGCTAACTAGGGGCTAACTGCTTGGCGAATTAGCTCCTTGCATGTAAGTCTTTCCTCAGTGAACCAGAGATAGACAGAGAATGCCTCCACCAACCTTACCCTCTGTCTGGCTCTGGGGCCGGAGTTGCAATTCATGGTCCTGGGTCCGTGGGGAATAAATAATTACACCAGAAACAAACTGTACTTCCCGGTTTAATCCATGGCTGGTAATGTTGGACAGACTAAATTCTATTTCAGTGTGTTGACCCCCAACATGGTCATACACTTTCCTCACAGCCAAGTTGTGTACATCCGAGGAATATGAATAATTCAATGGTAATTGTGTCTGCTATACCAAAAATCTGCAGGCAGACAGCTAAAATTTTAATTTGGCTATAAAGTCCAGGGGAAATCCAGGGGATTTGTGGTTTCAAACAGCTTTCACTATTTTGTCTCTTAAGTTGTCATTGGATTACAGCAGCAAATTAACCAGCAACAGTAAAAACTCACAAACATGCCAACGAGCTGCACTTACAGCAGTAACATCCACTCACCTACAGGGGGTGATGTTGTAAACATAAACCACCAATCTTCACAATTACTCGTATTGCTATAATGTGTTTTCTTATTTACATTGGATATAATTGTGAAGATATTTTGCTTTTTTTTTTTCAAGTTTGTAACTAAATGTTCTATTGTTCTGTTGCTGTCACTTTATATTTTGCTTCTTTATTTTATCCTCAGTTATTTAAAATGTTGGATGTGCCGTGTTAAACTGTCCGCAATGTTAAAAAGCTATTGCTGTTTACTTCATTGTGTTATTTTTTGCCATTGTATTTTAATTTAGCTTTGCTGAAATACCTGTTCCTTTATGCACCGTTCATGGCCTTTTTTGCAGTATCTGTTCAGTTTAACTCATAAGGTACACAACGTCGCTGGGTTTTCATTGTTGAATATTGTGCATGTTATTCTCCAAATTGTATTATATTAGACAATTAATGTTTATACAGCATTCCACCCTCACGGCATTGGGAGTGTGCCAAACCATCTTTGCTCACAGAACTTGCTTGTCTTTTTGCACTCTTGTGACTCTCAAACCTTTTATAGTGATGGACCCCAAGGGGCCACATGTCTTTGATGGACGCCTTTAACATTAAACCCAGAAAATATGAGAAATCAGCCAAACTCTCACACTGACCAGACTTTGTGTTTGTCTTTGGGCCACATACAGTGAAAATAAATTGTTGCTAATGAGCTATGGACATTTCAAGCTTAGCTTTTAATTTATCTATGACATAATTTAAAAATCCAACAAATCAGTTTGAAGCATTGACATACTAAGATCAGATCAGATCTGTGAATCAAGACAGTTTTGTTTTTTTTAGTTTTTTTTTATCTAAACCTGACCAAAACATCCCAAATTCAAGAAGCAGAGACAGTAGTTGATCTTTCCTTTAGGGGGGGCATTAGTTCCAGTTAGATCAAGAGTGTTAAAGCTCAACAGTGGGAATCACAGCACAAAAGTACCATGGAAGTCTTAAAGAGGTCCTATTATGCTCTTTTTTTACTCCTTAAGTTAATATAGGTCTCTGAAGTGCCCAAAACATGTTTTTGAAGTTTTTTGCTGAAAATGCCACTGAGATTATGAATTCTAGCCATTCTAACATGCCTCAAAATCTGTTGTGCTCCTGACGCTGTGTTTGAAAGGGAGGAGCCAACCTCCTGAGGCCACAAGTTCTGTGAGCCAATGGGGTTTGAGCACAAGTTGTGGGTTTTGTGAGCCAATCAAGTTGAAGCATGGCTTCCGGGTTTCGTTGTATTTACTCAATAACTGTTACTGATTTCAACTTATCAGTCAACCTCTGTTCAAATTTTAGAAATAAGCAATCTAGTAGCTGAATCTTTACTCATATTAGCTCCGGCACGCGACTCTCAGACGCAGGGATTTTTTGTTTCTTGTAAACGTTGGAAAATAAATTAAATACATGTACAACAAAAACACAATATTTTTATTGGTTTTGTTTGGAGAAACGCACAGCGGATCGTTCGCTATAGATCCACAACCTCCGCAGGCTACTTTTTTATTTTTGAAATAAACACACAACGGAATTATTTGTTAAATACTTGTTTCCGTCGTCTGCAGTCTCTTCACAGACAGTTGGTATTAATATCTTTATTTCAAAAGATTTCTGCTGGTCTTCCCAGCAGTGCTTTTTACTCTTCGTGTTATTTTGCCAGCCGTGGGTGGAGTTATTCTCAGACGGAGAGCGGGTCCATTTCTACTGTGTGTGTGACGTAGGGCTGAGACACATATCGGAAATCTTCTTATTTCACACTTTGTGTGTTAGTCGGCCCATGAGAGACCCAAATGTATGTGCACAAGCACTGAAAGAGAGTTTTGCATAATAAATCATTATATGAATAGACTTATGCAATGCAATACTTTGGTTTGACGGGAACATTTTATTTTTATTTTTTTAACCTGTGCTGTCAGGATGCTGGGCATACAACACAGAGTATTTGTATGCTATTGCATCTAGGACAGAGTTAGTCTGCAAGCGGAGTTCAAGTTCTCAACCTGCGATGCAACTCTTTATTATTGTTTGGCGGGAACATTAAGGCATCGATTTAAAAATTTTTGGTCCAGATGCTAACTGCCATTTGCTTTTAATGAAAAGTGAATGGAGTCAACAATATCCTTCAACACAGAGAGGGAAACTCCGGGTTCATCAAGTAAAATATGCACTGGATGGGATTTTGAGGAAACCATGTGGATTTGCTAATTAGTCCAACTCCGAGGTCCAACTAATGAGTGACTGTATATCAGCTGGATCAGTGCATAGGTGGAGAGAAAGCAAGGCAGGACTTTTACTTTCTGAACCCGGAATTTTCCACCTCCGCTTAAATGCACAAATTATGCACGTTCTTTCTTTGGCACGCATCACAATTGTTTTATTTACTTTTGCAGTAAATCATTCTAATCATTCTCTGATGGCTGTGAGTGCTGGTCCTTGACATTTCCCTTGTGTCTCTTCCCTCTGAAGACCGTCTGTCCCACCAAGCTCGTATCTCAGCCTCCGTCAACGCCATGAGGATCCTCAACACCGGCACCGAAGTGGAAGCGGCCGTAGCCGACGCCCTGGTAAGAATTGTGCTAAAAGATGTTGGATTATTCAGGTGTCGTTGATAGTCACATTTCCCAAGTGTTTCAGGAGTTCAGTGTATTGATGGCATGGAAATAAACATTCGGGTCTACACTCCAGTACCATGTTAGAAAAAGTATGATATTTTGAACCGGGCAGCCTGGTTCCTCATTAACCCTGGGAATCACCGGGCTAAGTGTAGATCCTGATTTATCTCCAAGTAATTCATTCCTATGACGAATATCACAAATTCATGGTTTATGGCCTTTGAGTGGTACAATTCTGCTATAACTTGCCTCTTCTGCTTTCTTCTCCTCCATCTTGTTTAATCTCAGCTGTTAGGAGACTCCCGGAGTAAGGTACATCAGAGCCCTCCGTCACTAAACTCTCTAGACATACTGTCACTGCATGCAGAGAATGTGCAGCAAGCTTTGGTATTTCTGGAATGAAGCCCCCTTATATTTAGAAGGAAAGTTGTCACATTGGGAGATCAGGTTAATAATATGCCTTGACGGCCATGGTGTGTTTTCAGCAGCCTTTTTTTTTTTTTTAAGAATAGTCAGTCAAAAAAAAAAAGAATAGTCACAGTCGTCCTAGCTTGGAGCCCTTGTTAATACCTACAGGAATACAATTGAGAGCCACATCAATTATTGTATTGTCCATTGTTATTGGGATGCTCTTCAGCTGGAACGATCCATAGGTTGACCTCAACCAAAGAGGACACAGACGTTGGTTACCATCATGGCCTTTAACCCAAACTCTTAAACAGAGTCACTGCAAGTCGTAATCAAATTGGACATGATGCAGGTTAAGGCTGGACAGTCTCTCCTAATATAGATATGTGCGTCGTAGACTGCTCTCGCTTCTGTTACGTCTCTACCTGCCTTTTAAAATGTTTCTGTATATCACAATATTTCTTTGTCTTATTGGCCATCGGCCATGTACGTATGGCTTAACATCATATCTTACAGGACTGATTGTTGGTTTGTACAACTTCTAATCAAATGCTGGTGGCAACAATAGCATTTTTGGGGCAAAGGTTTTTAAATCAGTCTCTCATAATAGAAAGACAGGGAGAATGGCGAATGGAGTTCCTCATCCACTCAACATCCTAACAGAAAACATCCGTCACGGCATGACCGCATGCAACCGCCCGACTCCTTTCCGTCGCTGCATGTTAGTTCTTCAAACTGTCGCGGTTGGAGAAGTGATATTGTTTTTTTTATCCCTCTTCTATTGTGAGAGGTTTCTTTTAAGCATGGCTGTCGCTTCCCAATTTGTCATAACATCACTGCTGGCTCTGCACCGGTCCTGTTTTGATTTAAAAAAAAAAAAAAAAAAAAAAAAAAGGTCACACCTTCTGCATCACTTCTTTCCTTTCCTCTCCCTCTCCCGCTCCCCAGCGGCGACCGGCGAGGCGTCGCTTCGAGTCGCCTGGGATGTACTCGGACGACGACGCCAACAGCGACGCCTCCAGCGCCTGCTCGGAGCGCTCTTACAGCTCGCGGAATGGCACCGGCGGCCCGCACAGCCTGCGCCAGATGGAGGACGTGGCTGAGATCCTCAACCACTGCGCCAGCGCCAACTGGTCGGAGCGCAAGGAGGGACTGCTGGGCCTGCAGAACCTGCTCAAGGGCCAGAGGATGCTGAGGTAGGGGTGCCTGTGTGTGTGCGTGCGTGCGAGAAACAATAGAAAGTAACAGCTACCCTGAAAATAAACCATTCAATCAACTTGCCTCTTTTTGTTTGAATTTCCTTTTCTCAACTCTTAAGGTGTACATTCCAAGTTTAAGAAAACCTGAAAAATGTACAGTACAGTCTAACCAATAGAACTAATGTTTTTTAAGTTGATCCGATGAATATATTTTTGTATTTTCAGTTTGTCCAAAAGCAATTGAGTGCGACCGAAGAGTTTTTTTTCTGCATTCAGAGCCACATAGAGCACCTTTAAACTTTCATATGAAAATATTAGCCAAGGTCTAATTATTGTTGAATTTTTTAAATCCGCTGGTTGAAATGATTATGGGCAAAAGTATGTGCCACTAAAAACTGAATTTGAATCATTTATATTTGAATTTGAATAGTTCAACTTTCAATAATTGCATTGAAAAACTGAATCTGAATAGCGTCATTTCAAATTGAATTTATTAGTTTGGAACTGAACTCCAATAAACTTGAAACTGAATATAATATGAAATTGAATTAGTTTTCTCTTAAACTATATTTGACCCTCACTGAAAATTCATTCAGTTCTCAAAAGTTCCCGTAATTTAAATTCAGTTCTTGCAATTTAATTTCAGTTCTCGTAATTCAAATTCAGTTCTTGCAATTCAGTTTCAGTTCGGTACGTATCACACATCTGGGTCGCTGAGGAAGAGAAATCGAGGGCAGATTCACACAATTTTAGAATGGCTCCATTTCCGGAAGTGAATTTCCAATTCATTCACCCCACTGACGTTTCAGAAAATACTTATACAAAGAGTTTTAAGCCTGGAACCAAGCCAACCAACAAGGGGAGGAATCGGGACCATAAAACATTTGATTCGGAGCAAAAAAAAAATTGGGAAATAGAGAGCCAAAGGTACAAGACTGTATATAATTATTATAACAGTGAAGGGGGTTCTCATCCCATAAACCATTGTGAATGATGCCTTTCCAATGACTCCAACCGAACGATAGTTTAGCATGCTCCTTCTTGAATTTAAACTTTGTCATAATTATAGTGTTTATGTTATAAACATTATCAAAAATAGTGTTGAAATCATGGTTGCTCTGTGTTAAAAGTAACAAACGATCGTAGAGTTCTGTGGTAGCCGTACGTCCTCCCATATTTTTAAGCTTTCTAAAAAATAAAAAATAAAAAACGAGTAAATGAATTCAATTTCATAATATTACTTTCACTTTCAAGTTTATTGGAATTCAGTTCCAAACGAATAAATTCAATTTCAAATGATGCTTTTCAGATTCAGTCTTTCAATGTGTTGCAGTTTCGCCTACCACGCGCCACCCAAGCGGCGTGTTCAGGGAACTCCGGCACAGAGACACACATGACAGGAGGTTGTAAACACCAGTTTATTGTAGAGAGTTGGCCAGTTGGAATTGGCCCAGGAGCACACAGACATGTGATGACAGGGAATTGGGGGTTTTATCTGTTGCTCGTTAGACCAACCTACGAGCAACAGGTATGCAGCCACCCTGATCCCAATCACCTAGACCCAGGTCAGGTGTGGCAGCTCAACCAGTCCATCCCCACACCAGACAATGCAATTGCTAAAGTTAAACAATACGAATTCAAATTATGTGATTCAAGATTCAAGAGGTTATTTGTCACATACATATACATACGGTCATACATATATGCAGTGAAATGTCATGACATGGTGATTACACACAATAAGCTCTATAAGCTCTAAAAGTACTAAAATGTGCATAATCGACACAAGGTGCTCACGCAGGCGGCCACAAGGGGGGGCACCACAATGGCAATTCTAGGTTCTATAATTATTTAATAGAATTATTTGCCGGTGTTGTATTAAATATACATTTAAATCCTCCTAAATGAAACTTACCTTCAGTACTTACCTCACAGAGTAGAAGAATGGGAGAATGGAGGGATGGGAGAAATTCAGTTTTTCATTACAATTTAATCAAGTTGAGCAATTCAAATATGAATTATTCAAATGAAGTTTATAGTGACACATAATTTTTTATTGCTGACCGAGTTTTTCACCTTTCTGTCCGTGCTTCTGACAGTCGTGTGGAGCTAAAGAGACTTTGTGAGATCTTCACCAGGATGTTCGCTGACCCGCACAGCAAGGTAGGACCCAGCTCTGAGGCTACAGGCTCTGCGTTTACAAGACCGCTGTTATCAACTGATCCAAACGTCCGTACTGAGATTTGATTTACAAAAAAAAAAAAAAAGGCTTCTGTGTTTACTGCCTCTGCAACTGCAATACAGTACAAATTTACTTGGAACTAACTTAATCCAGTTTATGAAGGACTTTATGAAGGAGCATTTCCGGTGGAGATGAACTCCACCGGAAATGCTGCCAAAAACACGATAATTTCACGCTGTGCATTAATCTGTGTTATGCTTTGTTTTTGGTGTTTGGCTTGAACTTGAATGTATTTTCCTTATGTTTGTGTCTGGGTTAGCTCCCGAGAAAATGGTAGTATAGCTCATAGTTGGGGGCGGGGGGGAGTAGAATAGGGGTGGAGTAGACGTAATAGAGCGATATGACGTTTGCTTGTGACGTCATCGTAGATTCCCCTCATCAAATTCCTTTGTGATCGTCGTCATATCAACATAAAAAACAAACAAATAAATTAAGCCCCTTTTTTGTCACTTTGCACCAATTTGATTCAATGAATTCACAGCAGATGCGTGAAGCGGTGTTCAGCCAAAGTTGGGTTTTTGATAAGAGTGCGTCCGGCTTTTCACTGTTTGCCCTAAATTCAGTGCTAACATGTTTATTAACTAACTGAGTGACCAACTAACCAAATGTCTTCTTTTGTTGCATGCCTCTTCGCCACGGCGGACTCTTTAACACCAGAGAGTAAGTGTTATGTCGCCATCATAGCTCTGTTTTTTTTTTTTAATCACAGATTTAAATGTGTCAAGATGAATTGTGTTTTTTTGCGTTTCAGTTTCCTTATTTTGCCGTATCACTGTAAGCTGTAGTATCTGTAGTATCTGTAGTATCTTTTACAACATTTAAGTCACAGTAGATCAAAAAAAGACTTATCAATCACATCAAAGACATCTACAAATTGATCCAAATTAGTTCAAAAATATATCTTAATTAAAGGGGAGGGTAATAACTAAGTGTCCTAATCAGTGTCACGTTTCAAAGTAATGCATTACCTACTCATTTCTTTTTTGTTGTAACGTGTAACTTAACACGTTAGTTTTGTGCTTACAGTAATCAGTTATTTAGTTCCATTTGCAAATAAGCATCAAATTTAATGTTAAAATTGATTTCCCTGTTACTTTTGTTGCCACAAAAAATAATTATTATTATCCGTGAGAAAAAATTGGCTCGTCCATGTGTCTTGGAAGATTTTAATGTCCCGGACCAATGAGAGAAATTCAGGTCAAATATTTATCTGCTGTAATGAGGTTAACAACAATTGATAGACAGGCTATGTAAAGAATGTCTTCTTCAAGGCATGTAGATTTATAATATTTTTTATTGAAAAGTAGGCTGTACATTTTCTTCCAAATAAAATAAGTCCAGTCAATAGATTCAAGTGCATAACGCTATTTAAAAAATAAATAAATACATTTGTTTGTGGTGTTTCCTGTCTTCGTCGGCACGTCTCGTCGACATATTTTACACAGTTGATATTTACCATTAATGGATATTTCAGAGAGATGGCAAAGAGGAAAGCCCTCACGTCCTGGAGGCGTTCACATTGTTTTGAATTTGTGGATGAAAGGAAGAAGAACACCACAGTCAAATGGGGGTTTTCATTTTTAGTAACGCAAAAGTACTCTGACAAGTACTACTTTTCTCAGTAGGTAACGCTGTAACCTAACAAGATACTTTTTTTTTGTTTACCTGTGCTGTCAGCATGCTGGGCATTGTATTTGTGCCATGGCATCTAGGACAGAGTTAGTCTGCAAGTGGAGTTGAACTTCTCCACCTGCAATGCAACTCTTTATTCATTCTTAAATCATCGACAACTGCTGCAACAAGAGACTTTTTAATGGCAGTAATCTTGTAATGTAACAATTTTTAAAAGTAACGTTACCCAACACTGGTCCTAATACTCGTCCCATTAACCCGGAGGAGGCTGTGTACCTAATGTCTTTCTTTCTGTCTTTCTCCTCCTCTGTGGGGTTTTTTTTTTTTCATTGTTTTATTTTTTTATTATCATTTCTTTTTTATTTATCTTTATTTAATTTTATTTTTTTCAAATTTTCTCTACATTTGTCTTTCCTTCTCTTTTTTGTCTCTCGTACCTTTTCTTCCTCGTTGTTATTTGCTCATGTTTCCATTCGGTTCTCCTCCCTCTACGCTCGCTATCTAAATCCCTTTTTTATCACGCTATCATTATTCAATTCTTCTTCACCCCCCCTCAAGGTGTTCAGCATGTTCCTGGAGACCCTGGTGGACTTCATCACACTGCACAGGGAGGAGCTGCAGGACTGGCTTTTCGTCCTCCTCACTCAGCTGCTGAAGAAGATGGGGGCCGACCTGCTGGGCTCAGTCCAGGCCAAGGTCCAGAAGGCCCTGGACGTCACGCGGTCAGCCCCGGGGGAGGGAGGAATATAAACGTTATAAAGATAGAATATTATTATTATAATTATTATCGTCAACAAAGGCTGGAACAAAAACAAAGACAAAAAAAGAACGCTTTCTTTCGGAAGACAATTGAACCCACTAGTCGCCATTTCAATCCTTACGTTTCCTTTTATTGGATGTTCCGTGTGAAGCACTTTGTAACTCTGCTCTATGTATCACGATTATTATTATTATTATTATTATATACTGTATATTATATAACATGATTATATAATTATTTATATATAGCATATTTATTTTAGTTATATTCAAGGTCCATTACACCACCTAATACCTTTTTAGGGTCCTAGCACCTACATGTCGTCTTTTGCAGCATTTGCATTCCAACACCGTAAGCATGTCTCTCTCGCTCTGGTTGCCCGTCTCTCCCCTCCCTGTGTCCACCCGTCTCCCCGCAGGGAGTCCTTCCCGTACGAGCAGCAGTTCAACATCCTCATGCGCTTCATCGTGGACCAGACGCAGACGCCCAACCTGAAGGTGAAGGTGGCCATCCTGCGCTACGTCGAGGCCCTCTCTCGCCAGATGGACCCGTCCGACTTTGTCAACTCCAGCGAGACGCGCCTGGCTGTCTCCCGCATCATCACCTGGACGACGGAGCCCAAGAGCTCTGATGTCCGCAAGGTAAGGGCCACGGTGCCGTTTTCTCTCTGCCGCCCGGGGGCAGGCGGTCAAATTGAATTGCGCTCTAAAATGAGTTTGACGCCCCCTGGTTTGAGGGGCGTGGCTTCCCTCCTTTGGACGTCTGTTTCCCATGTCTGTCAAATGCAGTTTTCCAGCCCAGCTGTTTGACCAATGAGGTAAACTGTCGAGCAGGTGGGCGGGGCACAAATCTGTTCTTTTTTCTTTTTCTTTTTTTTTCTTCCAAGCTTCCCCCACAGCGCCTCCCATCATCTTTTCAGTTTGCTATTTCTCTTTTATTTGCCGCTTTTTATCTCCCCACCCCACATTGGTTTTGATTACTTTTATATGCTTTTTCTGTCAACCTCCACCCTTCTCCTGCACCCAAACCAACCCCCACCACCCCCACCCAGACCCTCCATAACTGGGCGGGGGAGGAGCCCTCGGGCCGGCCCGGCACCACGGCCTCTCTGCCCGGGGAGGGCAACCTGGAGGAGAGGTGCAAGCAGGTAGAGCCTCCGCCCCACGGCATGAAAAACCGCACTTTGGCCCCATAGCATCTGCATTGCCCTCCGCTAACCCTGTCCGGTCGTCGAGCACGGGGACCCGCTAACAATCCTACCACACGGGGCATCCTGTCTCTTTTAGTTGAAAGAGCCGAAGAGAGATGGGGAAGAAAAGGCTCTGAATAACCAAACGGACGATATAACATCTGAATGCTGCTTTGACTATAACCATGACATTGCAGATAGGATCCATTGTGTTCTCTTAATACAGTGACAGCAAGCTCTGTTTTCTCCCAACACTGCATTTTCCACATTGTCATAGCGCATAGTGTGCTTCTGCCCCATATTCATGTATTTTTCTCTTTTTTACTTACAAGCATTGATCTGATCGGTCGATTTCAACACACATGCAAGCAGGCACACACACACAGACACTAATCAAATCGAGCAGGGTGTGGCACTAGTCTGCTCTTCCAGGCACGTTGGAAACACTAGAGGACAAAATGTAACGTTGAAACCCAGTAAAATAATACAATTTAAAAACACAAACAGAATTGATCGAGAGTGCTCAGGAGTCCGTCCAAGAGTAAAAAAAAAAAAAAAAAAGGGGATAAATGGGTCAAGATGGCTCACACGAAGTGATGAAAACAGTTTTTTTTGTATTTTTAATCCTTCTGAAAGACTTTCAGTCAGCATTTGGAAAGTCTATTTGAATAAAATGGCAGGTAAAGTTTTATAATTAGTCAATTCCAGTTGACACTATTTTGTTTTAATTATTAATGTCAAATGCTTCACATTTTTATATATATATATATATATATAATTTTATGAGCCCTGCAAGCTCTTATAGCTCTAGAAGTGCATCATGTTTTATCTTCAGGTAAACTGGCAAACAGTTCTCCGTTATTCTTGTAGCTGAGAGAGTGAGTCGATGGCAATTCCATTTACACCGTGTGTGTGTGTGTGTGTGTGTGTGTGTGTGTGTGTGTGTGTGTGTGTGTGTGTGTGTGTGTGTGTGTGTGTGTGTGTGTGTGTGTGTGTGTGTGTGTGTGTGTGTGTGTGTGTGTGAACGCATAGGCAGCCCAAGTGGTGCTGATCTCGCTGTTTGAGCTCAACACGCCAGAGTTCACCATGTTGCTGGGAGCTTTGCCCAAAACCTTCCAGGACGGCACCACCAAGCTGCTCCACAACCACCTGAGGAACAACAGTGCCATCACCGGCATGGTAAGGCACACACACATAAAAAACATACTTTTAATTACGGATGTAGTAGTGAAAAATATTTATTTTTTGCATTGGTCGTTGTAGTGTTACTGCTAGGGGGAGTATAAGTCGTATAGCTACTAGTGTGAAGAGTAGTAGTACTAGATATAACTAGTAGTTGTGCAGGATGCAGCCATTGATGCACAGATGCATAAACCTGTCAATTCGTTCCATGAAACGGGAACTCATTGCAGCATGTACTTGTACTGCGGTGTCTCTTTACAGGCGTCCCCCAGTAACTCGGCGGGTCGCACTCCGCCACGACAGCCCGGCAGCAGGAGCAGCCCCCTCACCTCCCCCACCAACTGCTCCCACGGGGGTCTCTCGCCCAGGTAAGACCCCAGGGGGCATCCGCAACCGCCTTCCCATACGCCTCAAAAATGCCTCACAGAGGGTTCTACCACCGTTTCTTAAAGTCGGTCAAGTTGGATACGTTTTTAATTCCACGGTTAGAAAACACTTGGAAAATTGTGGATTTGGACTCTCTAGTACGGTCGCTCTTGTGAGGAATCCGTTCTCAACAGGGGATGTATCTCACTAAAGCGTCTGAAAGTTGTTGAGTTTGGGAAGTTGAAAAAGTCGTAGACCCCCACGTCAAACTCTCCATTACTGTCCGCATTTGATCCAAACCAATCTTTAGCAAATAACATCTCATTCCCATTGCAGTCACTTTCAATTAGAGAAATTTTTTTTTTTTTTGGGGGGGGGGGGGGGGGGGGTTCCAGCCCCTACAATAGGGGCAGAGACCCCTATTGTTTTTGTTCATGAAAAATTGCCATCAGTGGTGTATGGCTGTCATGGAACCAACGGACACGATGAATAAGATTTGTTTTCGGGGCAGTTCCGACATGCCGTCGCTCGAGTTTGATCAGGATCGCTCCATTTTTGTTGTTCATCATCTCCACAACGCGTGCGCAAGACGGCGGTGCGCACAGGTCACGTGATAGCACCGCAGTCCACCAATTGGTCATAGACAATCGGGACCTCACCAAGATGGCGGCGCACACGGATGCAGCAGCTTCCGCCGGCTCGATGCTCTCTCTCTCCTTTTGGGTGCCCTTTGAGGTTTGTATGTCAGTTCAAGCCACGGACGCGATGAAAACGATTTGGGTTCAGGGCAGTTCCCACAGGCTGTCGTCCCAACCGGTCTCCCAGAGCACGTCATTGCATCACTGGTCACGTGCGATCAAGATTCAAGATTCAAGATTTTTATTCATCACTTTGCATGTGCAAGATGGCGGCGTGCATCGACTGCCCCATAGACCTGGCATTTGTAAATACCTCAGATATTTAGTCCGCCCAATTTATTATTGGATTGGACTTTAA
Source organism: Zeus faber (assembly GCF_960531495.2). Classification (NCBI taxonomy): domain Eukaryota; kingdom Metazoa; phylum Chordata; class Actinopteri; order Zeiformes; family Zeidae; genus Zeus; species Zeus faber. The sequence continues at coordinate 45,456,183 of NC_137189.1, forward strand.
CTAAAGGAATGTAAGACACAAACTCTGACAGACTGTACTAACACAGTAGCGCAGGGATAGCCGCCGTTAAACACGAAGTAGGCGTTGTGTTTGGAATGCGGATAATGTACCATAATCTTTTTACTTTATTTATTACAAAATGACACAGTGACAGGTATTACTTTATTACTGTTAACCTTTATTATGTTTGAGAAGAGTTAGGTTCAAGTATTACCAGAAGACAATTTGATTAAATAAAGCAGTAACCACCGTTAAATATGAAGTGGGTGTCACGCGGATAATGTAACAATCTGTTTACTTTGTTCATTCATCACCCTTCCAACACACACCACGAGTTATATAAAAAAAAAAAAACATCGCCTTCAGAATTTATAGAAATTCCAGAGATCTATATTTTTGCAGTCTTCCTGAATTGCACTTAGTTGTAACAAGAATCATACAAAATTACACAGTGACAGGTATAACTGGATTGTAACAGGAATACTAATATTTATTCCCATGAGTGGCAGTACTGCTCTTTCTTTAAATGTTTATTTATCTATCTATTTATTTGTTTGTTTGTTTGTTTGTTTGTTTGTTTGTTTGTTTGTTTGTTTGTTTATTATACAAGAGCGACATTTTGCACAGCACCCAACATCCAATTCTATCGCTTCTTGACAGCACGTCATAAAGATCAACATGCTCTTGTGGCTGTTCCAAAAGCATCCAGACGGTCAATATCGATCGGGGGAATGAATCCACCTGGCGACCCATCCGATCAATTTCAAACCCGAACCAGTTCTTGATAGCGAGCTTTACCAAACAGTCAAATTTCCCGTTTTTTCTGAAGATCGACGGATCCTTTGAATGTTTTTGGCCGCACGTTTCCACCGTTAACTGACTGGCTAACAGACTAACTTGCTCACTGAGAATACAGCGGTCTCTCCTTTTTTCCCTGCTTTTCTCTGTCTCTCCTCTGACCCTCCCTCCTCTACTTCCTTCTCCCTCGCTCCCTTCCTCCTTTATCCAACCCTCCAATTCTCCCATCCCTCCCATTCATTCTCTCTCTCTCTCTCTCTCTCTCTCTCTCTCTCTCTCTCTCTCTCTCTCTCTCTCTCTCTCTCTCCCCCTCACTACCCTTATCTTCTCCACCTGCACACGCCACCCCCACCCACTCATTCTTTCCTATAAACTCCTTGACCCCGCCTGCCGACAGTCGGATATGGGGCTGGAGCGCTGACGGTCTCTCCAAGTATCCTCCTCCCTCCTTTCCTGCCCCTCTCCCCGCTGCCCCCTCCTCCCTAAAGGCCCTGCGACGCGCTTACTCACCCAGGTAACCCTCCCTCCCTCCCTCTTCCCCCCGCCTCACCTCCTCTCCACCCGCCCACATCTCCGGTGGGGTAGTTCACAGTACAGACGAAGTGAAGAGGGAGGCTCTGGCTAACACTGCCAGGGTTGGACATTCTATTCCCTGTGTGTTTGTCTATGAACGGAGAGAGGCGTGTTTGGGTCTTTATTATTGTCAATGAGGCACTAGGGCTACGTTTACACAGCCCCTCTTATCTGACCTGATTCCATTAATTGATCTATTTATTTTTCCCGTCCCCCAAGGATCCAGTATGGTCTCTAATGTTTATTTTTGCATAAATATGTAACTGTAATGTCATTTTACAGTCATTGGGGCCTTGTGACCCCCAACCTAGCAGTCTTGAGTCTTAACTGTTCATCACAAGGAATAGATGGAGTCAGGACCCTGTTTCGCCTGATACCTCGCGTACTATTTTTGGCGGTGAAGGAGTGGAATCAATACATCCCTAATTTAAACCAAATAAGAATTGAAAATTACGGACAATGACTTATTCGCAAATATTAAGCTACTTCCGTTTTCAAATAAAGTTTCTTTTCCGAGCTGCTGTGAGAATAGAATGTGTTCTTGACTCAAGAGGACACTAAGACTGTTACGCCCCGACCCCAAATAGTACTGATTCAAGTCCATGGCCAGGGCCAGTTGAATACTACGACACTATAAGCCCCTCTTATCAAAACGTTCTACATACAGTGTAGAACCTTGAACATCTGATGCCGACAAACCTCCAACACACTGAAAATAAAATAGAATTATTATGAGTTTATTTTCTGCTTTTGGGTATTACGGTCATAAAGATTGCTGTCAGACATTAAAAAAATAATAATAATTTGATGTTAACCCTTTTTTATTATTATCCTGCATTATATTCAGTTTAAGGCTCTAAACTGTCAACTACAGTCATTTTATACCAGTTTAAGAACCTTCAAATTTAAAAATGCCAGAACAATGAACCTTTTTGGTCCTGCAGCCTGCTGGAATACGACAGCGAGAACCTCAACTCGGAGGAGATCTACAGCTCACTGCGCGGCGTCACCGAGGCCATCCAGAACTTCAGCTTCCGCAGCCAGGAGGACCTGGTGGAGCCGCTGCGGAAGGACGGCAAGCACGACGCCATGGTGAGATGGACATCAAATCATAGACAAGATTTTGTGGGCCTTATTTTATCCGCCCTGCTTTATGGTGATAAATGTCAAATATGCGGTAAAGGCGTTAAATACTGCTGTTTGTAACTTGGATTAGTACACACACCCTTAACATAAGACCTAAGAAATGTTATTCTTTTTATAGATTCATTTAGTCTGTAGATAGGAAGACACGACATTACTTTATACAAAAATTGTTTGAAAAGGTCTTACTCCGGATAAGAATATCATTTTAAGACTAAGGATGCTGCTGGGGTTGTATTACATACCAGGAGAGGTGCCCGTGCCCTTTAACCCACAGGGTTTATGTTTAGTTTATTGATCCATTTCTCTGGCTGCATTCATTTCAATTTTCATAAAAATTAAGTTGCATTACCTGTTGGACTTTTCAGAATTTTTCAGACTCCGACACCATGCCTCTTCTTATAAACTGTACGGAGTTTTACATAATAAGCAAACAAGTAAAAAAACAAAACAAAAAAAAACACCACATAATTAATAGACGCTAAATACAATGAAACCACAACATTCAGAATCCACACAACTGACTGCATGTAAGGTAGGTGCTTCTCAGTACCCCAGTCCAGTTGTGTTTGTCCGAGCGTTCTCGAGGTGACGCCCTGCCTCTTCTGGTTTCCCAGTCGGGAGTCTGGGCGTCGCCCGACTCGGACCCGCGGTTCGGTGGCGAGGCGGTGGAGGGCGGACGCACGGCGCTGGACAACAAGACCTCCCTGCTCAACACGCCGTCGCCGCGCTCCTTCTCCGGCCCGCGCCTCCGCGACTACAACCCCTACAACTACACCGACTGCGTCAGCAGCGTCCTGGACAAGGCCGCCCTGAAGGAGGCGCTGTACGAGGACGCCGTGGAGCAGCTCCGAGATGGTGAGACGAGGGCCCCGGGCCCGCTGCCAAGTCCCATGAGCGCCTGGGCATTGGAGGAACATTAAAACACAAATTGAGGTTTAGCCCGTCAACGAACATATGTTACCTTCTTGACTCATTTGCTCTTTTTTTTTTTTTTTTTTGGGCTCTCTGCGCTCTACATTTATTTGACCGTGCCACCCACAACCCGTCGATCCTCCTCCCCCCTCTACATTGTATTCTCTCTCTTTCTCCCTTCCCGTGTGTCCGTGCAGGGCGTCGACAAGATTGTGGCGAAAACAAGATCATGCACCCCAAGAGTTTCCCTGGTAAAACACAACCTTGTTATGATTTAAACAAAATCCGCATTTTGAACAGAAGTGCAGCAGTTGCAAGAATCGCTCTGACTGGAGCCTGCGCAGTAGTTTACAGATATATGAATGGACTCGCTGAGAGCAAATTTTAACAACTGTTCTCCTAATAGAAGGTGTCCAAAGGAGAGTGAGGAGGTATTACAATGGCTTATGCTGCATTTCAAAGTCTGAAATCAGCTCAGAGTTTATTTCTAATAAAGAATACACATTTTTTTATTTTCTGAGTTCACACAAGTGGACTCAGAAAAGGACATTGAGGCTAAACATGTGCAACATTTCAATACAATTTAGGAATGAAAATAACGTGTATAATTTGTACTTTTCCCCACTGTAAAAGCACAACCTTGCTCTTTCAGTTGTCATCAAAGTTGCATTGAGTCCTGAAAAAACAATTTGCTGAATGAAACTTGACCGTTTTGCTCATGGGTTGGAGGTTGTTAACCAAACGACTTCCCTCCTACTCCTCCACCCTGCGTGCAGCGTGCCCTACGGAGAAGCTGGAGCTGGTGGGGGAGCTTCTCAAGGAGCTCTCCCAGGGCCAGGCCGGCGAGCGGGCCATGGAGCAGCGGCGGGGAGCCCTGCTGGAGCTGCTGAAGGTGGCCAGGGAGGACAGCCTGGCCGTGTGGGAGGAGCACTTCAAGACGGTGCTGCTGCTGCTGCTGGAGACGCTGGGAGACAAAGACGTAAGCCGGAGGTTCCAGTCCCAGTTTGCTTCTGTTTAGAGGGGTACAGAGACGTCGTCATCCGTGTCTGTCTGCGTTCAACCAACAAAATGATCCGTCTCTGTATTCGGATAGGCGACCGGAGGTGGGCGTGGCTAACACCATTAGTCATGTCAAATCCGACAAATGTTCTATTTTCTAACCTGTTCACTGGCAATGCAACTGTTGTGCCTTCAAAGCATCAAATTGATTTCATATGGGCAGGTAATTCATTATAAAATATATTTCCGCATCCACTTTTCATCTCTCTTTATTCATTTTTATTTTTAACTAAACTGTGTTTTACAATCTGGCTGAACCCCACCACCACCACCCTCCCTTTTAAACTGGGGGGGGGGTGGTGGTGGTGGGGTTCATCAGCTCTCTCTCTCTCTCTCTCTCTCTCTCTCTCTCTCTCTCTCTCTCGCTCTCTGTTTCTCTATCATACTCAATTTTTTTCCCCTCTCCACAAAACTCACTCACACACACACACACCAATCATGGCTTTTTTTCCGAATAATAACAACAACTTTGGGCGGAAGAAATATCGGTTTATCGCATTATTTGTGCTTTCCCGGAACGCGTCCTGGTGTTGGGGCGCACCCCTAGCTCTGTTACACAAGAGAAAGATGTAGAGTTGAGGCCGGCGTTGACGTCTCCCTCCTCTGTCAGCACACCATCCGTGCGCTCGCCCTGCGAGTCCTCAAGGAGATCCTGAGGAACCAGCCGGCGCGCTTCAAGAACTACGCCGAACTCACCATCATGAAGACCCTGGAGGCCCACAAAGACCCCCACAAGGAGGTGAGGGCCACTCTATTGCACGCAAGCTTTCACATGGAGAAAGATGTAGAAGAGAGGACGCGGTGTCAAAGTGCACAATATTTTGCTGTATATACATGACATTTCACTGTATACATGACATTTCACTGTATATATGACATTTCACTGTGTATACATGACATTTCACTGTATATACAGGACATTTCACTGTATACACGACATTTCACTGTCTATCTGACATCACTGTATACACGACATTTCACTGTATATATGACATTTCACTGTGTATACATGACATTTCACTGTATACACAACATTTCACTGTATATCTGACATATCACTGTGTATACAGGACATTTCACTGTATACACGACATTTCACTGTCTATCTAGAGGGATGGTAGCTCAGGCGGTAGAGCTGGTGGTCTAGTGATCTAAAGGTTGCTGGTTTGATCCCAGGCTCCTCCTGCTAGCATGCTGTAGTGTCCTTGAGCAAGACACTTAACCCCTAATTGCTCCTGATGGCTGCGTCCGTCGGTGTTTGAACAATTGTAAGTCGCTTTGGATAAAAGCGTCTGCTAAATGACTAAATGTAAATGTAAATGTAAATCTGACATCACTGTGTATACACGACATTTCACTGTATATCTGACATTTCACTGTATACACGACATTGTACTGTATATCTGACATATCACTGTGTATACATGACATTTCACTGTATATACAGTATTTATGACATTTCACTGCATACTCTACATGTATGCTTGTGTATATATGTACGTATGTATGTGATTAAAAAAACGTCTTGAAACTTGAATCTTTACAACAAGAAAGACGGTCCTTTCTCACCGAAGCTTGCTACGTTCTCCCTGTGGGTGGGGGAACATCCGGCGTGATTCATAACATTTTGCGGGGCTCATACAAAGTCACAAAAGTTTTTTACATTTGTTTATGGATATAGCACTATAAAACTAATACAATTTTCATACATTGTTATTGGCCACCTTTTATTCTTCATATTAATGTTATTATTATTATTATTATTATATATCTATATATATATATTTTTTTTTTAATTTTATTGAAAATACATCTAGACATGCTTTATATAAAAGAAGTACACTGCTCCCCAATCTCACAAGGTGGTGCGTGCTGCAGAGGAGGCGGCCTCCACCATGGCGAGCTCCATCCATCCGGAGCAGTGCATCAAGGTGCTCTGCCCCATCGTGCAGACCGCAGACTACCCCATCACCCTGGCCGCCATCAAGATGCAGACCAGAGCAATAGAGCGCATCGCCAAGGACGCCCTGCACCAGCTGCTGTCGGACGTCATCCCCGGCCTGCTACAGGCAAGGATCATCAAAATATGTATCATGATGATAAGTAATAATAACCCAACTATTGTTAGGAATCAATGTTGGTAACAAAACAATATCAACAATTAACAGTAACAGTTATTCAATTCCAGTAATAGTGATAGTACAGCTATACAATACAAAACAAAAACAATGAAGTTAACTGCACATCTATGTAAATAAATACAAAACAACAGAAGAAAATATATACATGAATATTCAAATTTAACATGGCTTATTATTATTGTATTTATTTTTTAGGTCAGGATGCCATCCATCAGTACTCTAGAAAAGGATACATTTTTTAGAAATGTTCCTTTTCTGCCTCAAGAGTAGTCACAACATTGAGTTTGACTGAACTACATTCCCATTTCTTTTTGTCAGTGTTACAACAGTGTTACTACTTGCATTATATAACTCTGGTGTCATGGCCGTGTGTTCAGTTACTAGTCTGTTTATGCACCGCTCAGAGTCTGTGTGTGTGTGTGTGTGTGTGTGTGTGTGTGTGTGTGTGTGTGTGTGTGTGCGTGTGATTGTGCGTGTTCGCGTGCGTTTGTTGGTGGCAGGGTTACGACAACACGGAGAGCAGCGTGCGGAAGGCCAGCGTGTTCTGCCTGGTGGCCATCTACTCTGTGATTGGAGAGGAGCTGAAACCCCACCTGGCCCAGCTGACAGGAAGCAAGGTGCACTATGGCTCCATGGGGTCCACGCCGGGGCCCCCCCGTGGAGCCCTTGGCCCCCGTGACAGTTGAATGAATCTGTGGACCGGGATTTGAATTGAGTTGGTGCACATTTTAATGTGTGCGGAATATTTTTTTAATTTTTGCCAAGAGCTGGGGAGACTCCGGGTGAAAAAATGTAAAGAAAAAGTAAAAGCCGAATAGAACTACATTGTGTAAATGTATGAATGGTTAATCAACTTTGCAATGTATTGGAGCAAATATCTGACACTTTGGGGATTATTATTATTATTTTTTTAAGTTCACACCTAGATGTAGACACACATTTTAGCAAACACGTGACAAGATTTCCAAATGAAACTGAGAAACTTGGATCGGTCCTCTTAAAAAAAAATATATATATATTTTTTTTTTTAAGTACGGAAATGGAAAGTATAATTTACCGTCGGTACTTTCCCCGGCGGAATCTGCAATGCGACCGATCAGCGGGGGTGTTTGATCGTAGGAGCCGTGAGGTTTCGTCCGGCTTGCTTAACGCTCGCTGTGTTTTTTTTGGGTTTTTTTTGCCCCGACAGATGAAGTTGCTCAACCTGTACATCAAGAGGGCCCAGACCTCCACCAGCAACAGCAGTAGCTCCTCCGACATCTCCTCCTACTAGACCCGTGGCCCTCAGCCTGCGGAGCGGCCGCCGTCTTCCGCCCTGCCCATGTCGTCTCTGGAAACCGGAGGGCGTCCGACGGCGGGGGATTGCACTCGGCGTCCGAAATCTGAAAATCCCCTCCTTTTTTTGCTTTTTGCACTGTGCACCCGCGTGGCTGTCCACCCTTTTCCGCTCAGACTCTTTGGGATTTGGGGTTATCTCGGCAAGAGATCGGCGTCACGCGATCTCGACCCGCTACCCGCATACGACGCGGAACTCGGTTTTCATTTAGGTCTTGGTCTCGCCATAATGAGGATTCATCCTTCCCTGGACCGGAGAGGGAACAAAAAGTGTGTGTGTGTGTGTGTGTGTGTGTGTGTGTGTGTGTGTGTGTGTGTGTGTGTGTGTGTGTGTGTGTGTGTGTGTGTGTGTGTGTGTGTGTGTGTGTGTGTGTGTGTGTGTGTGTGTGTGTGATGATTCGTTTTGAGTAGTTCCGGTATTCCCGCAACGCTTGCTTCTCCATTTGAAACCGTTTGGATCACGTTTCATCTAAAAAAAAAAAAGAAAGAAAAAACGAAGATCACCACCAATGCCAGAGCGGGCCATTTATCTCTGAAAGAAGGTGAACAGAGGTGGTCTGAGCACCCGGGACTACAGCGGGCCGCGGCGGTTCCGCAAATTCTTAACGGGGGGGGGGGACCGTGCAGAGGGGAGACTGAAGTGACTGTCTATCTCTCTGTGTCTGTCCGTCTCTCTCTTTCTCATGAAGGCCGCATTCCATGGCGGAGAGCTATCAGTATTCCTTTAAGAAATTATGATGATTATTATTATTATTATTATTATTATTATTATCATTAATATTATTACTATTGCTGTTGTTTTGCTTTGACACATCATATCTTATTGTATGTTGAATGTAAAGATCTTTGAAAGAAAAGCGTTAAAATCAAAGTTAGAATTGTGTTCCTCTCTAAACTACTGCCTCGTTGGAGCTGGTCTAATGGACGGACCTTGTAAGGCCTTTGAGTTTTTTCCCCAATGATGGATTGGGGTTTTTTTTTTTTTTTTTAAATATTTTTTAAGTTTATTTTTTATTTTTGGGTTCTTGTTCTTTGTGAACAGGTAACTTCATGTCCACATACAGTTTAATTCAGCAGGTATGTTGGATCTAACTTCTAATTAGATTCAATCCTAATTAGCACCATTTCAAACCAATGATCATTTGGCTGAGCAGTGATTATGGAAGTAAAAAGAGATTTTAGTGCAGCCGTTTGGGTCAAAATGCCACTTTTGTGAAGGCTGAATGACTTTTGTTGGGAAATACGACGAAAAAAATAGCAGGGTTTTATTATTATAGAACATTATATAACACTATTCTATGAGTTTCGCATACCAAAAAGTTTGTGAGGTTAAAAAGTATTAAAAAGAGGAAATACAAACAATTTGTTTTTCTTTTTTTGTTTACTTTCTTTAGTTTTATTACCAAGGTGATAAAATGGGATTTTCTCTTTCACAAGGGTCCAAATCCAAAGCCCTAGTTCTGTGGGAATGGAGTTAAATGTGGGAGAATGTTGGTCAAAACGCTTGCTGTCTTACAGGATTGACTCCTGTGATTTGTCTGAGTTAAGTATTGGATCGCTTAACAGTGCAGTTGAAATATTGTGCTTTTTTTTTTTTTTTTTTTTTTTTTTAATGGCGTATCCAAGTGGGAAGAAAAGAAAAGTTCAAAACTACAGTACGCCTTTAAGGACAAGGGTATGGCTAAAGAAGATTTATTTTTAAATTTCAGAGATGCGTTTCTAATGCATAACAGCAATTATTTAACAAGGTATTTCTTTTTTTCTTTTTTTTTTTAATGAATTTAAAAGGTGTTTTGGAAAGAAACTCTTGTTTCTAAATTGAATGTAACGGGCTCCAAGGAGACCATGGCCTTTCAAAATGTGAAATATTGTGCTATGTTTTTATGCAAGAAGGTCAATGGACAATACCAACAGTAAATCGGAGAGATTGTCAATCACATGGATCGGATAGTACACATAAAATGTTATCTATGACGAAAGTGCCAGAATTCGGGAAATCCCATTTGAAATCTGGAAGGTAATAAGACCACGAATGAGTACAATCGCTCTGTGGAAGAAAGCAATAAATACTCCTTGGTCTTTTTTTTTTAATTTTTTTTTTTTTTTTATAACGTCTAAGCACTGTATAAAACGTCTGTTTTCCTCTTTTGACATGCATTGTCACTGGTCAATGTACAGACAAGTGGCTTTTGTTTAAATTTAATGTTTTTGTTTTTTTTTTAAGTGTACCGACAATGTAACTGCTGCTTGAAAAACAACTAACAGGCGCCTAAAAGCATTGGTTTTTGTACCGTATCACAGCAAGTGGGTTGGGTAGCGTATTTCAATGTACTTCAACAAACCTTCCTGGGTCGAAGAATTCAATAGGAATAGGTCATTTTTAACCCCAGATCCTCTTCACCGATGTTATTGAGCTTACCTGGTGCAAGGGAGTTGTTTGAATGATCCCAAAGTCACTAAGCTGGTCCCACAAAGGCCCCGTTTAGATACCTGACCTGAGTCCAAACAGTTGCACCGGAGCGTGAAGGTAATGTTAATGGAATAAGTTTAGCCAGGGATTTGTTCTGTTACAGAGGGTTCACCGGGCCTTGCTTTGCCTCCGTTAAAAACTCCCCGAACCACATTTCATGGACTGTTTCATGGAAAAATTGTTACTGTCCCAGTGTGTCTCTTCTCCCACAAATGAGAACTTCCATCAACTCAATTCTCAATGTCAGCTCCGTAATCAGTGCTAAGTCCTATTTTATCGTCTAGGCCGATTGAAGTTATTTTCCGACGGTAAAAACAAATGAAATCCTGTCTCCTCTTATATGCAAACTTGTTTCCGCACTCACACTCCATGGCAAACTTCGACTGGACATTCCTAATGTCTATTTTACATAGTAAATGCAAACAGTAGGGCGCCGTATGCCTCGACAAGCTGGATACGCTGGCTCAGAAGGCTGAAATCTGTAAGGATTGCCCTTCTTTTGGTCAAATGAATGGCAGCAGTAACGCGTAACACCCCTCCACTGCTCTGTATGTTGGACTTGGACAGTCTAACCGAGAAGGTCCGTCGGCCGCGATGCAACGTTAGAAGGAGCCGCGTCGACGAAGACGCGCACCGCTGTAAATAAGCTTAAAGCCAACGGCATAATGGCAATATTTTCCATTGACGCCTTGGCAGCTATATTGGCTTGTAAAACCACTCACACCGCATACTCTAACTTTTTGCTTTCTTTACCGCTACCCTATATTTATATGTTTTGTTTTCCAGTGTATGACTGTACATATTTACATGTGGAGTTCTTCTTTTCACCCAGTAATGGGCTTTGCAGAAACCTAAAGTCAAATAAACTGTCAGACTTGTATGCCTTCGTCCCTCGCTCTTCATTGTAATATTACCATATCTGTTTTGTCCGTTATATCTACGTTCCTACAGCCGGAAAGTCATGAATTAAAGGTCTCTCTCATCCGATACGTCGATATTCAATATAAATAAGGATATGAAGTCATGCAGTGATTTGGCCTTGTTGAATAATTTGTTGATCCCACTCCTACCATTACGGATGAAACAATGAATCAACCAATTGATGTGTTGATTGACAGAAAAGCGGTGGCGACCGCGAAGTGCCTGCCTCGTGAAACTAGAGACGGACTTTTAACTGCACATGCACCAGACGAACAGCAGGTGGTGCTATAACCACAAAAGAGCGAAGGACCCTGCGGCGCTGCTGCTGGCCTCGGTCCGTCTGATTGGACTGTTTCCCACCAAATACAAAGCAGAAATAAAACCGCAGTGAGAGAACGTGCTATTATAGGGATGATCGAATCCGCAATCCATAAAATTGTCGGTGTGGAGTGGGTTACATAACAAGCCCCAGAGTTCAATTTGAAACTGCCATCTCCAAAGTTTTTATTTTTATTTTTATTTTATTTTATTTTTTTAAACATCCAGGTTTTCCTCCCCCTCGTCATCGCTGACGGTCAAATAATTTCGTCGAAAGTATGGCTTCTTTTTCAGCTTAAATGTTTACTTCGTTTTTCTCGGGCGCTTGCGGAGATGTTGTTTCATCCGAGGCTGCTGTTCTTTTTTGGGGTTTTTTGTGTGAACTCGTGACGCTAGTTGGTCAAATTCACATTTCTCAAATTGGCTGCCTTTCAACTCCTTGAAGTCTCTGCATTTCTCGCCGGGGAAAGGTGGAAACAGCAAGTGGAGGAGCACATGCACGACTCAAATACATTGCCTGGCTGCTCCTTGTAAAGCGCAGACTAAATGTATATCCGATATGTGATTAGAAAAAAAAAATTACAAAATAATCTTACGATTCACCACTCTAAGCGTTTTGTAATGACCGCGTTGCGAGCCCTACAAAGGCCGTTCGACGGTTAAAGAAACGCTTTGACAGGACGCTCTCCAGACGGGGTCAGGTGTCAGGTCGGGCCTCCAGAGGCGGTCCTCCGCCCGAAACGGAGACGTGAACGGTAAAACAAATGCACACGTGGAGAAATATTTATCCACTATCCAATATTTATTTGTTGACCTTTTTTTTTTTTTTTTTTTTTTAACTTTCCTAACGGCCAGTTGAGAACATCGAGAACATGTCTCAAAAAAAAAAAGTATAGTGCTGATTTAACGTCGTGGTGTTTCTGGTGAGTGTTTTTTTTTTCTCCCTCCAAACAGGGACGCGGTGATGCGTCCTAAGGAGCCGCTTCGCTCCTCCATCGTCAGGGCGCGGCCGGGCGGTGGACGCGCCAGCGCGCTCCACGGAGTCGGAAGAGCCGTCGCGCGCCGCACCGGGGGCGGTCCGTCAGACGCCCCCACCTTCAAACGGCCCCGTTACCGCCCGCGCCACTCCCCCACCCCCAGACCCCGGCTTGTCTGATCGGTATGCACACCCTGTTGAAAATTAATTTCATTAGCGGACCCCCGCCGCCATCCTGTTTAAAAGCCCCTCATAGCGTATGATTAGCGCGCGCTTCCCCAACTTGGCTGGGAGTGGCGGCCGGGTCGCGAGGTCGCGCCGAATGAAAGAGAACGACTTCATTGTGAGATGACTGGCCCATAAATCATCAGCCCCTTTCTATAAATCACAGCAGATGGCAGGGCGGGAGCCGGGGCTCGGGGGAGCTCGGGGCTGCCGCCGCCGCCGCCGCCGCCGCCCGCCCGCCGCTGCTGCCCGCGTGTGTGACGGAGAAGGACGGAAGGAGGGAGGTAGGGAAGGAAGGGAGGAAGGGAGAAGGGGGGGAGGTAGGACGGGAGGGAGGAAGGAAGGGGGGAAGAAAGGGAGGGAGAAGGGGGTGAGGTAGGATGGGAGGGAGGAAGGAAGGAAAGAAGGAAGGGAGGGAGGAAGGAGGGAAGGGGGGAAGAAAGGGAGAGAGAAGGGGGTGAGGTAGGATGGGAGGGAGCAAGGGGGGGTAGGAAGGGAGGGAGAAGGGGGTGAGGTAGGATGGGAGGGAGGAAGAAAGGAAAGAAGGAAGGGAGGGAGGAAGGAGGGAAGGGGGGAAGAAAGGGAGAGAGAAGGGGGTGAGGTAGGATGGGAGGGAGGAAGGGAGGAAGGGAGGGAGAAGGGGGGGTAGGAAGGGAGGGAGGGAGGAAGGAGGGAGGGAAGGAAGGCAGGAAGGAAGGAAGGGAGGTTGTGTTGAGTCTGTTTGACGCTGAATTCTCGCAGAAGGAAACAACGTGAATCACATTGCACAAAATTTCATTCAAGTAAAAACGGTTTATTTTGGTGGAAGGTGCCACTTGCAGAGCAGCCACAGCCACCACAAGCAGCCACAGCCACCACAAGCAGCCACAGCCACCACAAGCAGCCACAGCCACCTGGATTCAGCCCAAACACCTTTACACCACCACCGTTCTACCTCTTCTTCTTGTTCTACCTCTTCTTCTTGTTCTACCTCTTCTTATTGTTCTACCTCTTCTTCTTGTTTTACCTCGTCTTCTTGTTCTACCTCTTCTTCTTGTTCAACCTCTTCTTGTTTTACATCTTCTTCTTGTTCAACCTCCTCTTGTTCTACGTCTTCTTCTTGTTTTACCTCCTATTGTTCTACCTCTTATTCTTGTTCAACCTCTTCTTCTTGTTTTACATCTTCTTGTTCTACCTCTTCTTCTTGTTAAACCTCTTCTTGTTTTACGTCTTCTTGTTTTACCTCCTATTGTTCTACCTCTTATTCTTGTTCAACCTCTTCTTCTTGTTTTACATCTTCTTCTTGTTTTACATCTTCTTCTTGTTCTACCTCTTCTTGTTTTACGTCTTCTTCTTGTTCTACCTCTTCTTCTTGTTCTACCTCTTCTTGTTTTACCTCTTCTTCTTGTTCTACCTCTTCTTCTTGTTAAACCTCTTCTTGTTTTACCTCTTCTTCTTGTTCTACCTCTTCTTGTTTTACCTCTTCTTCTTGTTTTACCTCTTCTTCTTGTTCTACCTCTTCTTGTTTTACCTCTTCTTCTTGTTCTACCTCTTCTTCTTGTTAAACCTCTTCTTGTTTTACGTCTTCTTGTTTTACCTCCTATTGTTCTACCTCTTATTCTTGTTCAACCTCTTCTTCTTGTTTTACGTCTTCTTCTTGTTCTACCTCTTCTTCTTGTTCTACCTCTTCTTCTTGTTTTCCCTCTTCTTCTTGTTCTACCTCTTCTTCTTGTTTTCCCTCTTCTTCTTGTTCTACCTCTTCTTCTTGTTACTGATGTAGATCCAGACTCGGTGAACGCCGTGTGCGTGGCTGCCGTTACCTCACCGCCAACAGAAAAAGAGGGATTGCAACTTATTTTTGCGTGTGTCCCGCTTGTTTGTTGACTACGAATCGTCCGCCGGTCCTGTGTCGCTTCTGCGGCCGCCCCGGGGGCCCCGTCTGATGAGATGCGGGGCCCCCCGCCCCCCGAGGCCCCCAATGTGTGGCGGTTTTCCAAGATGGCCTCCGTTTAGCAGGTCTAATCTGCCTGCTTAATATGGAGACAACTTCATCCCGGCCCCCTCCCTCCCTCCCTCCTCGCTCCCTCCTCCCTCCCTCCTTCCTCATTCCCTCCTCCCTGGACCCGGTGAGGTTCTGTCAGGCTGACACTGAATGTCCGCCCGGGGAGGACGGAGCCTGCCCGGCGGATTCTCACCTCCATTATTCATCATCATTATTTAACAGAACGTAACCCGGGCCACGGCTCAGTGCCTCGGAATACATTGGCGGTAATAGCCAAATTTAACGGGCGCGTTTGACTCGCCGAAACACGTGTGGTCACTTCATCAGCCCTATTTTATTTATTTTTTATTTTTTTTATTCCTCCCTGCGTGTTCCCATTAGACACTGCAGCATTTTATTTTGCTGAAGTGAGATGCACGGGAAGTTTAAAATGTTGGAAGTTGGAGATGTAACAGTGTTGG
Organism: Zeus faber; assembly: GCF_960531495.2. Taxonomy (NCBI): domain Eukaryota; kingdom Metazoa; phylum Chordata; class Actinopteri; order Zeiformes; family Zeidae; genus Zeus; species Zeus faber. The sequence goes on from NC_137189.1 coordinate 45,471,499, forward strand.
ACATATATTCAGGATAGAAGAAAAATATTTGCAGTATCTACTATAGATTTTACAATAGTATTAAGTACTACTATAGCATATACTGTACTGTACTGTAACACTCCCCACGATGATCTTCAGTAAATTGTTCAGGTAAAATAACTCTGATCTCCTCGTATGGCATAAGAGCTTGACCCAAGTGATGGTCATGGCAGCCACCGCATGGATAGTTGGGTCAGCCCGTGTACAGTAAATGGATAAAGTGTAAACAAATAGCCAGACAATCGACCGAAATTGTGATCGTGACCGCCGACCAGAGGCTGTTCCCCAATTTTTTCCAAAACAGACGTGCTAAATGAGGTGGATACGCAGGCTCACAGTCGGCCGCAGAATATCTTGAATTCAACACAATAAAGTAAACGCAGGCATGAGAACGCGAGACGACAAACTTAAATCCGCATCATCCACAGTGTTACATTTATGATGGAGCGAAATACATATTTGTTGCATAGTGCACACGAAAGTGTACTTTCAGAGACTTTTTATTTCCCTTTAAATAATATATTCCGTTGACTTTAGATTGGACAAATGTATCCAGCCTATTCAATACATGTACCGCAGGCGAGCAAACGTACAGCGGAGCAGTTCCACCAGAAGCCGCTAGAGGGTGCGCCAGCGCCGAAACACCGCTCGGCGCTTTCCAGGGAGGAGCCCGGTTGCTCTTACTTGTTGAGCAGCTTGTGGTATTTGCTCATTCGAGGTGGAACTTTCATCATAAAGCCTCGAGGTGAATTATTAAAAGTTGATGGATGAATGTTGTATATGTTTCTTTCTTTACCTTTTTATTTTTATTTTTATTTTTTATTCCTAGTAGTGGGAATCACCCACGTGATCAGGGGCAGCGGGGGAACGTGGATATGGCATTAAATAGCCGATGGTTGTGGAAGAAGTACACAGAGCTTTCACTTTAGTTGTGGTACAAATACGCGGACACAAAATAAGTAAAAGGGAAAGTACCATGTTGGTGTTTCTACTGAACCGTATCTGTACCAGCTCTTGGCTTAGGCTTTGGCTCCGGGCCTAATTCAGAAGATCCCATCGTTATGCGGGAAGTTTCAGAGAGAAAAGATGCCATACGGTGCAAAGAAAAAAGAAAAGAAGCAAAGCCACAAGCCCGTGCCGAATAAATGTCCAAAATGTCTGAGTCACCGTGTTGGTTCGTCAGGGGATACACAGCGGGCAATTTACTAAGCGCCCGATAACTACGTGTATGAGCTTGTGACGGAGGAAGAGATGGAGGATTAATGGGCCTGTCTCGGCCGGCAGCCCGTCTTCCGGCAGACCTCCTTTCACGCTCCCCCGCCGGACCCCCCCCCGTGACCTCGGGGGTCAGCGTGGGGGGGGGGGGGGGCGGCGCGGCCCCCGATTGGGCGCTCTTAACTCCGTAGGTCCCCCCCCGGAGCCCTGGCGCCTCAGCGAACGCGACTCGACCCACATCTGGTCGAAATTGCCGCCTGTGATAATTGCGGGTGTGATTTGGCCGTGCGAGGGGCACCCCGCGGTGCCCCTCGCAGGAACGGCATCGGTGCGGAACGTCGGCGTTATCGCGAGGGGCTCGTTTTTGAAGATTTCTTTTTTTTCTTTTTTTTTCCCGCAATTGGAGAGCACGGCTGGCGTGCGTGCGATTAAACAACACATTAAAGCCAAACCGCCGTGATCGTACGGCGGTTAGTGTGGATGGAGTGGGAATATGAGGAGATTACAGACTCCGACCAGACACAGGTCACGGAGAGAAGTCGAACCGGTGATTTTTGACCACGCTCCAGTCGGTGGAAACACAGGAGCACCCTCACCCCCCCACTCACTGTGTGTGTGTGTGTGTGTGTGTGTGTGTGTGTGTGTGTGTGTGTGTGTGTGTGTGTGTGTGTGTGTGTGTGTGTGTGTGTGTGCGTGGGTGTGTGTGTGTGTGTGTGTGTGCGTGCGTGTGTGTTTCGCTTTGGAGAGGAAGGATCGGTTAAGAGACATTCAGCCCTTGTGAGTTGGGCGGTGGTGATGGGGCGCTGCACATTCATGTTCTCTGGCGATCCACACGGGAACGCCGTGGGCTAAAGGAGCCGAGGCCTGTTTGCCTCCCTTCTCTCTCTCTCTCTCTCTCTCTCTCTCACACACTCTCTCGCCCCGACCCTTTTTTTTTAAATTTTCCTCTCTTTTCCAGGAAAACCGACAAAACTTCTGGTGGTGAGCCGGCTTGGGCTCACCACCAGAGGTTTTGTCGGTTTTCCTCTGCGACGGATTCCGACGCCTCGGTAAAATAAATGTAAAAAATAAATAGCGACGCATCCCCATGAGGGGCTGTGCCAGGAACCGCTATAAATTACAAGAACCGACATTTTGATCAGGCAAGAGTTGAAAAATGTAGCAACAAAAAAAAAAAAAGAACCCCCCCCACCCAAAAAAAGCAGCCGAAAAAAACAAAAACGCAGCCGAAAAAACAAAACAAAAAAAAAAACCTAACCGTGGGCGTCTTAGCATTCCCTGATCCCCGAGCCTCGTTCGAATTTTCTCCGTGTGCGACGCTTCGTGAAGGGATTTTTAATTTCTAAATTCTGTCCAGGACGAGCAGATGGCGTCTGAGCGTTTCTCCGCTCTCTTCTTCTCGGGGATTGAGATGAAATGCGCGTCCAACGCCGAGAGCCGCGACGACCGACGTCCCCGGTCCAGACCCCCGCCCTCCACCACCACCACCACCACCACCACCGCCCGCCCGCCCGCCCCCTCCACCCGCCCCCTCCACCACTCCGTAATGACTCCATGATCAGCGTCTGTCGGGTTGACGGCAGAGAGGATCTCCGGCGGGGTGGACTTCCGCGTGGCGGCGCCAAGGGCGGAGGGAGCGTTTGAAGGTGGAGGCGCTCTAACAAGCCAGACCTGGGCCTCAGTCAGTACCCCTCCTCCCCTCCCCCGCCCGATCCGGTCCCGTCCAGACATTAATGCGAGTTATGGTCTGATAATTTAATAACGTGGCCGACTTGATCCGTCCTTTTGATTACAATTATCATCAGGCAGGGGGTTGCGTTCCATCATCAGAAGAATAAACACCATCCATCATCCTTGTGATGATTAGCCGCTGACAGCCCCCGAGCCGCGCTTTGCATAAATGGCTTCCAAGGCGGACGAAGGGGTGGAGGGGGGGCTGGTGTGGGGGGTGGGGCGTTGGGGGGGGGGGGGGGGGTGGACTTTTCATCGTCAAGGAGATGAGATGATGGTTGGCGTTGTTTAAGTGCAGGTTATTACACATTATTATTAGTCTGTTCTGTCTCCCTCTCTCTCTCTCCCTGTCTCTCCTCTCTCTGCCTTTTCTGAAGGGTTACGTCAGGGGGAGTGGACACTGAGCGCGTGCACCAGGGCCCCGGGAAGTCCTTCCAGCTTGGACCCCCGAGGTGCCAGAGCCATGCAGGGAGCTGGTACGGAACAACGGTCTGCAACCCCCCCCCCCCCCCCCCCCCCCCCAAAAAAAGGAACCCACCACCTACACACACACACACACACACACACACACACACACACACACACAATTAATTGGACTGGAAAATGATGCAGCATTTCCCGCCTGTTGAAACAGCTTGTACAACAACAAAAAAAACCTAAATCAGAAAAATAACAGTAAAAACAAAGCAACAATTTCACATTTTAGGGGTCCTCCCCTGATGTTGGTCTTGGCCAAAAAAACCCCCAAAAAAACCCACAAAAAAACAACAACAACCCCAAAACGTGACCAAACTAGCAGTGCTCAAATCACCGTTGCATCAGTTTGGTGAATGTTTAATGGCGTCCTGTGTTATCTTTGTCTGCTGTCCGGTGCGCCCAAGAGCACACGAGGAGGAAGGCTTTTCTGGTTGGTGTTGTGTGTGTGTGTGTGTGTGTGTGTGTGTGTGTGTGTGCACGTGTTTGCGTACGTTTGTGCACGTGTGTGTGTGTGCGCGTGTGTGTGTTTTTCCTGAATAATGTGTGTCAAACCTCTGATTGCCCCTATGAGTCTTGAGTCACACACACACACACACATTCACGATTTCAATTTGTTCTCCGTTCATACCTAATGTTTTTACAGGCTATGAAATAATAGCCGGCCAGGCCTGGTAAATGCCGTCTTCGCCAGCGGTGGAAAGTAAAACAAAAAAGAAGAATTGAGATACAAACATTGACTGTTCTTCTGAGACGTACTCAGGGACCCTTTGTTCTGGTGTTTCTTTCTTTCTTCTTTTGAAACGTCGGGCCAGGATGAGCGTCCCTCTAGGAGAACGTGTTTTCACCATCCAGCCACAATGGGGTTCAGCATCTTCAAAACCACCTTTGTTGGTAAAATCCCACCAAACAAACAAAAAAAACCCCCCACCTATCATTTATTATTTATGTAAAAATAAAAAAAGAACACAAACAACACCGTTACGCCGCTGACCCTTCACGTCGGCGAGATCAAAGATGGCAGCGGCTGGCGTTCGGGGTGTTTTCGTGCCCTCGGGGTGAGCGATACATGTCCTGCGTTCAGGTTGCGGAATAAGCGGTGCAAAGCATTTTTTGTGTTTTTATCCGTTTTATATCACTATGTCCGCCAGAAACTCATCAGCGGTGATCTCCTACGGCCGCGATGTGCTCGTGGATATAAAAATATATAAAAACTCTGTTTGGGAGAGATAAGAGATCGTACATTCTAACAACCCTTCCGTCCGAGGGTCCGTGCCATGCGGAGCGTCTGATTGGTCGGCTTGGCTTGTCACTTTGACGCATCGCGTCTCATTTGCATGAAGTCAAACCAAACTCAGGTTATTTTTTGGCTGCGCTCACCTTCCCGCCTCCAATCCATCTACATGTATCTAACCCTAACCCTAACCCTCTATTTATCTATCTATCTATCTATCTATCTATCTATCTATCTATCTATCTATCTGTCTGTCTGTCTGTCTGTCTGTCTGTCTGTCTGTCTGTCTGTCTGTCCTGTCGCTGTTGTGAAAATGAAAATGACAACATATTGCCAGCACCAAAAAAACAGGCCTTCCCTCACGTTGAAGTTGACACTTCTTTGCACCTTGTTTTCCGCCGGGAATAATAATTGTGAGGGAGTTAAACTATTCTCCGGGGAATTCCGTTCAGGACGACTCGGAGCCGACCGACTCTCCCGACCCTCGGTCGCCGTTCGCCGGGAAGCCATTGCTCACCGCGGTTTACAGCAGCCCAATCAAACGAGTCTCAAAATTAGAGTAAACTATTCATGTTTTATGTTTTTTTGACGAAGTTTGTTTTCCATTTTACTCACCTTTTTCTCCCCATCCGAGCGACACGTCGAGCGACTTCTTAAATGACGAGTCAAGTTTTATCTCATCGTTCGGAGGCTCATCATGAAAGGCCGATGTTTTGTTTGGGATTGTGTTTTGGTGTCATTCCGGGACACCTCGTGGACAAGGGTTTGAGGAGAGAGCAGAGAGCGGGGAGGGATGGACAGATGCCCAGAGAGAAAAGGAAAGAGTAAGACGCTGAGAATAAGATTTGACATAGACAGATGGAAAAGAGAGAGAGAGAGAGAGAGAAGGAGAGAGAGAGAGAGAGAGAGAGAGAGAGAGAGAGAGAGAGAGAGAGAGAGAGAGGCAGTCGTAGTAAATGAAGAGAGTAACTGAGGGATGGACGGAGTGGTTTTAATGAGAGGAGGGAGAGCTGGAGGTCCCTCAGTGAGCAGAGGTGCCGTTCCTGACCTCCCTCAGCTGCTGCCGGGGGCCACCCCCCTCACCCCCCCACTACCCCCACCCACCCCCTTCCCCCCCACCCACCCACCCCCGACACAGTGACACCCCTTCAGCTGGAGATCCTCCACCACCACTGCCACCACCACCACCATCTCCCTCCATCCCTCCATCCTTCCGCCCTCTGAGGTGAATCTCCACGCTTAAACTGAAATACTCGCCGCTCATTTTCGAGAAAATATTTCCTGATCTCATTTAAACCAAAAATGCAAAACAACGTATATTTTTAAAGATCGCTGCTAGGGACAACGGAGAAATGAATGATATGCTGAATATGATTCCCTGGCCTCTAATCCAGGCAGGTTTTTGCAAAGGGATTCGGAAAAAGACGTTTAATGGCTTATTAAAGGGGGAACAGTTCCACTCTCGATCCAGGTGACCACGGAGACTGTGTGAGGTTTTGGGATATAACGGCTGATGTCCCGCAAAGCCCCTTGTTCTCCCCATCGAGCTCGAGGCGCGTTTCCACAGCCGGGCAGTCACGAGGAGCGCCCTTGAGCAAGGCACTGACTCCCCCCCCCCCCCCCCCCCCACACACACACACCCCTCCTCTTACCTTCTCAGTCACTGTAAGTGGCTCTGAACGATGGCAGCAGCATCGAAGCCTTTGTATGTAAATGCCGACCTCCGCTTGAAAAGGACTGCGTGATTACATGTAAATGATGGCGGAGGCTCTCCGCTCGTAGATAATGGACGCGGCGATTGTTTTTTAATACCTCTCAGTGTTTTGTTTTTTGTCCCCCGTTTTTTTTTTTTCCCTCTTTCGTGACGGGGCCATTAATATCGCCGAGTCCCTAAAACAGATGGTACGATGTTGGAAAACAGATGTTATTTTGCATAGGAGCGGATAATGAATATGCATGGCGTATTAGTTCATGACACCCACGGCCCTCGACAGTGATTGGCCCCCGCCCCCACCCCTCCCCACCCCCCATCTCCCTCCGACGACTCTGCCCCTTTCCTCCGCTTGTCAAATCAATGTTCCTCTTTTTGTTTAAACTTCCATCGTTTGAAACTAAACATAATGGAGTTCGCTGTGGTCGCTTTTTTTCTTACATCCGACGCGTGGCGGTGAGTTCATGCCGTCGGACGCGTCCGCCATTTGGTTCCAGGAATCAGCCGCCGACGTCAAAACAAAAGCGAAATTCATCCTTTCTGACTCTGACGGACGTGTTCCCTCCAGCTCGTTTAAAGGACGGGATGGGGGGAGGGGGTGGGAACTGGGGACCTTTTTTTTTTTTTTTTTTTTTTTCCCACGGCGCTGACCTCGCCGAGGAGGGCCATTATTCAGAGGGTCCTGGTAAATATTAAGCAGGCACTGACACGGGAGCCCTCAGGGTTTACCCCCGGCTCGGTCCCCGCAGCCGTATTGAAATGAGAAGAGCGGAGGGATGTAAGGTCGGAGACATGAGTTATTTATACCTGACGGGGGTGGAGGGAACTAATTAAAACTACTCTCGTTGCTGTAATTGAGGTTTTGTTTTTTTTTTCTTTTTGTTTTCTTGACTCTGTCAGTGACTGTTAGAACGCCCCATCGCCGCAGAGCGCTTCGCCTCGCTCACGCTTGAGCGTTATATATTTATAAAGTATGAGCGTTATTTCAACCCCAGTCGGTCAACTAACGATTTTAACTGAATTTTCCATGAATTGATAATTCACGTTTAGAGTTTTAATTCATATTTTCGTTATACAGTGGAACCTCGCATCACGGGTTTAATTCGTTCCATGACCGAGCTCGTTTTACAAATGAATTTTCCCCATTGAAATTAATTGAAATGTAATTAATCCGTTCCAAGTCCCCAAAATCACCCCAAAATCACCCAAAAATCATTTTTATGGGTTTTGAAACAGAAAAGGTGTAGTTACACTACACAGGTTACATTTTCATGTTTATCAAGCTAAACACTGGGAAAACACAATAGGGACCCTTCCACAACGAGATAGCCGCGTGAACTGAGCGCGTGCGAGCCGAGCGGTCGCTGTACGGACCTCGCTCCTAACGTGGATTTCCACTCGTAAAACAAGACAACAATTTGCACGAACCTCGGCTCGTAGAACAAATTACCCGTTAACTGTTTGACTCGTAATGCCAGGTTCCACTGTATAGGCATTTTTTTAAACGGGTCTATCTCCGGAGGACGCAGTTATACACGTTTAAAAAACAATAATTACTCATATAATAATTACGCTTTTTTTCATTATATTATATTATATTATATACCCAATACTTTTTACATCTCTGATACTTTGTCGCATGCCGCCGGGTGTTGCGGTTTATTAATGGTGGATGGTTGTTTTGTTGACTGTGAGAAATGTAAAATTGTTGCACGAGTCCTTTTCTCAAAAAGTTAAATGACTTGAGGAAACTGATCATTTTAGGACATCCATGGCGGAGCACCCCGGGGGGCAGCGCACCAAACCTGCTCTTTCAAACCATGCTCTTTCCTTTAACGGTTCCGTCGTTCTTCCCTCCATGTCTTCTCTCTCTCTCTCTCCCTCCATTTCCCCTCTTTTCGGCTCTCCAAC
>NC_137189.1:45484795-45492295 GCF_960531495.2 Zeus faber
TTTCCGGGGCCTCGTCGGATTCCACAGCCCGGGAACCCCCCCACCCCGCACCCCGACTTAACATCTCTGAGAGAATAAGGAATCCGGTGGCAAAAGCAATCAAAACCCTTACATCAGGCCAAACCTCGGCTGAATTCACTGACAGGCTAAAATCATTTGTTCCACTTCCCACCCCCCCCCCCCCCCCCCCCGGCGCTCGGAGCCCGCCGTCCCCCGCACCAATCGCTGTCTGTTTTATGTGGTTTCAGCCGCGTCCTCTGGGCCTCGCTGTCAGTGCTAATATTGGGAAACACGCGGCGGGCCTCCGTAAAGCCGCTCGCCCAGCCGATCCACCGCCGCAGTTAACGCCTCCTTCTCCGCCTTTGAGCTGAATCTGCATTGTGTCAACGCCGTTTCTCCCCGCGGGCGGGGTAAAGACGAGGTCGAGGGGAGACGATTTCAAGAAGGGGAGCCGGTTTTAACGCGTCTTTCCGCGGCGGCGACCTTTCTTGTTGGTGAAGGGTTTGTTGGCGGTGCGGGCGCGGGGTGCCGCATTGTCGGTGAGGGGGTCTGTAAATGCCTGCTTCAAAGACAAAAGTCTGGCTCTTGAATTATTGAGGCAATCAACCCGGTACATCTAAGGGGAAGTGATCAAGGGCGGCCGTGATGAATAATCTTCAGTCGGTCGGACGGAGAATCAGAGATGAAATGACTTGATTCAACGCGGAACACGGAGAGTTCACGGTGCATGGAGGAGCTTCCTGTTCTGGCAAGGCTGCTGCCCAAGTCGCAGGTTAGAAACATGACGGCCGTGTGCGGTATCTCGTCTTTAGGTGGAGCTTTCCCGATATTTTGGTTTCACGTTCTCACCTAGATCCTAAACATGAGCCGCGCGGGTTTTATTTTTCATTAATTTCATATTTAATTTAATGTGATTCAATCCCGGTTGGCTTTATTAACGATATTTATTGGGGACTTTTTGCCTTTACTGGAAGGTGTAACAGGTAAACATTTGATTTGCTTGTTGCGCAAATAGCCAATGACATATCGGGTATTCCACATCTGTATTATTCAAACACAAATAGCAGTTGTATAAAACAATGTCAATATTTATTCCATAAAAATGTACAAATAATATTTACATACTATTAGAACAACAAATTGGCAAAACAATGTACAAAAGCAATTTTGAATCTCTTTGCATGTGTCCATAATTGCGCTGGTCATTTGCCCCTTACTGCAAGAGAGCGATGTCTTTTCAACCCTTAGATTCATTATTCCAGTCATGACGTTGGTCTCAGATGGCCCCTGCTGCGATGTCTCCATTAAAATTAGCCAAAAAAAGGGAAAATGCATCAGACATTCAATAGAGCATAGAGCAATAGAGGCCACTCACAATCGCTTGAAAATGATATGATCACAAAATAAAACAAGGTAGTACATTGTTGTAATGTGTTTTTTTTTACCCATCTTTTGCAGTTGACTATAAAAGAGACTATAAAGAGAAAATTAACCAAAGTGATGTTCTTAGGTTTAACGGGTAAACTGACCCAACAACCAGGAGGTAATGGTACATTCTGTATCCCATTGGCACGTAATAGCATTTCTAAATTGTTCCGGGTCAAGTATGCTGAAGCAGAGTTTTCACCATATGTCCAGTGGTGGTGAGTACCAGCTTGTTTCCATCGTACATGGCTCATAATATCTTTAACCCTTTTTGTCACCAATCGGTGCTTCAAAATCTTGGAGGAGCCGACGAAACTCTGCTTGACGTGGCCATACATTCAGCACGTTTTCCTTGGGTAACCTCTCTCCCTGTCCCGGATGATGGGAACCTCGAAACCTCAAATAACCGATACCTTTGTGGTATGGCAAAGTCATTTTGAACAAACTTCTAGTCACAGGTAAAATGACGTACTGTATGAGATTAGAGCTTTTGAGCTATTGGAGCTTTTACTTTATCATTTCTGCCATACACAGCGCTACACAGTTAAAGACAGGAAGAGAGAACCCGCATTTATTTTTTGTTTAGAAAACTCCCTGGAGGAGAATGATATGGGTACACCCTTTAAAGAAGGAGCGTGCACAGGGCCTTTCATCTTCTTGTGGTCCAATGCATATATGCTTATAGGGCGCATTTCCACCATGTATTTTTGTGAGAGCCGCACACACAGAGAAAATAGTTGTACAAACACACTAACACTTCACAGATATTCGGCGGCCATTGGGCGTGCGGCGTAAACCTGGCGCTAGGCACTTGGTAAAGAATTTTACTGCAGATCTGTACATTCATGTACAACAATAAGAATTGTGCTGCTGTGCTGCTGTTTATACTGTATTCACTACCTAAGGCAAAAAATATGGCTTTTCAAAAGGTATTGCCATTTTAAATAGTTAACAAAAGAGACTGTACACGACATAGGGCTTATATCGGCAGGGGCATTTCGGCACACACGCTTCGTCCGTTTTCATTCGCTGCTGTAAAGTCTTTTCTGTCATTTGTTGACCCCAGAACTCGGTTGTTCTGTTGATGTTTGTCACTGTCGAGGACCCAGTATGTTGCTAAGACATCAAGTCTAGGAATTTGCTCTCTTCTGCCAGAGCCGTCAGCAGTGAGCTCATGTCTCCAATGGCCATGTTTCCTGTCCCCACTGGCACCGAGGGAAGCGTGACCGAGCTTCTGGGCGTGGTGAGCCGAGAGGAATTCGGGGAGAAGCTTTGAAGGAGACCTGGACTGAGGGCTCCCGATACAAGGCTAGAGTGGTCCCCATCATCCAGCATGATATCAAAGTCTATCTCCGTCTGGTTGGGAAGCGGTTGAACTAAGTCCAGAGTCCTGGAATCTGCCCTGGAAGATGACATGTGTTTTTCAGCACATCCTGTGACAAACTGGAGTAGGTCCACCACGGAAGAAGTGTGATGGTTTCTGTTGTGCTCAAAGACTTGAATCTGTCCTGTATAGTACATAGCGCTGTCGTTGGAGTTGCCACTGCAGTATTGCCCGCTAGGAGAGTTTTGGACATTGGACAATTTGGCTGTACCCTCTGGGTTGGTTACATTCAGGTTAGACTGGACAAGCTCTATCTTCTGCAATGCGTTTGGTCCCGAATGACGCCTGTTTCGGTATCTGGGTTCTGCTGGAGGTCTTGGTTGCAGCAGTCCTTGGTTCCCGCTCTGCGTTGCATACTGGGATGCCAGGTGACAACTCTGGTGCAACCCAGGACTCTCCTCACGTTTGACCTTCACACACTGACCTTCTAAACCATTGTATTGCAGGCCATCATTCTGCAAAGGCTGCTTTTCGCAGCTCGGGCTGAGCATGCTGACATTAACTCCTGTTGTGTTATTACAAGGTAGATGATGACTGGCATTCCCATTAGCATCAAGACCAGTGCGTTGATCCAAGTGATATGGAGAACGGACAGATTCATTGGGGTTTTCTGTCTGTTGAAACATTTGATGCTCAACACGGTCACTGTTTTGGCTTTTGCTTTGCTGCTTGGTATAAGCAGGGTTCTGAATCTCGCCTTGGTCTGAGTTGACATTGGTGTGGAAGGGTCTAAAACTCTGGTTTTGTTGGACAACAGCCAAGTTTCCTCTGGCCTGTGGTTTGGACTGGTGTTTTGTGTCTCCCACAGTTTCTGAAGACATTTGGTTCCACTGGGTGGCCCCATCAGTGCTACTCAGCCTTGCTGTAGACAGGCGCAGCAAATGTTGCTGTTGCTGCTTTCGTGGACTTATGTTGCAACCACGAGAAATTTGCATGCCTGCATTGATGCTGGCATTAACAGTGGGCGTCCTTCTCTGATAGTATGACAGCTGACCAAGGTTTGAGTTTTCTTGCAAATTCTGTGCCTGCTGATGGTTTGCTGATTGACTGTGAGTGACTCTTTCATTGTGGATGCTGAAGCATTGCACTCCATCCTCCGATAACATCCAATGTTCCTCAGAAATGTCATGGGCCATGTTGTCCATGTTGATGTTCTCTGAAATGCTTGGTGGTCGAGGGTCATAGGGGTGGCTGCCATCCAATCGCAAGAACCCTTGCTGGGCCAGCAGTCTCTGATTTGTGGCAGGCAGACGCCGGAGAGGCAAGCTTTCCCGGCCACCTAGTGTACCCATGCTGTTGTAGCGCTGTATCTGCAGACAGCTGAGTGGCTCCAGTGCTGGTCGTCTCACTGGATCGCTGGCTCGCCTGGGGATGTTTGAGGGGACCTCATGGGGCATCATGCTGCAAGCTGCGTAGTCTGTGCATTGTTTGGAAGAGGAGTTGGAGGTGGGACTAACACGGTGCATCTCCTGGGAATCTGCATAAAGGGCCATTCGGGTCTTCAGACTCATTCGCTCCATGTTTGGGAGAGGTGTGGGTGGTGCCCCCCCAGTGGCTGCGGCATACTTGGCTTTGAGGTGGTAGTGCTGGGCTGGGGTGAGGCTGAGAAGGCCAGGGTGGCCACCATCTCCTCCTTCTCCACCCAATCCACCCCCGCATTGGCTGGCCTCACTGGACCGCCTGGACATGTCGGTGGAGATGGGATCGTAGGAATCGGCAGAACTGATGTTGCTGTGGCGGTTCGTGCCGAACTGCGAGGTCTGGCTGGAGCGCCGGCTGGAGAAGCAAGGGGAGATCCCAGAAGACCTTCTGCTCAGGGTGTAGATGGAACTCAGGGTGCTTGCAGTGCTGTCCCGGCGCTCCGACATCTGGCCCTGCAGCGTAATTTTACCAGGGCTCAGGTCAGACAGGCTGGCAACAGGAAAGGAACCTTGGATCCTTGGATTATCTAAGAGGGACCCTGTGAACCACAGGAAGGTAAAAAAAAAATAGTCAGGACATTCCTAGGACTCTGAAATTAATGAGAATGATTGATTAAAAAAAACCCATTGTCAATCATTGATTTAACCAGAACCCTGTTAAAAGGTTTTCAACATTCCTTCAACATTAAATTCTTCAATTTGGCTCATTGTAAACGGTCTTCCTGTTTATTATGGATGAATATACAAGGACGATTGTCTACTCACCGCCTGCCGATATGGGTGGAAGCATGGTGCTAGTTCTGTGGAGCAGGGGCGCTGGCTCACTCGCCCACATGCAGGAGTCCCTCACCGTCTTCAGCTTCTCCTTCTTCAGCCGCTCCAGGTGATGGCCGATGCCCAGCTGCTTGTGGAGGTGGAGGCCCATCACCGCAGCCCCACCGGGGGAACCTCCGTGGCTCAGGTAGTCCATCAGGGGAAGGTCATCCAGGGTGTCTGCGACATCCGGGGCTGAGAGTTCCCCAAGGCTCCCCCCGCTGTGCCCTGCCGTCTCTACTCCACTGTCATTGTTGGCGGCGCTGCCAAGTGGCGATGGCTCGCTGCTACATGACGACTGACCGCCAGGACTGGACTGATACACCTGCGGGGGAGGGACGGTGAGGTGAGGAGGTGAAGAGAGACAGGCGATAGGGCAGTAATAGTGGATTGAATGAGGGCACAAATAGAGGGAGAAATATTCAAGGCATGAGGAGAAGGAGAACAAGGGGCGTGAGTGATAAAAACCATGACGCTTTCAAGCAAAATGTAAAGAAAGGAAAGACAAAAAAATCTCCGCCATGACTAAATGGACCATTTGCAAACGTGGCAGCAGGAACAGTGAATGGCGTCGACTTTTATCTTCCCCGGGCTTAATTGTAAATAATGAGTTAGTAAAGGAGGCACTTGTACCGCAGATTACAGGCTGTCTTATTCTGTCTGTGATTTAGAAATGTGCAGGATGAAAGCAAGCCCAGGCCCGAGCCTGAGCCTGAGCCAGAGCGCTGGCCGGGTTGTCAAAGGCTGTTAATTCACTGTTTTAACTCTAGTATATTGTGCCTTAGTAAAACACAGCTTATGTGGGGAAGTGCGGGGTTTCTACATTTAAGTAAAGCATTTGTCTCTCTTTTTACAGGATATATATTTTTAAGATTTTTAAGTTTTTATTTTTTTGTGGCTGAATAGCACAAATTCCAAATGCATTTTGCTGTTGTCATTTTTTTTTTTTGGGGGGGGGGGGTCATTTATGCTGATGGATAACTTAACTTGTCTGCATTAAACTTAGGACGAAGGATCATTTTGGCATGTTGGTGCTTCCCCGGATCACAAAATTGAACGGTTCTCCGTTTCTTGCGTGAATCACCTAAACAACATCGTCATGTGTGGGCATCTGTGCTAATCATTCAACTCCGCCCATCGCTCAGACACTGCACTGGTAATTATTATTATTAATAAAGTTAATAATTTACCACAAAATAATAATTACAGGTGGATTTTTACCAAACTGACTTTGACGTCATGCGGCCCCGTTCTGGGGCTGATTTTAATATCTGCAATTCTAGAAAAAAACTGTTTACGTAGATGAGTGTTGTTGGCGCATGTACTTCACCCAGTACAGAATGCATCCCTCTTTCACTGGTGACAATCATTTATTTGGATGGCCTGTCTTGATCACAGCTTGATAGTTGGCACTATTTCCCTCAGTACGCCCAAGCATATTGCCTAAGGTTTTAATATTAATCCCGGGTCTGCTTTCATCGTGGTAGGACGCTCAGATCTGTGCTATAGGTCTGTGAGCCTCTGCATCTGACAGCAGGACCGGGGCTGCGAGCGGCGTTGTGCCTGGATGCCTCCCAAGTCATGAGAAACTGCACGAATGAGAAACAACCCTTTCAGTACAAAGATGACGGTGCTCCATGCAATGGGATTGAAATGGACCACGCATTGTTCACTTTAATGGACAATGCGACGACAACACATTTCTCAGTAATTGCGGGAGATTCAAATTTTTTTTGGGAACAATCTCTTCCAATGATGAAGGGGCGGTGTCATGGAGGTGATCCGGGCTCACCTCAGCAAGGTCTGTCCTTGTGGAAAGTTGAAAGGGAAGAGACAGAGACGACACAGAGAAAGGTTAGAGCTTGTCTAGGGTTAGTGTCTACTGTTAGCGCGGAAGGAACAGATTCAAATCGGAGCGAGCCAAACTTTGTTTCTCCGAAAAAGCAACATTTTCATTTAGTTCGTCTTTATTTTTCACTGCACACACCACGACACATGCATACATGCATCTGTCTGTCTGTCTGTCTTTCTGTCTACCTACCTACCTATTTGTCTGTCTGTCTGTCCGTCCGTCCGTCCGTCCGTCCGTCCGTCCGTCCGTCCATCTATCTATCTATCTATCTATCTATCTATCTATCTATCTATCTATCTATCTATCTATCTATCTATCTATCTATCTATCTATCTATCTATCTATCTATCTATCTATCTATCTATCTATCTATCTATCTGTCTGTCTGTCTGTCTGTCTGTCTGTCTATTATCTATCTATCTATCTATCTATCCATCCATCCATCCATCCATCCATAGAATAAATCAATGAGGTTGTTGATATGAGGGTTTGAAACGTTCTGTGACATTTTCCACTGCATCCAAATCTCAGCGTTGCAGCTGCTGTCATACTGTAGCTCTAGTGTAATAAAAGGCAGCGCTCCCTCCTGGTGCCGCTGACATCAT
>NC_137189.1:45494795-45512295 GCF_960531495.2 Zeus faber
GCTTACCTCACGCCGAGCGTAGTTTATTTCCGCCTATTTCGAGATACTCAAAATACAACAGGGGTGAAATGTGAACGTATTTGGAGTTTGGTGCGGACGCGGTACCTCGTTGGAGTGCGTGCGGTTCTGGTGCTTGGCCCGGTCCGAGGCGTTGGAGAAGGCTTTGTTGCAGCCCTCGTGCTCGCAGACGTACGGCTTCTCCCCCGTGTGCGAGCGCAAGTGGGTCTTGAGGTTCTCCAGACGCGAGTAGGCCTTGGAGCAGCCCTCGAACTGACGGGTGAGGGAGGGAGGGGGGAGGGAGGGGGGAGGGAGACGGAAGATTTGCGCCTCGTTCTGAAAAGCCATCACATCGGGAGTCTCCTTGGCCGAGGTTTGCAGATCAAACCAAACTCCGGCTGGAGTGGGTCGGAAAGGAGCCCCTCCACGGCTCCTAACCGGGACCCTGACAGTGTATCTAAGCCAACAATGTAGGATTCACTGGAGTTTATTATGAAAAATGATATAAACCTCAAAGGGAGATACATGTGTTCAAGATTTATATTTCTCAAAATAAATTGCAACTACATTGAAAAATTCAATGAAAAGTGAAAATGTACAGCTCAAAGTTTGAGTCTGATTCATCAGTAATAACAGTAATGACAAAATAGTATGTAGTGTGTAGTATGTATTATTATTTATTATGCGTGTATCATTACATATATATATATCTATATATATCTGTATATATATATCTATATATATATATATATATATATATATATATATATATATATATATATATATATATATATATATATATATATATTCAAGATTTCAATTTGTCACACGCATACAGGTATGCAGGGAAAAGCAAGTGGCAGAGATTGTGCACATTTTTAGCAGCAATACAATTTCCAATATAACAATGTATAAATTAAATAGTATAAAAATATAAATATGATAAAAAGGTGGACATTACAAACAAAAACAAAACAAATATTCCGTGAAAAAGTAGATCAAATCAAGTCCAAAAAAATCGAGTCAGTATATCCAAAGAAAAATTTACACATACACATATTTAAATATACATATAAATTGTATGTGTGTGTGTGTGTGTGTATGTGTGTGTGTGTGTGTGTTTTGCCAGCAGACAGTGTGCATGCAAAGCGGTGCCCATTGGCTTACATGCTCACTAACCCTTCCTGGTGGTGTTGAGGCACCCTCAAAGGCCCCCGCCCCGCCTGCTGCGGCCCCCTGGTGACCCTCTAGTTACTCACCGTGCACTTGTGCGGCTTCTCCCCGGTGTGTCTGCGCATGTGAACCACCAGCATGTACTGGGCCTTGAAGGGCTTCTGCTCCCGGGAACACTCCTCCCAGCGGCACACAAACTCCTTCTTCTCTCCGTGGATGTGGTCGTTATTGATGTGCTGTTGGACACACACACGCACGCACACGCGCACGCACACACACACACACACACACACACACACACACACACACACACATTACACACATTTAAATTTTGATCCACAGAGGGAGAAATGTACTGCACTCACATAAATATACATGGCAGGAATATACAGAAATTAGAGGAAATCAATAGATTGAATTTTCTAGACGCGTGTTTCAGGGCCCGCTCTGGCCTTTTTTGGAGCCCTAGACGTGATCTGTAGAGGGCCCCCCGCCCCCCCTTAGGCTCTGCAGCGTGCACACCCACAAAACCCCGCACGGGTGCATCCTCCCTCCCATGCACACTGCACACCTCACCGCCCGAACTCCACCCGACCTGCCCTCCGATGCTGCCGCCTCGCCTCCATCCATCTCAACCCCCGGTGGCAAAACACGCGTCGGGGGTCTGGGGGGAATTTGATTTCAGAGACCTTTATTCCTGCTTTCTGATTAGGTTTTATGCAAGCCGATCACAAAATAACGAGCCAACAAAATACACACAGTAAGGAAAGAAACAACGTTTTTTACTTTTTTTACCTTGTTTGTCCATTTTTAAGTAAGACACATACTGATCAATTTTCCATTTCTTTGGGTTTTTTTTAGTTTGTATTTTAGTATTGTAACACTGCGTGTGTGCGTGTGTGTGTGTGTGTGTGGGTGTGTGAGATTTTATTTCATTTTTTCATTTTTAGCCTTTGATGAAGGATTTCACCCTCTTTGATGAAAGGATCCCCTCGTCCCCACAATTTGGATAAAATCAATCATTTGAGGGGAAGCTGCAGCTTCCGCGTGTTTGGATGTACGGGCGGGGGTTGGGGGGTTGGGGGGGGGGGGGGGTGATGATACACAGCCTGTGCAGGTATTGAGACAACACCGTGGCTGAATATTGGATTCGATTGACCAGCTGGATGTAATCCCTTCACCGTTTTTCGAGGCGTATAAATCTACGTGCAGCATTTAGCAACGATGCAGGGTCTCGTCAGCGGCGGCGCAGCACTAGGGCGGAGGTGAATAATGTTATTCTTTCATCCCTCAGCTCCATCACAACGCAACGAACAGACGTTTTAAAGTGCCGACCTTTGCTATGAAGGTCCCTAGAAGACAGACACACACACACACACTCTCTCTCGTTCTTACATGGACCAGCTGCTCCTGCGTGTCGTACTCCTTGCAGCATTCCTCCCACTGGCAGTTGGTCTCGTACACGGCCTCCGGCTCGTGCCGGCCCTCCTCTCGGTCCAGGTCATCCTTCGTGTCCATCAGACCCATGTGGTCCTGCGGGGGGGGTTAAAGGTCAAAGGGTCGGACACAACGGACGTCATCAGAAGGATGTTGAACTTGTAGGCTGTATTAATACATCGAATGATGCAGCAGCTTTACGTTCATCGGGACAACTGCGAGTGAGAACTGTGAGTAGTGATGGACGGTTCGACTCCTTTTTGAGGCTGGGTAATCCATGAGACACTCCGTAGAGACTCGTTTCATTTTCAGACTTTTTGATCATTTGATTGAGTTGGTGTAACGCACGGTGAGTGAGACAGGGCCGACCGAGAGTCACAAGGAATGGAATTCTCCCAAGAATCATTTAATTCTGTCAAAATGATGTAATTATGTATTCATATGTCAATCAAATTAAGTCAAATGCCGTTTTTTTTTTTTGTTTTTTTTAATTGGTCTTTAAATTAATCCTCAGTAATTATTTTAGGTTTGTCAATCAAAGTTTCACTCGCTCACCCAGCTCTTCTGCTGGAGTGACTCCCAAGTCATTTAAAATACTTGTTCGCTACAAACGAATCGTTCGGCAGAAAAAAAAAGGTTTGGGAAACACTGGGCTACCGGTCTGCAATGTTGACATCTAGTCCGTTTTACCCGGCGTTCTGTGCGCACACACACGCACACACACACACACACACACACACACACATACAAATGTGCTGACTCCAGCATGTTTGTCTTTGCCCCGTGCGCACTGTCTTCATCAATTGTGGTGGCCCCAGGGCGACGCCGCGCACCGCCGTCCCCATGCATCAACACGGGGCCCGCCTCGCTGTCAGACGGGAGCCGGGAATTTGTCAAAAGACAGAGAACGCGAGGAAAAGGAGAGAGAGAGAGAGAGAGAGAGAGAGGAAGAGAGGAAGGGAGGGAGAAAGGGAGAGGGAAACGGAGCCGGAGAGGGAGGGCGGCGTTCCGCGGGTGACAATAAGTCAGACGATATTTCAGGAAAATGAAGTGCTCCGGCACAGTTTACAGTGTCCGGGGAGGCAGGGAGGGAGGGAGGGAGAGGGAGAGAGAGAGAGCAAACGATGGGATGCATAGCTCCAATCAGGCAGGAGTTTTTCTCCCACACTCGCTCCGCGTCAGGGTCAGCGGAGGTTCCCGGCCCCAAGGGGGGCCCCCCGGCACCCAATTGATCAGGATCAGTGATTTTGGCGACGGTGGCGGAAAGCCCTCCGAGGGGCTCGAAAAAACTAGAACCGGCGTTTGATTGGTCAACTCCATTCGACTTCACTGAACTGATTCTAAAGTCTTATTTAAAAACAAGTCTGTGTTTGTGAAATGATTCTCAATACAGACAACATTTTTGTAATATGGAATTAGATGAGACAGAATTAGAATTTGTTTTTCAAAGTGCTCCTCTCCTCGAACATGGCGCCGCTAAACCCATTGGGACCCAATTGTTTTTTGGAGGAAACTGAAAAAAAAAAAAAAAAAAAACATCTTTCCAAAAGTTTTGCTTCTTCATTTTTTTTTTTTTTAACCCACCAGCGAGCAAGGAGACGCCGGCCTCGGTCCCTCCGCCTCCGTCTTCACCTTCGACCTCTTGGTTGTGGCGGGGTCGACCGAGCTGCTGACCGCCGAGTCACTGCCCGGGTTCTGCTGAGGGGAGAGGGGGGGTGGGGGAGAGGGGAGGCGTGGAGGTGGGGGAGAGGGGAGGTGGGGAGATGGGGAGAGGGGAGGTGGGGAGAGGGAGGCAGGGAGAGGCAGGTGGGGGAGATGGGAGGTAGGGAGAGGGAGGCAGGGAGGTTGGGGAGAGGGGAGGTGGGGAGGCAGGGAGAGGGAGGCGGGAGGTGGGGAGAAGGGGGCATGGAGAGGCAGGTGGGGAGGTGGGGAGGCGGGGGAGAGGGGAGGTGGGGAGGCAGGGAGAGGGAGGCGGGGAGGTGGGGAGGTGGTGGAGAGGGGAGGTGGGGGAGAGGGGAGGTGGGGAGGCAGGGAGAGGGAGGCGGGGAGGTGGGGAGAGCGAGGCGGGGAGAGGCAGGTAGGGAGGTGGGGAGACAGGGAGAGGGAGGCGGGGAGGTGGGGGAGAGGGGAGGTGGGGAGAGGGAGGGGACGCAGAAGACGAGGGGAGGTGAGAGAAGGACGTAGAGGGAGTAAAGGGGGAGAGAGAGCAGACGACAGTTATAGCGCAGGTGGTGATTTTGTGAGGCTGTCATGGTGAACCTGCCTGGGCCACAGCGTGGGCTGGAAGCCTTTCTGTCTTGAGGGGTTGGGTCCAAAAAAATCGAAAAAAAAGATTTTCTCCTCCACGAGCAGCGGCTGAGGAGGAGCCTGCGAGGGCCCTTCAATGGAAACATCTTTACAGGTGATCAGCATCTTTACAGGTGATCAACAACTTTACAGGTGATCAACATCTTTACAGGTGATCAACATCTCTACAGGTGATCAGCAGCTTTACAGGTGATCAACAGCTTTACAGGTGGACTTGGCTTTAACTTCCATCATACTGAGCAGTTCTGTTCTTATGTGTGTGTGTGTGTGTGTGTGTGTGCGTGTGCGCGCGCGTGTGTGTGTGTGTGCGCGCGTGTATGTGTGTGTTCGAGGACGTGTGTGTGTGTGTGCGTGTGGCTGTGCGTGTGTGTGTGTGTGTGTGTGTGTGTGTGTGTGTGTGTGTTGTTCTTTCTTTTATTTTTTTTCGGCATTCTTCTAAAACCACAAGAAACGGCCTCGCTCGCCCTCTGTGTATCACTTCGCTCAGCGGGGAAGGCGTGTGGGCTTCTAATTTGGATCCCGTGTCACAGCACCGCTGAGGCGCCGACTCTGATTGCACGGGGCCACAAACAGGCGACTCCTACGCAGAGCGTCGGCGCCTCACAGATACGCGGATGATGACGTCGTCCGATCAACCGTTTTATTTCGTTAACGCGGTTGAGAAAACAGAGAGATACTGTAGGTAGAGAGAGAGAGAGAGAGAGAGAGAGAGAGGAGTCCAAACAACCGGGGCAGGACACGACTTTTGACTTTTTGGGGGGCGGAGACCCAGGGGAGGCGCCGGCCCTCTTATGATTGGTCACTTTCAACGCGACCACACCCACAAAGTCCTCGTACCTCGACGACGGCTTCCGTTACGGGGAGCCCGGAGGTGCGGGTGACCTCAGCGGCGTCAGTTGGTCTTCTTTGTGTTCATTTTTTTTTTCCCGTGAAGATGCGTGAACACGGATTTAAAAAAAATATACAAGGTTTATTGATTAGAAATAAATTTTAAAAGTAAAATTGACTCTCAAAAATGGGCCATTCAATAAGTCTTTAAAAAGTCTGAAATTCTTTTAAATGTTTTATGTCATGTTTCAATGTAATTCATTTATTCAACAATTTCTTATGAACAATTTATTAAACAATATGAATAGGCTCAGGAAGACCCTGTGAGCTACTGATGAAACACAGTGACCCTTAGCACTTTTATTGCATCCTCTGTTGTCAAAATTAATCCAGCTATTATGTTAAAATAAACAGAGATATTTGATGTTTCAGCAATTTAAACCTACAAACCTATAGGAACTCATAGCAGGTAGTCAATAGTGTAAAAAACACCAATATTAAGTACATAAAAACTCAGTAAAACTGCGTGTCCGGTATGGGCCTGCCAGCGTCCAGGATGAGGACAGACAGACAGGTCATCAGAGCAGCAGGATCACCGGCTGTGACCTGTCCACCCTTTAGGACCCCTATACTAATACACCAAATATAAGTTCTAAAGTTAATTTATTTATAATAAATTATATATGTTTATATATTAAAATTGTTTATAAGAAATAGTTTAATAAATAAATTGAATTTAAAAGGTGACCTATTATGAAGTACCCCCTTTTTTTTGTGCTTGTGCACGTACATGTTTTAGCAGCTTACAGGGGGGAAAGTTCAATCTTAATTCTTTTAGATCTAAGTGCAGCCTTTGAAACTGTGGATCACTGCGTTTTAATTGACCCTCTTAACACCCATGTTGGCATCAAGGACACTGCAGTGCTCTGGTTTTATTCCCTCCTTTTAGAATGAACCTCCATAAGAAAGGACTGATCCTCTACAGCTCACATTACCCGTGGTGTACCGCAAGGTCCTATTTTAGGCCCAATTTTATTTTCAATCTATGTGCTGCCTCTTGGCAAAATTATCCAAAGACGACGCACGGATAAACCTTTCTCTGAGACCTGGTGACTCAAACAGCCTGGCTGCTGCTGTAGATTTTTCTCTGACCTAAGCTTTGTACCACAAATTTAAAAAACTGTCCAGTCCTGCTTCCTTTCACTGAGAGCCATTTAGAGAATCAAACCAGTTCTAACTCACGGCACGATCAAGAAGTAATCGACGCCCTGATTTTCCCACGACTGGACGACTCACGTTCCCGCCTCCAACTAGTTAAGAACGCAGCAGCTGGGCTTCTCGCCGCTTCCAAAAGACGGCGTCGATTTTAACATTTTACTGATCACTTTTAAAGCACGTCTGGGTCTGACTCCAAGCGACATAGCAGATATGTTGACCCCATATGAGCCAGTGCGCAGCCTCGGATCCTCGGGCGGGCGGGGCCCTCATGGCTGTTCCTGCCTTTGCTGTCAGGGCCCCTCGGCTTTGGAACGACTGCTGCAGAGTCAGTGATTTTCTAAGATCACCTCTCAAAAACAATTTTTATAGAGCTGCTTTTATGTGATGTCATCCCCCCTTTTTTTTTTATATATTTCATTTTTATTATTTTTAAATTTATTATATTATTTTTATTTTTATTTTTTTCCTTTTTATTTCAATTTCTCATATTGTATTTATTAATTTTATTGTCGCTTTATCCGCATTTTCAATTTAATCAATGAATTTAATTCCTGTTTATTAATGTTCCTTTGCCTTTTAAATTTATGATCTAAGCGCCCTGCTTTTATTTCATCTGTCAAAGCAAAGTAAACTGTGTTTTTAAAGGTGCAATATAAATAAAGTTATTATTATTATTATTATTACATTTGTGTCTCTGATGGGCCTACTAACACACAAACTGTGAAATAAGGCAACTCAGTTTGTTTTTTGTGAGCTATCTATTTCAGAAAACACGTGACGAAACAAGTAGTTTAAATTTGCAGCCCCTTCCTACGTCACTTGAGTAACTACACCCGCGGCTGGAGGATAACAAGCAGTGCTGGGAACTGCTCTATTGGCTGTCAGTGAAGAAACTGTAGACGATGGAAATGTAAGTATTTAAAAAATAATTCTGCTGGGTGTTTCTTTCTAAAAAAAAAAAAAAAAAAAAAAAAAAGCAAAAAGTTGTTTCTCCAAACAAAACCAATAAAATTAGTGTGATTTTATTGTAGATGTATTTATTTTTATTTTCCGATGTTCACATGAAACAAGGAATCCCCTTGTGTGGTGCCCCTGTGCGGTGTCCGCCACAAGCCGAAGCACTTTTAAATGAGGCCTTGTAGATCTTATATGAGTGAAGATTCAGCAACTGGATTGTTTATTTCTCGCCTCAAATGTGTTCATATACAGATTTTGGTCGACTGATGAGGGGAAATCAGTGAAAGTTTAACGACTGAATACAACGGAAATCAGAAGTCGTGCGCAAACCCCATCGGCTCACAAAACCCGGAACTTGTGCTCAAGCCCCATTGGCTCACAGAACTAGGGGCCTCATGAGGTTGGCGCCACTCACCGAAGCAGAGCGTCCAGGAAGAGTACGGTTTAGAGGCATGTTACAATGGCTAGAATGCATAATCTGAGTGGTATTTTCAGCAAAAAACTTCAAAAACATGTCTCCGCCCCCAAAATGTCAAACGTTGTGTGGACTTGTGCGAGCAGGACTCAACTGTACGGTGGCTGCTTTGTGCTTTGTGCGCTTGCTGTTTAGTTCAACACACGCCGGTGCCATTCTTTGCCTCTCCCTATGTTTTGTTTCCCTCTGACAGCTGCCTGTATAACTCTCAGTTGTTGAATTTGTGCGCACGGACTTATATCGCGCGAGTGGCAGTTAATATCTGCGCGTGTGAAATAATATAATTTGCTCGTGAGAATGTTTTATCGCACTCACGACATATTACATAAATCTGACGCCGTGCCGCCATATGAATGGTAGGAAAATAGGGTTGATGTTCTCAATGATATCGTGAGCTCCTCCTGCGAATATAAATAATTAATTGTATTTTTACGGGATGAAAAATGTGTACATCCCTAGTCCGTGTGTAATAATTTTTACAAGGAAAATCTAATGGAAGCCTATTATGCTCATTGCAATGATGGTAATTACTCTACTAGGGTACGCCAGTTTTAACTGCTGTTTTTTTTCTGGATGGCTGCCACTTTTTCCACTGCTGTTACTTCTTTTTTCCACTTTTTATTCGTAATGCTGCAATATTGTACCTGTACCGACTGTAGACTAAACTGCCACATGCTCACTTTGGGCTCACTAGTTAACGTCGTGCTACCTCATGTTAACATGTCTAGATACTGTAGATGTGTGCATATGTGTTATTTCTGATCTTATTTTAATTTGTAACTCCTTCTCGACTGCACTGTTTTTCCCTCGAGGGAAACCCCAGAATTTCCCTCGAGGGATTAATAAAGTCCGATCTGAAGTTCTTTGACTTTTTTATGCTAAAGTACATTTACTATCCAGTACTGTACATTCATACTTCTCCTAAAGTAGCATATTCGGCAGAGGAATCTTAAAGAAACTCCAGCAATTTCTAACCCAAACCTTTTTTTTGTAATGGCTGGTGCTATTTCCCTCAATACTGGATCAATTTGACCCCAACTGATTGGAAAAATAATGTTTAGGTTAAAAAAGAAAAACTTTCATCCATCTGTCAGTGTCACGCACTTTTGAGGTTACATTGCTCTGTGATTTTATGCAGTGGAACTACAAATCACACAGGTAAATACTAAGCCAGGCAAGGAGTAAGATCAAAGAGTATCGCGGCAAACCAAATATACTAAAATAGTGCAACAAGCTATGGGAAAAGTACCAAATAACATAAACAGGTTGGACTGGGTTGTGGTTATTCTAAGATGTGGTTTCAGTAGCTGCCGATGCAAAAACGGGGATTTTTCTTTTTAGACGACAAAATGAGTCAAATTTTCCAAACGCATTGTTATACAGCCTACTTTTTTTTTTACAGTCAATGGGCCCTCAAAGTTCCATGGAGTGTTAAGTTCATAGTAAATGGCTGCTAACGGGTCCTCTGAATCAACTCATTAAGTCCTCACATAATTCTGAACATATATTTTAATGTTTCACTTGTTTCCAATGAAAAATAATTTGTAAAAAGTGTCAAATTTTTATAATCAGTATCTCCACCCTCTCATGCATTTCTACAATAACTTTTACGACTAGATTTATTTTCTAAATTTTAAGGTGAGAGGGGATTGGAAATGAGAAAAAAATTGTTAATTTTGTAAATTTGTGGTTCATTTTGCTGTTCATTTTGTCCTTGTTCTAAGAAAATAATTCTGAAAATAAAAGCTCCATAGGGGGAGCCAATCAGCCGGGCACTATTTCTCCAGCGTAATGTTTCCCCAGTCAACCCCATTTGATGCGTTTACCTTGGACGAGAGGTTGCTGCTGTGGACGGAAGTGGGAAGGGTGGAGAGGCCCAGGCCCACCTGGCGGGCGGAGAAGGCGGGCGGAGGCTGGATGAGAGGCGAGGTGTGGCCGAAGGCGCTCAGCCCCCTCTGCTGGGAGAGGAGCGGCTGGTAGGCCATGGGGTTGATGGGATGCGGGAAGGGGAAGGACGGGCTATCGAGGAGAAACCCAGGAGCAGACATGACGGTCACAACCAGGGTGAGAGTTTTTGTGAGGAGTAGAGAATTACACCTCATACAGGGTATCTGCAGATATGGGCACATTTGGTTTACTGTAAATTCTATTAGAGACCTTCAACATGCCATAACCATTAACGTTTAAAAACAATTTTGCACCTTTGAAGCCATGAAGGGTCAATTGTGAGCGTTTAAAGTAATCAGAAATGTTTGCCTTGTTTGATTAATACATGTTGTACATGTACTGTATATTGTATACTCTTCTAAGACCTTCATGCTAAATTGATAAAATAGTAGTTCTGACAGACAACTCCGAGATTCACTTACCGCTCATCGCTCCGTGAGGTGCACAGTAAACAGAGGCATGCATAATCGCCCCTGTCCATCCGCATCGACCAGTCATTCCCAAGGTCCACCATGACCACCAGCATCGCCTTCTCCTTCCATGTCGGTACCTACCTCGAGCACTCCTAGTGAATCGGCGGAGCCCATTCATCTTGGCAGGACCAGGCAGAACGACAGCGCTGCCAGAGGGAGAACTGCTGTCTGTAGTGTGGCCAGGGGGGTCATTATGACGCTGGTGAGTCGTGCAATCCACTCCTAAAGACCCTCTCGTCCCTTGCTATTTGCTCAGCTGGGATTGACCGCACCAGATAATATTAGCTGATGCCAATATTTTGGACTCCCGCCTGACAGAGCGAATGGGCATTACCAGGAAGACTCTGACGAAACCCATCGATGCCAGAGCTCTTGATGGTCACCTTTTCTGCTCCATCACTCATCGTACTATTCCTGTACATCTTGGCATATCAGGTAACCGTCATGAAACTCTTACATTCCACCTGATACATTCTCCTCAACTACTGGTGATCTTGGGTTTCCCTTGGCTCCTAATACATAATCCACAGATTGACTGGGAAATAGGTTCCATCCTACAATAGAGTTCATATTGAAACTCAGCATGCCTCAGATCTGCCTGCCTCCTTTCCTCCCGCAGAATTCCCTGACTGCTCTGGGGTACCTCCTGACTAGTTGACGCTGAAGGAGGTGTTCAACAAGGATCAGGCCACCTCACTTCCACCTCATCGGCCCTACGACTGCGGTATTGAGCTTCTTCCTGGTTCCATGCCCCTTAGTGGCGGGCTATACTCTCTGTTCATGCCCAAGACAAATGCCATGGAGATCTACAGCCAGGAGTCGTTGGCGGAGAGTATTATTCAATCCTCTTTATCTCCAGCCGGAGCTGGCTTCTCCTTTGTGGGTTCACCAACTTCTGTCAACCAGAAACTTTACCCCAAGATATCCCCTGCAGAGGGCAACTATGACATTGGAAACCAAGAGCTGTTGGCTGTCAAGATGGCGAATATAGATCCGTAGTCCCAAACAGGCCAGGTGTGCGCTGTTAGTTAACTGATTTGACTTTTCTCATTCATACCGCCTGGGATCAAACAAAGAAAGCCAAACCTAACTCCCTTTCTTGCATCTACCAAGAGGTTGGGTCATCCTTCACAGCCAAAGGAGATTCTGCTCCGTGGCTACCTGGGAGGTAGAGCAGAAGGTAAAGGACTCTTTTTCTAACCACCCATCTCCCAGCACTTGTCGCGATAACCAATGAATGCGCTCAGGTTCTGAAGTGGGGACAGTCCTCCCGTTAAGCTTGCCATCCTGGGGTAGCCAGCACTCTATACCTTCTTCGACAATATTTCTGGCAGAAATCCATGCATCAGGACACAGCCCGAGAGACGGCCGAAGTCACGCTAAATCAAGTGTTTACAGTGCACGGCCTGCTGAGAGACATAGTCTCTGATAGGGGGCCTCAATTCACTTCTCGTTTCTGAACTGAGTTTTGCGGTCTGCTGTGGGCCACAGTCAGTCTCTCTTGGGGTTTCAACCCCTAGTCCAATGACCAGACAGAGAGGACGAACCAGGAGTTGGAGACCGCGCTGCGCTGCATGGTTTCAAGGAATCCTACCTCATGGTCCAGACAACTGTTATAGGTAGAATATGCCCCTAACACCTTGCCCAGCTCTGCTACTGGTTTCTCGCCATTCCAGTGGCAACAATCTCCTCTGTTTTCTGAGCAGGAATGCGAGGCCAGCGTAGCATCTGTTCAAGCCTTCATCCAGTTGTGTCAACATACCTTGCGGCTGGCTTGAACACTCTACTCTGTACCTCTGACCGCTATCAGAGATCAGCCAGCCCTTGCTGCACCCCGGCTCCCGCCTACACCCCCTGGGACAGAAGGTCTGGCTCTCTACACGGGACTTATCACTCCAGGTTGAGTCCAGAAAGCTGGCCCCACTCTTTGTAGGGCCTTTCCTCATATCCGAGATCATCAACCCAGCAGCTGTTTGCCTACCTCTTCCCCGGTCTCTCCCCATCTACCCCACCTTCCACATCTCTCAACTCAAGCCACTTAAGGAGAGCCCGCTTCAGTTGCATACTGATGTCTCAGTGCAGAGCAATGGGTCTCCAGTATCTTGTAGATTGGGGGGGATACGGATCTGAGGAGAGGTCATGGGTCCCTACACGTGTCATCCTGGATCCATCTCTCACTCACTCACCCACTACTTCCTGATTCCTGTACCTTCCGTCTGAACCCCTGCCTGATTCCCTGGACTCTGATTCTCTGCCTGTTTCCCTGGACTCTGATTCTCTGCCTGTTTCCCTGGACCCCGATTCTCTACTTGTTCCTTGCCAGATAAGTTTGTTAAGTTTGATAAGTTCTCTGGCTGATCTCCTGGTTTTGACCCTTGCCTGTTTGTTGGAGTTAATCTTGTGGACCTTGATTTCTTACCTGATTCCTTTGATTTCGTGCTTGTGGGTTCACATCCGTTCCGAGTCAGTGAGCATAACAGTGTGGCGCTGTCGAGTTGTCTGACAGAACTAGCTCCGCAAGCTACGCTTCATTTAAGCAGAAAAGTACTTAATGTCTTGAGGCAAGCAATATAACCCAATCCACTGAGATATATATATAGTGGTGGATATACTGTAGATTACGTAAGTGATATATAGAGGAGATTCATTGTTTTCAAAACTTGTCTACCTTATGGAAAAATAATAAATGCCCTGAAGAAAATTTTAAACAAAAAAGTAGTCAAGTCCATCCCATTTCACACACGGCTGCTTCAGAAAGGAGTTCTTACGACCCCAGACCCCGGACTCGGCGCCCCCGTTAGGGCAGTACCTGATCCCCCCGATGGAGAGGTGTCCGTAGGAGCTTCCTGCCGCGGAGCTGGAGCGGGAGTTGTTGATGTAGGCCACCAGGGAGTTTGGGGATGTGCGGATCATGGTCTGCAAGTCGATGCTGGCGTCTGACAGTGGGGAAATGGACAGCGCCCGCTTCCTGCCCAGCCGGGGCGTCAGTCTGGGGCTGGAGAACCGGGACGCTGGAGAAGACATCCACACCAGGATTCAGGTAAACACACATGCGCTGTGATGCACTCAGTTATAGTATTTGTTTTGGATTTAGTTTTTATTTCATTTTTTTTATTCATTATTTTATTTGTTTATTTGTTGTATTTCTATTGTTTCTTATTCATGACCTTTGTTGTCATCTGTTTTCATTTATTATTTTATTTATATGTATAAGTATTGTTCTAATTTATCTGGCTTGTTTTTTTGTATTATTGTGTTTTTTTCATATTTTATTGTTTATATGTATTTATGTGTGCCTTTTTGCAACTTTAAAGTATTTTGACATTGGGATCATAACCCAGTGAGACTTCCTGGTACAATTAATAATATATCAAAAATATTATATATTATACAACATTATATTTATGGATTTAGCAGGTGAGCTTCTCCAAATAGCCTTAAAAACTGACTTAAATTCTGTAATAGGTAACGAATAATAAATTAATAATAAAATGTAAATTTTTTGCATAATGTATATACGTGCACACAGATACACAAACAAAGAAAGCTCTTATTCCCAAAGTGAATACCCCACAATACTGGATACCCTCAGGAAACAAATATGTTATATTACAGCCCTGTAGAAAACTGCATGGCAATATTATTGTCCATACTTTCATACTCCAAGCCTTAAATCAATCCCTGGGCCTTGGAAACTTGTTAAAAGCAAATTGTAAAACTTGAAAAAACTTCCCTCCGTGTGTAAATGAATTCTCATGTGTTTTCTTAACCAAAAATCATACCATACTTCTTGCAAATATATGGGTTTCTTCTGACAACTCAAATGTCATCCCTGTAATCATTCGTCTGACTGTAAAAGCGCCCTTCCTTCCCGGTGCCACGTCAACAGCTTCCCACCTTCTCCGGGGGGGGGGGGTTAGGGTTAGCGAACCTATTCCCTAGCGGGACTCCAAGTATTTGCAATCTAAAAGAATGACTCCCCGCTGCAGAAATCCACCCAATCCTCAGCATCCTGTCCTCCTCCCCAACCCGGCACCGGGGGCTACCGCTATTTCTGGCCGTGAAGCGCTGAGCGGCGTCAGGTGGAGGAGGGAGTTCAGGGGCTCCAGCGACTTGGGGACGCACCGTCCGGGACCGGCGTGATTGATGCCGATGGAGCGTTTCCCTGACAGTGGAACCCCGCAGATACAGAACAAACCCGTTCAATAAACGCTGAGAGACTGATTCTTGGCTCGTGCAGTAAACCGTTTGGTCGCTTTGATGGAAACCGGGCCTGGCAGGCACTGCTCAACTGCTCTGCTGCGGCTTTGGAAGTCGCTCTAACTTCCCCTTGTGCCCTTTTGGGGGGATCCCAAACTTTCTCCTGGCTGAGTCTCTATCATTTTGTGAAAAATGAAACATAACACTTGAATAAAACGAAAAAGAAAATATACCTACGTACATGGCAGCAATGACATGACAAGGAATGAATGAAAGAAGCAACATTATTCACACTATGGCCAGCCACACAGGAACACCTTTGCACTTTTCTACATCCACCTGGATGGCAGCAATGAGCCTTAAACAGCTTATTATTGTGGCCACTGGGGGCCAAGAGGTGTTAGGTGTTGCATCTTGGTGCTCTTGATGCCAATGCATCACTTTCCGGTTCCGCTTTTCACAACAGAGATTCTTCCCCACACTCACGCAGCCACGCATATTGCCAAACCAGGAACATTTTATAAGCTATTTTCTTCAAATATCAACATATCACCATGGCACTTGGTACACATGTTGACCATCATGTTTCTGACTGCCCCCCAAGAAATTTCAAGTGGATTTATTACGGTGTCATGATTTTGTCCTTATAACTTCGCCAATTTTTGACCAATCCCTTAGCTTTTCTCAATCTATGTTCATGCATATCCGGCGGACCCGCCCCAGAAAATCTTGCGCCATTCAGACTTATGGTTATCGAGGACAATATTTTTGAAGGTTTTAAAAAAAATTCTAAATGGAGGGGAAAAAAAAAGATAGACGCACCGCATAGCTCCCAATCGCAAAGTTTTTCAGAATGTCCAGCTGCGCATGTGTCAAGTTTCACTTCGCTCGGACAAACGTGGCAGCAATGAGCCTTTGACTCAGAATGTATGTTATAGTGCCCCCTATGGGCCAATCAGTGCCATTGTTTGTGTCCGGGTTATGGCTGGCCTGGACAATGCGTGTGTAGAAATGGACAAAAAGTTACTGATGTATAAGTAGATATTGGACAAAATGCAGGAGAAATAATAATAATAATAATAATAATAATAATAATAATAATAATAATAACAGCAACAGGAATTCCAGCCTGTTATTACAATAAACCGTTACAATAGGTTTCCCTGACATCACAGTTGAACCCTAATAACAAAAAATAGCAACTTAATCATTCTGCACTTCCTTCGAGGACCCCTAGGGGCCCACGGAGTCCAGGAACCCAGTCTTTTGTTTTCGTGTTCTTTCAGTCTCTCAACCTGACATTGCATTCATCTCTGTTGATTTTAAAATGATGTTGATGATGATAATGATGATGATGATGTTTGACTGATTTACTATTCGTTGGGTTGAGCGCTAGGCCGCGCCCACGTCCAGCCGCCTCGCTTCGGCCTAAAAGGCGTCCGTAAGCCGGGCCAACAAAGTTGTGGAGCTCTGGCATCCGTCCGCCCGTCCGGCGACCCCATTAGGATGTAGACATGAATAATCAATCTATCCACCATAATTCCCCGTAATTACCTCAGATAAACATCAGAGAGTGCCAGGTTGTACTTTATGTTAAATGAGAGCAATTTACAGAGGATTGATTTCGGCCGCATAGAAATGTATGCAGAATGTTCCTGGATCGATGTGACTCTCACAGCTCCTGAATATAAATTTGTCTAAGCGCTTGAACACCCAAAGCCTCCTCCGCGCATTGAGAGTGGATGTAGTACATGGACAGATGTGTTAATTACATACGTTTACACGGTGGAAATGGAAACGTTACCCCAAATCTAAAGGATTTTCTAACGTTGATGAGTTTTGTCGAAGCTGGTGTGTGTGACAAATAATCATTGTTTCTGTGCAGATAATTTAAGAAGCCAAACCGGAATGCGACCACAAAGTTGGTCAGTTGTTTTTTTTTTTTTGCATTATCCTGCCATTTTAAATTGTATTGTGTAATTGTTCAGCGTGTAATTCGGTGTGATTCTTCGGGTTTATATTGCCTACATTTTCAAGACCGATTTTTTGTTATCCTGTCATATTTTATTTCATTTTTTTCCCTCTATCTACCTATCTATCTATCTATCTATCTATCTATCTATCTATCTATCTATCTATCTATCTATCTATCTATCTATCTATCTATCTATCTATCTATCTATCTATCTATCTATCTATCTATCTATCTGTCTGTCTGTCTGTCTGTCTGTCTGTCTGGCCATCCATCCCTCCATCCATTTATCTATCTATCTATCTATTTGTCTATCTGTCTGTCTGTCTGTCTGTCTGTCTGTCTGTCTCCGTCCGTCCATCCGTTTGTCTGCCTGTCTATCTCAAACTTCCTCGACGTGAAGAGGTACCAAGTCTTCTCAGTCCACCACCTCTGGTTCTGGTTCTGTCTTTTTGGAATCTGAACGACCAGGTGCCTCCGTCACGTGGCTGGTTGTGAAGGCCACGGAACAAGGAG
>NC_137189.1:45517295-45612295 GCF_960531495.2 Zeus faber
TTCAGACCCCTGACATAATAGGCCTGTATTTCAGCAAACCTTTCTTTACTGCCGATCAATTTAAAACCCAGTCGTTCCAAAATGAATTACCAACTATTTGGAGAAAAGAAAAAGAACTCACACGCGACACTTCTCTACTGACGCTCTACTGACCAAATTAAAATAGAATCGTCGGCTGTTCATCGAATTCGCCATCAGATTCTGAACAGATTTTGCTTCCTTTTGGAAGCGAATCTATTCCCAGGGCGGGGACTTGATATAGGCCAAATAGGCGATTGTAACTAAAAGTGGCGTTGTTAGGTGTGGGCTTCCGGGACTTTAGCCCCAAATAAATAGCCCATCATCTAAAATAGTCCCAGATCTAAAAAAATAAAAAAATATGTATAATAAAAAAAATACCCCCTGGATCTATTGATTTTCCATTCCAATCATGCATTAAAGCCCTTGAAACCAATATCATATCGTTGATCGAAAACGCAAGTGCGTCTTGGGTCCTGTGTGTGGCATTCAAGCAGCAGACCCACCTCGCACTGCTTGGGATGCACACATTTTGTGGGAGCCCCGTGAGAGAGAGAGAGAGAGAGAAGGAGAGAAAGAGATAGAGAGAGATGGAGAGAAAGAGAGAGAGAGAGAAGGAGAGAAAGAGAGAGAGAGAGAAGGAGAGAAAGAGAGAGCGCCCCAGTTACAGTGCTCGTCATTTTGGCATCTGGTTAGGGCCGGCGCTCCCTACCGGCGACACAGGCGGCCACCTAGGGCACCCTCCCGAGGGGGCGCGGCGAGGGAGCGGTCGGGGGGCAATTTGATCTCCGCTCCGCTGCACGTCGCCGTGCCCCGTGCCTCCAAACGGAGCAAATAAAAACAGTCTGTTTTTATTTGAGGTGTATTTTATTTTACTCGGTTTCCTTATTCCCCTTGGGCTAAGCCGCTGATGTCTTTGAGTCATAGAAACGCCCCTGGTCGTTAGCCTTGACGAAATTGACGTGTCAATTTGTTGATGCATAAACCAAGACTTGTCTTGTGAAAACAATCAATTAGAAATTAATTAAAGGGGACCTATTATGGGGCATACACGCATGCACCGGCTCGACACTCTCCTTCTTAGTGCTCTCTATGTGTGTTTGGTTTATATGTCAGTTTGCCAATGTTAAGTTTAGTCGTGACAATCCCTCCTATTGCCGCTAAGATCTTCTGATAAAAGGATTACAGTGTAACCAGGCTGTTATGAGTGAACTATTAGCGTTAGCTACCACTAAACGGCAAAAGAAACACACAGCATTACTTTTAAAATGCTTACGTTTCACTCATCTGAAGTTTTGTCACGTACAGGTGGTTTTGATTCCTCGTTCTTTTGAAAGATTTGTGCTGGTAGGTGCAGCCAACAACGGAGCCGTGGGTCTGGGATGGTTCTAATTCTACTTTCTACTTTCTAGGCCCCATGTGACGTAGGAAGGGGTCGCACAACTGAACGGCTTTTTGAATCACATGCTTCCTTGTGTGTTAGTAGCCCCATCAGAGACACGAATGTATGTGCACAAACACAGAAAAGGTGAGTTTTTCATAATTGGTCCCCTTTAATATAATGTATATGAAAAAAAAAATCTGATAAATCAAATTAAAAATAAAGTCTACAATGCAACTCTAGAATTTAAGGCAAGTGTAAAAACACACCTTTAAATCAATTTCAGTGAAATATTTCTTTCAGTTGCAGGGCCAGACTTACATTCGGCCGGGCTGAGCCCCCTGGCGGCGGCGCTCATGGACAGTGTGGGGCTGGCGTGCATGGAGCGCAGGTAGTGCTCCATGTGGGGGTTGATGTAGGGGTGCGGCGGGCTGAAGGGCGACTCGCCCGTCGCCATGCCGGCGGGCGACAGGCGGATGAGGGAGATGTCGGAGATGACCGGACTTCCTGCCAAACCCGCGGGGCTGGGGGTGGGGGGAGTAAGAGGTGAAGAGATGAAGATGGATGAAGAGGAAGAGAAAAAATGACAAAAGCAGAAAGAGAGAGAGAGCGAGAGAGAGATTTGAGAGCGGAAAAGTAGAGTGTGAAAGGGGAGAGAATAGACGAATCAGTACAATGTTTAAACTGTATTGTAGTTAGAATACGATGTCAGAGGCGTCACGTCCACATCAATGACCAACAGCCCTTCTACCTGGCCTTGAGCAAGGAGCACCAGAGCTACTGTTATGTTGACCTCTAACCCCCATGTTCAGGTGGACTAGGTTGGTGGGCCCCAAGGGTAAATCAACACGTCTCGTTGAGCAGCTGCAATATCCCATTCTGCGAACACGTTGGAAAAGGTTCTTCCCTGGTTCCCTTCGGTTCTCCTTTGGTGCTGTGCAGCTCCTTGGAACATCGCCGTGCAGCCGACGTTGATCCTCATCATGGGTACCTACCTCCCACGCCTTGAAGCCTTCAAGATTCCTCTGGTGAGCGTCTTGGATAATTACTCTCAACACCTGACCCATTCATGCAGAACCGTCTCGAAGGGTTCCCCTGACTTACTGGGGGCTTTGATCTGGAGACGGGTGAGGGAGGTTTGTGGAGTTTGGACTGGGGCATTTATAAAGTGTTGTCTAATGAAGGCTTGATGGAAGTTGCACCCAGTCGGGTTTTGTTACGCTCGCTCACTCAGAACGGATGTGAACCCATTAGCACGACACAAAAACAATCAGGTAAGATGTCGCACAAGGTCCAGAGGGTTTATTCGAAAAAAAACAAACAAAAAAAAAACAGGCAGGGGACAAAACCAGGAGAACAGTCAGAGAAGATAAACTTATCCGGTCGGGAATGAGCAGAGAATCATGGTCCAGGGAATCAGGCAGAGGTTCGGACAGAAGTTACAAGAAAGTACAGGTAGTACTGCGGGAAAGCTCAGCATAAAGCAAGAGACAATCTGGCAGGGAACAAAGGGAAGTGGACTGGTGTTTATACTGCAGGAGGAACGAGGGAATGAGCTGCAGGCAGGGGAAACCAGGCGAAGAGAAGGGACGGGGCAGGGGCATTGCTTGAATGGAAAGACATCAGGGGCTTAGGGTTAGGGTTAGTGGGGGCAGTGTCCCCACCACGCACGGTACGTGCGCTGATCACGGGCACACGTTCGCTGGCGTGCAGTTGGCACAGCCGGCACTGCCAGAGAGATAGCGATCAGAGTGCAGAGCCCGCCCGGCGGGGCTATTTTAGAACG
The DNA here is from genome assembly GCF_960531495.2 of Zeus faber. Lineage (NCBI taxonomy): Eukaryota > Metazoa > Chordata > Actinopteri > Zeiformes > Zeidae > Zeus > Zeus faber. Next base: position 45,520,481 of record NC_137189.1, read on the forward strand.
GGGGCTATTCATATGACATTGGGGCTAAAGCCCCCGATGACTACTCCCAATGATGTCACTAAAAGGGAGCGACAGCAAAGCAAAAGGGAGTGAGCGGATCTGACATGACATTGGTGGTTAGTGACATGACATGAGGAAATGACCAGATGAAAATAAAACATGAAAACAAATATAAATACTGGGAGATCGGGGAAGGATTCATGACAGGTTTATATGATGTTCCATCACCGTTCTCACTTGCTTTGATTGACAAAAGAAAAGAAGAAACCACGTTTTAATTTTCTAAGCTTCCTTCGTAGGCCAGCGAGTCCGTCAGTTTTACTCTCAATTATTTTAACAAATTTTAAGATGAATACATGCAAGCAAAATGCATCACTGTACTGTTCTTTCACGTCTTGGTAACTAATAATACACAAATACTGGACTGATAAGCACTCCTCCCCCACGGTCAGCTCCTTAGGTCCTCCTCTCCACGCCACTGACTCTTCAAACAAAACCAAACAGGGTTTTGTTTACCACCATAACAACCTCCTCACACCAACGATCACCTTTCAAAACAGTCCAGTGAGCCCCATCAGTATTTCTCTCTCTGACCGCTCCGCCGACGCCTCGCCCCAAACGATTTTTCCTTTCAAATCAACGGACGCTGGGTAAAGGCGAGGGGTGCGCTCGGAGGGCAAACCCACACCTACGGGTTCCCCTAAATAAGTGATGCAGGACTGTAACGTGGGGAGCGAGGAGGGAATGCCCGCGGACTGTTTCTTCATCGTTCGCCTGCCACTGCGCGGGGGAAACGACGCCCGGTCGGTGGAGCGCGGCATGGAAGGGGCCTGGGCGTCGGGCCAAAACCCTGCAAGAAAGGCGCGGACGTGTGGGTGGAGGCGGCACGGTGCGGGTGTGGGTGTGTGTTTCCCGCCTCTGCTGTTTGAGCAGAGCAGGAAATCAGCGGCCAAGACCTGCACTGGAGCTGCACCGGATCGGACCAAACACTTGAAACCCCGAGTCCTTCGAAGGAGCCGGTTTTGAAAGTCAGCGTCGGTTTTGGGCTTTGGGAGTTTACGGGTCTGGTGAAATTAACTAGGGAGGGGAAGTTAAGTGCCCCGTTCGGTTATCGTTATCATTTAAGATGAGATGATGAGCGAGTCATGGGTTTTAAGTCAGTTATTCCATCAAATCAAAGCATTCTTGAGTTTTTTGGGGGGTTTTATTATCCGCCCATGTAAATGGCCTTATAAAGTGAGCCCCAGGTTCAGGTTGAAACGGGAACGCTTCAGGTTCGGGGTTGAACTGGGGACCAGGTTTTCAATTTGAGTGAGAATCAGAATGTAATCAGATGTGACTATTTGAACAGCTCTTTCCAGACGTGTTTGACTGTACTTGTGAGGACCGGCCTCCGACGGCACTATTTTTGTTTGGTTCAGAAGTACCCCAGGAAGATGGGTCCTCACTTAACAGGTGTATTTACTCGGACCTCACTTTGATATCAGTACAATATTGTGTGTGTGTGTGTGCGTGCGTGCGTCTGTACGTGCGTGCGTTTGTGTGTGTGTGTGTGTGTGTGTGGGTGTGTGTGTGTGTGTGTGTGTGTGTGTGTGTGTGTGTGTGTGTGTGTGTGTGTGTGTGTGTGTGTGTGTGTGTGTGAGCTATGTCCATATGTCTGGGTGACTAACTGTGCATATATGCATGTGTGGAAGAGACCTGTTTGTGTGTGTGTGTGTGCGTGTGTGTGTGTGTGTGTGTGTGTGTGTGTGTGTGTGTGTGTGTGTGTGTGTGTGTGTGTGTGTGTGTGTGCGTGGGTGCGTGGGTGTCTGTGCTTTCTGTCTGTCTGTCGGGCCTCCTTCCTGTTTTGACTCGCTGCCGTGCGACACCTGAGATGAATTACAGTGTGACAGTGAGCTGCGTCTCCGCGCTGGGGCTCTGATTTAGATAGATCACGTTGTCCGGCCCGGGGCCCGGACAAACTCCCACCAGCTTTATTGGACCGCTGCGTGACGAGCACGGCTCAAACTTAACAGCCAATACCCCCCACCCTACACACACACACACACACACACACACACACACACACACACACACACACACACACACACACATGCCTTTTACACACTCTCATGCAGAGCAAGATGTGACCTAGATACAAGCAAACATACATTTTTGATTTTCTTTGTGTACAACAAATATATTTAAGAAAGTCTGGAATTTCCCTTTGGAGACTAATAAAGTATCTTTATCTTCGTCTTTATCTTTATATAACATGTCGCTGGTTTGAAACCCTGCAAACAATGTCCAAACTTGAAAAAGTGAGCGAAAAGACTATGACTTCTGAATGATTCATTCAATTAAATTCAATAATAAAATGAATAACTGATTCAACATTGATGTTGATATATTTATTTATTTTACTTATTTATCTATTCCATTTATGTATTTATTCATCTATTCTCTTTTGCATTTGATGCATCTCTTTTGTATATTTCTTGAGCTGTTGATCAGTTCAATTTATTTGGTTTGAGCTTTTTATATATATATTATACTATATATTTTTTATTTGAGAACTACAAAAAGTTACATGTTCCCCACTGAGATGCCGTCATGCCCAAATCTCTCTCTTCTTTTTGGCTATGGAAAAGAGAAAGTGGCTAAAAATAAAAGTCGATAAAGACCAAAAAAAAAGTATATAAATAAATATATGAACGTTTATCAGGGTTGAGATAAAGTTTCTACAATTCCATATGTACAGCACACATCACCAGCTTATACCCGGATACCTTTCCTAACTAAGTAATTGAACCCAAAAAGTATAAAACGTATTCATTTACTATTTAAAATATAGTAGGCGACTTAAAAGTCGACGACGTCTCTCCACAGCATAACATTGTCCGTCGCTGAGGTAATAAATGATGACGTGCAGTAATAGTTTCAAATCTTTATGGAAATAAGCTGCTCCATTATACCAGATGGAGGATGTTGCAGCACGACACATCAGGCCGTCAGACACTTGTTTCATTAAATCAAGTCAGTTCACCGTAGTGTTTGTCTGATCCTCAAGGCAGACAGCATTTTTTTTTTTTTTCTCGCAAAAAACCCCAAACGATTTATCTGTGTTCCCTGACGGCACCAAGCCAACAATTGGCTCAGGTGTGGATTCCGTTTGAACCTTGTTTTTCCATTTATTTATTTATTTTTATTTTATTTTACATTTTTTGCTTTGGGGCAGGGAGCCTGCGATCCAGAGTGCTTGGCGTAGCATCAGCGTTTCAGCTCTTTCAGCTTCTGAAGACCAGACGGAACAGAAAGCAAGCCCAGCGACGCCTTTCCAAAAAAAGAGGAAAATCGCTGAGGGAGAATGTGCGGCACGCCGACCGTTATACCGGAGTAACCCCCGACCGCGTGATCAGGTCTTGTGTATCGTTCAGAAGGGGCTTATTTATCAGTAATGACCTGACGGCCGGACATTATGCTGCTTATTACACGGAGACTTACAACATGAAATAATAGATTGAGACGGAATATTGATTTTAAATTATTTCAGTGCTGTAAAGCTTCCTGTTCGTAGCTTCTGCTGTGAAATAATTATCCACAGCAACAGAGCTCACACTGCAACGACGTTAGAAGATTCTCCCCAAAATAATTGAAAAACTTTGCCAAACTTTGCAAGCGGGAGTGGTTTCCCGCGACAACGGTCGTTATTAACGAAAAACGGTCGTTTTTTCAGAAATAGCAGACTGCTGATTGGTCGATCAGAATAGTCGATTACAAGAGCATTACTTGTAATAAGAACACACCATATGTGACGCCTGATATATTGTGGTAGTAAAACACTGCACACTACGCTAGCAGGTGTTTTACAGCCACGCACTGTCATGCAGGGAATACTACATATAAACGTATGTAGCACGTCCAAAAATGCCTCTTTTTTACTCGCATACTTAAGCACGTAGTACCTAGTACGCCGTTCCGGTCATCTCCGTCGGCGCCTCTTGTCTCCGACCCCCCTAAGCTCCGCCTGCGTCACGCGTCCACTTCCCCCCGCGCGACCGACTCCGAGCCGCTCGTCGATATATATTAAGTCCAGTCGCCCGAGCCTCGCCTCCACACGCCCGCCATGGGGCCAAACATCCCCAGTAGCGCACGGAGCGAGAGAGGGAGGGAGGGAGTGAGGGACAGAGGGAGCGAGGAAAGGAAGCAAGGAAGAAAGGAAGGAAGGAAGGAAGGAAGGAAGGAAGGAAGGGAGGAAGGAAGGAAGGAAGGAAGGGAGGAAGGAAGGAAAAAAAAAATAGGGCGCCCTCCTGCAGCTGCCTGTGATGACAGCCTTTGACAAAATAACCAGGCCCCTCATTACGGTATATGCAAACAATGATAAAGAGGATGGCGCCGACGTGTCATGTTAGACAATCAAGCAGGAGAACTCTGACACGCGGCCACGGGCGGATAATAAAGTGCCTGGCCGCGCGACAAATGACACCGCACTTAATTTGCTGTGCAATGCTCCTGTAATTAGGTGAATTTGGCGCGGGCAGGGGGGAGCGACAGCTAGATCAAGGTCTTGATGAATTAGGGGTCCACTGTCAAGATCAAATCACATTAATCAAGGTGGCCGAGTCGGCAGACAGGCTGGGCACCCCCTCCACCACACACACACACACACACGCACACACACACGCACACACACACGCACACACACACACACACACACACACACACACGCACACACCCCGCCTCCCCCTCTCCCTCTCTTTCCCCCGGCTGGCGTGATGAATAGCTCTGCTTCCGCCAGGCGCGAAGTATGTATCACCATCAAATCTCGTGAATTTAAATGGAAGAGTACTTTTTCGGAGAACTCTATTGACTTTCTCTCTCCCCCCCCCCCCCCCTTTTTTTTTTTTTTGCGGCTGGTCGCGTTTTTTGTTTTTTTCCTCCGCGATAAAAGAAAAGTTTCTTTATCACCGAGGAAAACGGGGGAGAAAAAAAAAAAAACCTCTCAGAACTTCCTTTGTTCTTTTGGAAGTGTGCCACGGACCCAGGACGACAACGGTGGCCGGACAATTTTTATTATTATTATTATTATTATTATTATTATTATTAGTAGTAGTATTATTAGTATTATTATTATCACTATTATTATTCATTTCACTTGATTAACATTAAATATATATTGTGAAGTTAAACATCAGAACTTCAACTGTAAACTAAAAACTGTGTTATAGTAAGTAGTATAGTAATAGTAAGTTAGTGTAATCCAATGGGGTTATTTAAGTCATTTTGGAAGGATTCAATGAATTACCTTTAAAATATTACTGACTTTATATAGACTGGCGGCTTGAGGCTTCACATGTAACGAGTGGACACGATGATTAAACTTGCGGCGACATGATGTATGGTACCTCGCAATATCCCACAGCGTTGATCAGGACCGCTGCTGTTCCCTCCACCAGGCTTAAAAAACCCCAAGTTCCCTCAGGACGAAGCCACGGTTCGCCACCGCGAGCGGAGCTATCCGGAAGCCAGTCAGCGCCCTGACCCCTGCGTTATACCGGGAGTTTAATTATGGTGTTCGCTCGAGGGGCAACGCGGTCTGCAATGCGCAGATTAGCCGCACCGCCAGCCCATAATGAACACAAACACCACGCCCGGCATGGAGGGTGTAATGGACCCAGGACCGCGGTTTGAGGTTCGTGGTTAATGGAATGAAGAAAGGCATCTGGTGGCCACCACCGAATGGATTCAAAACCACACACACACACACACACACACACACACAAAAATGTGTGTATACGTGTATATATATACATACATATATATATACATTTCTCTGGCTATTTATTTTCAATAAAAGGGTTTTTCAAACAAGCGATGCATAAAAAAAAAAAAAAAAAAAAAAAAGGGAGAGAGGCATCCGTTAATAGCTTAGCATCAGAGGTTATAAGTACCTTTGCCTTTATGTGTTGTGACTTTTCGGTATAGACTTTAGATCTTACATGAAGTAGGTGGGACCTCGTCCTTTTCTGAATTTCCCGCTGAATTTCTGGATTAAATGTTAAGCGTCGTTGTCTGAAGAGTTTACGTCTTTGTCCTCAGTATTTCTTACTCGCCTTTAATCATTAGTTATCTATCTATTTATCTATTAGTTATTTTTTTTATTCTTCTCCATTTCTCTCTTGAGTTTTCTTCATGTATTTTCGGCTTGGCTGGGTGACATCCGCACCGTGCCTACATGTCCCCTGCACAACACCGCAGCGGCACAGTCACACAGCAGTTCTACATATCCCTGCCACTCCACGGCGACGGCTGAAACCAGCCTGCCTTACTCGAGGGCGATCTGCGCGGCGTAGCGCTCCCCGAAGGGAGGGAAGATGTCACATCAGAAAACCATCCCTCACACCGGAGGAGCTCAAAGCCGGGTTGGATTATTCACTTTTTGAGACCCGGGGTTTCGGATAAAAAAACCCAAACGCGGCAGTTTGACGAGCTCCTGTCGTCGCCCACCAAAATGGTGCCCCCCCCCCCAAAAAAAATAAAATAAAACCTTCCCGGAGAGAAACCTTCCGCTCCCGTTCCGACCTGCCGTCCCGAGCCCCAGCGCAAGAGCAAATACGCCGCCTGCTTAATCGACCCGGCGCTTTAGAAAACAACTTTTTATCGCGGCACGCCGACGCCCGCTGGCGCCCGAAACGTTTTGCCGCCGGTTAAAAAAAAAAAAAAAAGCCAACAAACGGGAGGCAGCACTTACCCGTGGACGGCGTGGAGCGCGTGCGGCTCGTAGTGGTACCTGCCCTCATGGTGACGCAGGTCAATGGGGATGGGCGTGTGGAAGGTCGGGAAGACGTGCTGGGGGGCTGCGCAAAGAAACGAGAAAAAAAATAAAAAAATAAAAAAGCCAAAGAAAGATGAGAAAGGGAAGCAAAAAAATACAGAGAGAGAGAGAGAGAGAGAGAGAGAGGGAGAGACTTCAAAATTCATAAAAGAGAAGACGGGGGGTGAAAAAAAAAAAGGAGGGATTTCAAAGGCAAAGGGGCTACAATAAAGCAACATGAATTTCAGAGCAGGCTGAGCAGTTTCGTGTAAAATATTGGCACTATCACACAAGAGAAGTGGAATAAATAAATAATCAAAGTCGTCCTAAGAAATCCTACATCTTGAACATTAAAGATATCCAACTGGGCTTTTGACAAAGACCTGCAGCTAGGCCCCCTTTGAACTAGGCGGGATGATGGACCGGGGGTGGGGGGTGGGGGTGGGGGTGGTGCGGGGTGCGGTGGAGGGCGTAGCTCCGACCCAAACAGGGACTGACAGCGCCGGGACGAAGCTCCGGCTCCGGCTGCATCGCCCCCCCCCCCCCCGCCCTGCGCTAGGCACACTGATTCTCCGCCCGCTACGCCCTCGAACTCGAACTCGAACGAGGCGAGGAGGGCGGGGCCGTGTCCGACCAAATCGATGTGTGAAATCGGTGAAATTCTAATTTTCGGGCCCGGATCTCGACGTCGATCGACTACCGGCTGCTTAACACGTGGGAGACACGTGGGCGGACAGGACGGCCGAGCAAGTGTGGGCCTCCGTCAGAACAGCTGCCACGCGTCCCCGAGCTGGCGGAGCCCCCGCTCCCCGGGTCGGAGGGCGGCGGCGACGCACCGCCTCTTTCGGGTGGGGGGGCGTCTACGCCCGCCTGCTTTCATGGTGTTTGCGTCTTTCCTCGAGCATTCTTTCGCTGCGTTTTTTTTTTTTTTTTTTATAAACGAAATATTTTCCTTTCTCACCACCCCCACCCCGCCTTTTTTTTTTGGGGCTCGGGGGACGCTTTCCCCGAAACGTCTGACGAGCTAATTAACTGTTGCGATAACAGGAAACGCGCGGCTGATGTTTTCGGGGGGGGTGTAGCGACGGCCTTTCGGAGGTTTTCAACTCGGTTCCAGGCTTGTGTTTCTAATCAACGTTTTCCTCGGGTGTTGATGCCGTGGCCTTCAAAACATTTTTGGAAAATGTTCCGTGGAGGCATCGCTTAACTCTCACCCTGATCTCTTCTCCCTCTCTCCCTCTCTCCCTCTCTCTCTCTCCTCCACCCTCCCGTCCCTCTGCCCCGTCCTCCCTGTGCAGTTTTCAGGTCTCATTAATTGTAACCTGGTGGAACTGGTCTCCAGGGCGACGAAGAGGAGCGGACCGAGAGGAGGCAGGTGAGACAGCTGATCTCTGGATCGCATTAAAATTCTTCAGGTGTCACACACGCATGCACACACACACATGCGCACACACACACGCGCACACACACATATGCATATATGCATTTGGTCACCCAGAAATATAGAGATACACACACACTCGCATGCACGCACGCACGCACACACACACACACACACACACACACACACGCGCACACACGCACATAAATATAGAATACACACACACTTGCACGCGCGCGCACACAGACACACACCACACGCACACACACACACATAAACACACACACACGCACGCATGCATACACGCACACACACACATACACACACACACACACACACCAAACACGCACACACACACACATACATAAACACACACACACACGTACGCCCGCACGCACACACACACACACACACACACACACACACACACACAGTGTGTAGCACACTCGGTCGCACCCAATACCTGCATGCTTGCACAGACACAAGCACATACACACCGGCATGAGCCCTTCAATGTACACGTACGCACTGACCTACGTATGTTCATGTTCACACACACCCGCACGAATGAATGAAGACCGCTCACACACACACACACACACACACACACACACACACACACACACACACACACAGACACACACATACACACACACACACAAGCTCAAAACACACTCACACACTGAAGGGTCAAGGCCATGGATCATTATCTGTACCTGCCCCCCTCCCCCCTCCCGCCGAGCCAGAACCTCTGTGAGTCAGCATTCCAGGTCTATTTCTCTCACTCTACTCACCCTGACACCCTGACGGACAGGCGGGGTCCGTGCGGCCCACAGACAATGACCCCTTATCCGGGGGGCCCCCGCCAGCACAATGCCGCAGGGACCCGGGGCGACGGCGGCTGGTTTATTTCAGGCTTTTTTCGGCGCCGAGTCTCGGTGCGGCGGCCAAGGTTTTCACCTCCCGCGCCCGGGGAACGATGGGGGGACCCTGGGATTTGCAGATTGAAATGGTCGTCTCTGATTGCAGCGTGACGTTGGGTAGGTGTCAGAGGACTGCAGAGCTTGTCTGTATGAATTCCAAAATGCTCCTCTTGTTTCCAGAACTGAGCCAACGTCTGTCTATCTGCGGACATTGTTGACCACAATTCGTCCGAGGCTCGTTTAATTATGCCCTTTCTGGTGGCACTGACTGCTAAGGGTTTGCCAAGGTGTGTGTGTGTGTGTGTGTGTGTGTGAGAGAGAGAGAGAGAGCGAGAGAGAGAGAGAGAGAGAGAGAGAGAGAGAGAGAGAGAGAGAGAGAGAGAGAGAGAGAGAGAGAGAGAGAGAATCAGGGAGAGAGAGCAAAAGGGCCCCATTCAAAGAGCGGCTTGAGTTAATGCTCCATTCATAACAGTCATGGATGAATTATAAGAGAAGGTCATGGGAGGCTGATCGGGCGGGGGTACAGAGGTGGGGGTTGCAGGACGGGGTGTGGACTTTAAAGAGTAGCAGGAAATTGGTATCTAGGTCACACCACCGCCTGAGTTGCCCTGGAGTAAAATGCGGAGTAAAAGAGGTCCACGGAATACCAAAAAACGTCTATCTTGCAATTTACTTACGCTCGCGGACCGTTAGCTGTGCCATAGACACCATTTGGGGCGGAATTAAAACAACCGAATGTTGGTTTAGATGAGCTGCTATGACAGCTGCAGTCGAGGCCGACGGGGCTTTCTGGGATGGCATCTCCCGACTTACTCGGCCAGCCGGCGCGTCCGTCCGCTAACCAGGCAGCCCTGTTTCCTCTATGGAGCTCGGGCGAGAGCCAGCCAGCGCTGGACTGAGCGGGGTCCTGGCGGGGGGATTGACCAGGCAGGCTTATTCGATCACCCCGACAGCTCCATTGTTTCGCCGCCGCAAGGAGAACAATAGGGGAGCGCTCGAGAGAGTTCAAGAGGCGCATTTACCTGATTCGCCGGGCCCCCGATCCCCTCCGGGCGCAAGGGGCGTCAGGCGGAGGCGACATGCCCTCGCTTATACCCCAGCCAACTATTAGTCTTTGCTTGCTAAGATTAGGTTTTTTGGCGGCCGGGCGGCGCAGTGGTGCGTGGCCCGGGACCAGACGACAGTTTTTCATAGTCACGCCGGCTCTGCTCTCGCTACATACACACACAGCAGAAACGCCGGGCTATTGCATCATCGAGGGACACGACTTTAAAGTTTTGGTGTTTTTTTTTACTTTGGGTGCTGTGCTAAAAGGGACACTTTACTGCAAAAGTTTTTTTTCCGATGACGTAGTGACAATGACAAAAAACAGGTGCTGCTGCCCATGGCAGAGTCCTGTATCGGATCGTGAACCGAAAGAAAAGTTATTTGCGGGTGGTTTGTTGTCTTAATTTTATAATTAATCATGTTTTCATCCTCTGAGGCCGTCTCTTAACTTCCGGCTTGTGCGTAATGTGCACATGTCCAGTCAGTTACACCGGCCGTGCGCCTGCCGGTGTAAACAGGAAGCCGATTGGTTGCTTAGTTGCAGAAAATGCTATGGAGGAAGAACGGCGACGGCGAAAAGTGAGACCCGGGATGTCTTTGCTTGGACCGACGACGAGGTCGAACTGTTACCGAAAGTGACACATGAGAATAAGGCGTTGGAGGTGGCAGGAAAACATTATGAGTTATGATTATGAGTTGTCGCCAAGCAAATACGGCAACATATTAGAGCGGTAGCGGGAGCATTTCCCATCGCCGGAAGAAGCCATGGCAACGGGAAAGGACTACCCACACAAGAAGGATGAAATCACAGAAGGTTGGATGTAGCCATAGTCAACAACAAAAAACATTACCTCTGCTTTATGTGTTGGGCTCTGGAATATGAGAGACCATTCAATCAGGTGCGTAACAGGCACGTCAGCTGTGGAGATGTGCTGCTCAATATTATGAGAAATAAACAAAAAAAAATTATTGAAATTGTATGCGGTTTCGGGGTCGGGCGGTGGATCTTGTGTCTACGGTTGGGGTCGGGTTGCGGAACTAATTGGCCATGTGCTCGGGGAGCGGGGCAAGTACAGTGTTACACGTCGCGGGGGCAGGGCGGGAGCTGGTCTTGAAAATCAGACCCGTGCGGGACTCCGGTCCAATGGTAAAAGTTATAGCCTCTAGATATTTTTTTGCTATAGATATTTTTCAAATATAAGTATTTTTAAGGAAGCTTTCATTTTTTTTAAGATTGCTTATGTACATGGAACCTTGTACTAATTAGTTGTGATTTGGATTTATTGGAACTTATTAGTACATATGAGTAGTTACCGTTCACTACTGACTAAGGGTGAAATTTCATGTGGTGACTGAATGTGTGTACTATGTGATGCTATGGCATTCTAAATATTATCTCTATCTAAAACACGTGATTTTAGCAATAATGTGCACAGAGCATTTCAAAACTAAACGGGCGGATGAACCTTTCAGAATACCTCCACCTTTGTGGCTGACTTTGCTTGAGGCCCAGGTAGGCATGAGAGTGGCATTTGGGGATATTAAACACGAGTCCGGAGGCCTCGGAGGTAAATGGGAGAGAGAGTTATCTGCTTTCATGGAGCCGGGCTTCATGTGCTAATCATTTCCATGCATCAGCGAGCTGACGGCGCGCGCACATGCATGTTTGTCGGCAAACAAAGCAAGAGCGCTCGGGTTCTGCTGTGCGGCGTGTTGTTAGCACGCTGCTTTCTATAATTCAGGTACTTAGACGACCGCTTGGGTCCCAAGACTGATTGCGGCGTTGAATAATCACCTACCTCCAACGCCTCTCTGATTTATAACCCGCTCACTTAATAGCACTGCTTAACACAGAGGTTTGTCTAGATTAAGTAATTACCTTAAAGCAAAAGTTTATTATCTTCCAGACGGGCCAATGATAAAAGGTGTGCTGTCGACTCGAGGGGAGGTGCGTGTTAGGCCTCGCACTTGGTGAATGAGAGAGATAATTAAAATACAATGAATTAAACAGTCGCTTCTGGGGCTGTCACCGTGCTCCCTCGCTAACATCCATATCAACCCGCCGGCACCCTCAGTAGGGGGGCGCCTGGGATTACATCTCGCCCCGGACTAGAAAGCGTCTGAATGGGAAATTACACCAATGGGTCATTTGTACATTAAACAAAGACCTAGTTCTACTTCTCCGAATTGAAAGGGTATTTGTTGCCCCTGGAGCTAAGAACAACACCCAAGCAAGAACGCGCATTTTCACACACGTGGGATCTTTGATGGTTGGCACTGAGACGTCGTAACAGGCTTCTGAAACAGGTCGTAACGGGAGCTAGCAGGATCCATCTATACAACACATATCCATCTATATATTTTTAATTAGTTTCAACCATTTTCAAGGAACCAGTGAAGTTGGCGGGAAAAAAATAACTTGCGTTTCCCTTCTGAAGTGATAAGGCTGCATCTCTACGAATGAAGCTACCGGCAATAAAGCTGTGTACTGCCCGTCCCAACCGCTGAGGCAAGTTTGGTTTGCTTGGTCCTCATCCTGAGCGGGTAGTGAAACAACACCTCTACCACAGAAACACCAGCATTCCGGTGGGATGTGCGACGGCCCTCGATGAGGTGGTCGTCACCTCAAAGGCGTCTCAGGTTGACAGACGTCAACGGGAGAGGAGACCTAAGCTGGGGAATGCTTTCGTTTTCAATCTTTTCCCTCGCGCTTACCGTGGCGTTTGCTGGCTGGCATCGATGGATGTCTCCCAGGCGCTTACGGAGGGAGGCTTGACAGATTTCCAGTCATCCCAGCCCCACAGCTGGGGGGCCCCGGTCCCTCCAGGTGAACTTACATAGATCCGGTGTCTCTTTTGCATCAGCACTCCGTAGGTCCATAAGTGCTACGCGGCACATTAGCGACAAGCCATGCGAAACGTATAACCTCAACCAACAGTTTGCTGAAACAGAATGGTGTCTATTTATAAAACCCCACTGCCTACGCCCCCGGGTCCTACTTTCACTGTTTGACTTCCCTCGCTGTCACCAGTGTTGCACGACGCTTCGCCGCCAACTGTGACGGAGAAGGCTGCCGGCCGACTTCCCCGGATGTTTGACAAGGAATGGACCGGAGCTCTCCACTTTGTCTAGACATCCTTGAATGGACGACCGAAGGGAGCGGCCGCTCGCATTGGGTCGGAGAGGAACCGGCTCCTGGGGAGACCGGCGCTCAACCTCACGCTGAGTTGTTAAGTGGGCAATTTTTTAGCATAGCCAGTAGCACTGGACATGGTCCTTGTACCCCACCTCCTACTCTGTCTTTAACTATGCAGGTATACACCACTAGAAACAGTTGCTTGTAAAAGAATCCTAAGGTGTCTCCTTCACCGGGCAGAGGACGGTAGAGTGGTTCTCAACGGTGGCTCTCCAATTAGCAACTTCACTAAAAGTAAGAACAAATCAGATTAAATGGTGACTGCATTTAGTAAAGTCATTAGCTAACGTCTCATTTCACACCTTGGGTCAACTGAAATAAAGTTGTTAGGAGTTGTGATAAAACCTTGTTTTTACCTTTTTAGACGTCAGATTTGATCAACTATTTTGACTTCATTGTATACCCAGGACCTTGATGAGCAACTTTTGTATTGACAAAACGGTTTGTCAAAATATTCTACTGTGTGCTACGACAACATTTCTGGCGGCAACACAAACTACAAAAACATACTCTTTATAGCTTGTGTGCTGTAAATCTATCTAAAAGCTGCATAATGACACCCACCAAAACTTTGCCGGCATATCAACGTAGCTGTGATTTTCCTTCATATAGACACATCAACCACTTTGGAGTAAGAGTGCGTTAAGTTGATTATATTGAGATAAATATCAGACCACACCAAAATCACAACGCTTCTCCGAATTCAGCAGGGTCTACAGAGGGTTAATGTGTTTACACGAGCGCTTCACGTCATTAGTGATGTAGTGTGTTATTAGTTTGACTCTCTTTAGAGATCTGACTCTGTACGAGTGACTCAATAAAAAAGATTTCCTAAATCTTCCGCCTCTTTGTTGGTTTGATTCGGTGGCTGTAACTCGAATGGGGGACAGAACGGTCGACTCTGAATGGAACGGTTGGAACTCCCACCGAGTGACGCGCATGTGTGACTCGTGGCTCACGGATCACGTCTGTGATCCGGTTCAGGAGCAGAGTTTCCGTTACACAGTAATTACCTGGTTTTTGACCGGGAAAATCTGTTCAAGTCCCACATATTTAAATCTCAAAGTCATGATGTCCGGTGAAAATAATTCCCTCCAAGCACAATTTGAATAAGTGCTGCGCGATAAAACGATAACGATAATTATCAATATATTTTTTTCTTTTGTGTCAAAATAAAATAGACTAGATTATTTCCATATAAAATTCCACAGATCTGTTCATTTCCGCATTCGGCAAGTTGTAACGGTAAGCCAATCAGTTTGGACGATCTAAAGCTGACCTTTCACTTCTAACCAATCACGTTTGTCAATATAAAAATAAGCCCCGCCCCTTCCTCGTGGACAGGTTGCGCTTGTAAACACGGTGAACACACACACACACACACACACACGGAGCAGCGATGATGTAACGTGACAACAGGGACACATACATCGAGTTTGGTGTTTTTTTTTTATACATTTAAGTTCCACCCCAAAGCAGACGCTAAATATCCATTGTGTTGTAAAACATGTCGACGAGACGTCTACACTACAAACTTAATTGTTTATTTATTTATTTCGTTTTTAATTTTATCGAAATTGTTCCTAGGTCAAATGTTAATTGAAATAGCTGCACTTGTTACTTATTGTTCACAAAATTATTTGATTTCAAGTAGTAATATGCATCATTTTTATTTATTTTTAAAACGGCGTTAACTGACGGAATATATTTTATTTTAATAAAAACAAATATATATATATAAAAATATATATATATATATTATAAATCTACAAGCCTTCATGATTTTATATTTTATATAACCTAAATATCAATTGTTTTTAAGCTCAATAAACACAGATAATATTTGAATATTTGCGTTATCGTGACTCACAGATGTTGTTCAAGAAAGGGTTCAGGTGTCATCATCGCCTGCAGTTACCTAGTGGCAAACGAACCACGCTTTTACCGGAGTGACTCACGATTCCCAGTCATTTAAAATAATTGTTGGTTACAAAGGAATCATTCACCACTCTTGCATCACGACAAGTTATGCCTCTCACCTGATAGAGGAAGGGTTAGGAGAGATGTAACCGAGAACTATGATCAAGTGCATATTATTTTTAAATGCAATGTAAAAGTGCATGACCTCCTCTACAATCAAACAAGTACAAGCAAAAGTTTTTTTTCTCAAAATGTAAGATTGGGGAACGGGGGGAATGAGGAGAGGAGGGGGAGGAGGAGGAGGAGAGGCTGAATGGAGAGCGATGAGGCAGAACGGGATGTAAGAAAACATTCGGAGGAATTTGGAGGGAGGACGGGGAAGGGGGGAGGAGTAGGTGGATGAAGAGAAGATGGGGGAGGCGGAGGAGTTCTCCAAAAAGCTGGCGGTTAGTGGAGGAGCTGGATGCTGACTCCTCATCGCTCTGGCAGCCCTGAGGTTTGTCCCGGACGTGTAAAACACAGAGTCAGCTCTGCTTCAATCCATCTAAGAGCCTTTATATGGCATTCTGACTGAGGATTTGGCAAATACAAGAAGAAAGTTAAGATCACACGTTTTCCATAATGATCTTCGGGCTTGCTCACTCATAATGACCGACAGCAAAACAATTTGAAACAAGCGCAAAGTACCAGCACCTCCACCACCTTTTTCCACCTCCTTAGAAAAGTTAAATATTTGTATAGAGAATATTTACTTTGTACAAATATTCAAAAAAAAAATTGTTTTCGGGGGAAAAAAAATCTTTCTTAAAAAATGGCGAGTCCGGAGCGTGGAGCTCGGCTGCAAAGACAAGAAAGTGAAACGCGTCCAGTCTCTATGGATACAGGTCTTTATATTCTTAAAATTGGATTCTTTTTCTTCTTAAAAGACGCCACTCAGACGCGTCTTTTACGTCATTCTGCATGAAGCGAGTAGACGGGGAGACGTAGAAGGGGTGGAGAACGTTCTTTCTCCGGAGGCTGAGAGTATGGTGTGGAAAATGATCAGACTGATTTAATAACATTGGGTTATGGTTATTGCGCTGGGAGCACCTACGCCCAGTCCGTGGGGCCTATGTATATTTGCTCGTTTATATATTTATATATGTATTACCTCATTTATATATTTCGGCACAGAGGCATATTTATTTTTATTTCCGTGCTACGTCCACATACATCCCCTTTGTGCGCAAGTGAATAAGCTTCTACCATTCGCCGCTCCGTGCGCTGTGGGGGGTGTGGACCGAGACCCCTCTATTTCGGCACCATTATGGTATGTGTGACAAGGTGCATGGTGGAAATATTCCTGAACGTAGCTGCATGCGTGAATAGTAAAAATCACTAGCAGTGCTGGAAAGGTTATCCCTGTAATTTACTGGGAACTATGTGTGAAAGGGGCTAATGAGAGCACAGCACAAAATTATCTCCGCAATGGCCCAGGTCTCGAGCACAGATCTCAGTGGGAGGGTCGGACAATGTTGATCGTCTCTGGTGAATGACTACCTTGTAATCCACCTCCCAAAAGGAACATACAAGAATGGTTATTTTATCTGAGAGGCACAAAAGAACTGAAATAAGTGCACATATTTTTCTTTTCATTGCTGTGTGCATCGAGAGCCTTTGTTCCCTTTAAACCTCTCGGGTTCCCCCCCATAGAAGCCAAACGTCCCAAAAATGAAATGCTAGCTTGAAGCAGGTTGTGACTCTGCTCCCACTGCACAGACGTGATTACATCCAAATAATTTCTTTTCAGATTACATGAAATACAAATAAAATAAAAAAATCCAGTTCAATGGCTTATTGCCAATAAATAACCCAATAAGGGATAAACAAGGCTAATAATAATAATATTTATTTTTCCTGACCTTATTTCTGTTGCTGCATGGCCTGGTTTAGAGGCTAATCACCTTCAGCCCACGTTGTTAACAAATGGAAGACAAAGCACATCACACCAATGATTAGTCTCTAAAAGCCATTACCATGGATGTTCCTCTTGACATTGTCTTTAATTTAACATAACTTTTACAAATGAGGAATTTGCAATTTATTTTGTTGTTTTCTGACTGTCTTTTATATTTTCAGTACATTAGTTAAATCACATTCACAAATAAAACTTTATATGTAGAGCAAGAATTCAAATTTTTTTAATAACCATGTATTAACAGCTGAACTTGATTGGAATTGTGCTGTCCAGCCCAGCCGCCCCTGCCGGCTGGGCTGGAGTCCTGGCGGCTTGCGCCTGGCAGCTTAAGGTGTACTGCGAGCTGGCGAGGCTGCCGGGAGCGTCGCTAGGTGCCTACCGGTGCTTGCCGATGTTGGGTGTGGGTTGGGGTACGGGGAGCGGCTGTCGGCCTTTGCTCCCGCTGCGTGGCTTCTCTGCTGAGGGTGCTCCGGGTGGTGGAGGGCCCATATATCTGGCCGCCTGCTGGCATCGGTAGGGGGGTAACATCCCGGTGCCCTGCGCTGAGCACACTCTGCTACATGGATGGGCACCTGGGGCTCGCGGACAGGTGGGCCATCTGGTCGGTGTGGTGGGGCGGGCTTTGCCAATGAATGGGGCGTGGTTGGGCATCGGGGTCCCGCCAGCTCGCCTGCGGGGCGGGCAGTTGGGCAGGGTGTCGGTCTGTCGGTGCGGGACCTGGCCCCGGGCCTGTGGTCCGTGCCTGGTGCCTGCGGCCCGGGTTCTGCGCATGGCTATGTCTTGTGCCTGCACTTGGGGGTTGATTCTATGTGTGCACACCGGAGGTGCGGCGTCTTCTCGTGCTCCCTGGGAACTGGGCGTGGGGGTTGCTCTGCGGGCTTCCGGCTTCTCTCGGGGCCCGGGGGTCTTCTGTGGCCACAGGGAAGGGTGCTGAGGACTTTCCTGCGGGCGTAGAGTGTCTATGCAGGTGCGGAGCTCGGTGAGGGCTTCAGGGCCCTTTCCGCTGCTTAAAGGTGCCACAACATAATAGCGACCTTTTACAGCAGAACCAATAGGGATAAGTCCTGTGCACTTATCGGTGGAAACCTCACACACACACACACACTCATACAGACGGTCCCATCACACACACGCACACACCACCAACACCTGCGTCGAATGCACCCCAGCAGCCTCTCCTTTCCTCCCTCATTCACTGCCATAACTATGACAGGAAGAGGCCACGTGACCAATTTCTGTTCCAGTTTTCCTGGATTTAATTAACTCTGTTTTTCAATACATGTTGTCATCTGATGTTTACGTTTTCTGTGTAAATGTTGTTTGGTTCTATGTTTAATTGTCTCACCCGTGGTGAATGTCCCCCTCTTGGAGTAGTGATTAGTTGTTTATAGACCGTAACATGGAAAAATAGTTCTCCAAGGAGGGGGGTGGGTGGCGGTTCTGTATAACCAAAAAGCTGTGCTCTTGTCATCCTACAGGTCGTCCACAGGACAGAGTTATTGCAGCAGTTCTTGATGATTTAACAATTAATATAGAGATGCATTGCAGGTGGAGAAGGTGAACTCCAATAACTCTGTCCTAGATGCAATGAAACAAATACTCTGTGTTGTATGCCCAGCATTATGACAGCACAGGTTTAAAAAAAACAACAAAAAAAAGACCCTTGGTTTTTATTTAGGTATATATTTACATATTGATTTGATTCTCGTTTCTTGAAATCATTCGTCGTCTTGTACTGTTTTATCCCTCTGCATGCTTTGCAAATCTGGATACCAGATATTGTGTTGAGGCACAACTAAAAGCACAGCTTCCAGGTCTTGTTTTGCCTCGGCCAAACCCCGGCAGGTGGGCTCATGTTACCTCCGCGGCGGGGTCTTGCTCTCTGTTCAGGTGGGTTTCAGCGACAGTGAGCGATGTGTCAATTTTACCCCCACCTCCCGTCGGGGGCGCCGAGCGTCTCTTTCCTGCGGCGTCTACCGCCGTTCCCAAAAACGGGAAGCTGGACGATCACTGCTTCTTCTCCGTACGCTGTTTCCGTTGTTGGTGGCAGGGTCCGTCCTTCCCGGTAAGAATGTAAACATTGTGCGTGTGCAGGAAGCGAGAGGACGCCGCAGGGAATTTCAAAAAGCCATTTGATGAACCTAGTTTGATAAACACCGCCGGTTGTGACGGAATGCTGGGATTTGCAGTGTAACCCACACCCACACAAACAGTTGTATTAAATGGCAAACTCCAAAAGGCTGTGCTTGGCCTAAAATAAAATCCACCTTAGCAATTTGAGTATGATTTTTTTTTGTTTGTTTGCTTTAAAAAATGAGAAAAGGGAGAAGATTTGCTAGTTAACGCTCCGAAATGTAATACTCAATTGTGCTTTCGTGAGGGCAAATGATGACAGAGTTATGGTGTTCGGGTGTTTATCCGCGGTTACTCGGTTGGAGATCAGCCAACGTCATTTTCATGGCCCGCGTACCCGCAAAGTCAACTGTTTCTTGTTTCTGCTCTGAGAAAAGTTCCTTTTTTAATGGGGCTTGATAATCATTTTCATGAGCCCTCTTCGTGTTAAGCACACAGGCCCGGCAACGGGGGTGGGGCAGTTACTTCAAAATTGTTTTTTTACGAGGGAAAACACAGCTCACTCTGAGTGAATGTTGAGTTGGGCAAGGAGCCAAAGTCCCGAGTGGCTTCTTTACAGTGTTGGAACGGTCGCTGGAGCGCTCGTGAAGCCAAAACGTGTCAGCGGTGTGAATGGGGGCTGGTAACAGGTCCCTTGAAAGACACCTCGCTGTCTCATTCAGGCCAGGACTGTCGGAAGAAAATCTGTGTGCAAAAACCCTCGCCGCCTACGAGCGTTTCAGCGTCTTAAGACTTTCACATCTTAAAACACAAGAACATCCTGCATCTTACACAGGTTTCCCCTTGTTTCACCTAGGTTTTACAGGCCGGCTGCAACACCGATTTGAAAAGCGATGACCGACATTTTCTCAACCCTCTATTCATGTTTAAAAGTATTTAAACGTGGCCATAAAAATACGCCATAGTGCAACAAAAAGAGATCCAAATGACTTTCTCGCGAGGTATCCCCTGCAGCGCTGCGCCTTGGTTTTTTGTGCCGTCTCAGGCTCCCAGCCGAATGGAGGCTTTGATGATTAACACACGTCGGGTTGCAGTGATTTATCGGTGCCAAATGCACACGACACCCTTTGTTTATCCTCGTGTGCCACCTTTGATTTCAACTGTATCCCAGCTAATTGGTTTTTATTGCTCATCTTCAGCTGTTTGCCCTCACACTTACAAGGCCGTTAGTCTGCCTATCATCATTTCACCGTAACTTTGCAACATCGCTCTGGAAAGGCAGCTGTGCGCCGCGGTTGCGGGGCAGGCAGGCTACATTTTGGTACTGTACATTTGTATTAGAAAGTAGTATTATAATACTGCGTAGCGACAACAGCGACAACTATTCTTCTACAACATTAATAGACCCCATGTTTTGGTAAAGAACCGTACTGCCGGGGCTCGGAGCTCCAAAAGCGAGGCCCAAGTCTTTGTCTGAAGTTCATCACATTTATCAATGCACTTTAAGACTCATCCAGCCCACATGTCAACAGACCATTTAAAGGGAGTGTCCTTTGTTCTGGAGCGCTCATGGGAAACCAGGTCCCGGCCCGGCCTTATATCCCAACCAAATCACCGGCCATTATGATGGACAACTGCGGTAGCGGGGGTTGAATAGATGAAGGGGTCACTTATTGTTGGTGGAAACAGACCCCCCCCCCCGTCCCTCCATACGCATACATTCACACACACACAGATAGACACTCAAACACCCACACACAAAATGTAAAGCCCATTTTGGCCATTCTTTACACAAGTTGTGCAAGAGTCCCACAATCAGATTTTTCTAAAACGAAGCTTTTTTTTTTTGAAGCTTTTAACGACCGCAAACGCAGTCCAACTTCAAATAATTTTCCAGTGTTTATATCCGTTTAATAGGAGGACATTCCTTTTTCGAAATTTTCGATTCTTGAAACGGACCATGGGGTCGGAACCAGACAGTGGGCGTCGCCACCTCAGCGAGCCCTGCTGTCGCCCCCGAGGCTGAACATCCACGGCACCTTTGCATCTGGCCTCCTTAACAAGCTATTACAGCTGTGTTAACAAAGATTTTGTTTTTCGTGTTAAACAGCACATCACCCTGCGCTGCGCGTAGAAACACTGGGGCACCGTCTTCCCAAGATGTGTCGGCGCCATCCCAAGATTCTAGGCCTCGCCAAAAAGAAGGCGCACCCAGGATCTCTCCTCTGAGTAGTAACGGTTCGTCAAAAGATATAGGTCTGAACCACCGCGCACACCTGTGATCATTACTAACCAAGCGAGGGGAGAGCTACGGCATATGTCATTTTCACATTCACCTCGACTAAATGTGACACCACTGCCAGCCACAGAAGGGAGGCCGTAACAACAACGTTTCGTGTTGCTTTGTAGTGGAATATACTCCATCATTCACACATGCGTATACAGGTGACGTTTAAGTAAACACCCTGGATGTCCAACACCCACCCCCACCCCTAACCCTCTCTGGGTTTCTCTCTTGCACTCTCTGCTTTTAACCACCTCACAGGCAAATTAGTCTGCAGCCCGGGGCGACAGAGGGCTCTCAACGGACCATCGGTGCAGATTGCCGGGGGCCGGCGTCATTCTTAATGCTTGACAATTCTCACGCCGTTGCGTTGTGGCTCAGATCAGCCTCGGCATGAGTAGACGGGCTGTCCCTGTTGCCTGGAGGTCTACTCTTAATGCCACGTCGCTGTTTGTGGCCACATGAAGAAGAAGGAGAGTTTTTGGAAACCTTGCGGTTTGCCATGTGTGAACATGTCCCAACCAAGAGTTTGTTTTTTTTATATATACTTGAAGCCGAGAGTGAATGCATCTAATCTCCAATTGTTTTCAATTGACCACAAAGTAACTCAGAGCAAAACCCTAATTCAAAGTGCTGTGGCCCTTTGGCATCCGTCTGGTTCTGTTTGCAGGCCAGAGACAATTCCAGAATTCAGCTGAATCTGGAACAAGATAATATCATTTTTATGTCATTCATTACAGAATCCCCCCAACCCCCCCTCCCATCCACATCAGTTGGAAACTACAAAATCCCTTTCAGATGTGGTGGAAAAGTTAAGCCTGGTCCCAAAGTCTTTTCCCTAAAAAGGTCCAAATCCTGACCCCTGGAGAAAATATTATCATACTTTTTCCATTAAGTTTCAGTTGTGTTGGTAACTCTATTATTAAAATCTATCTATCTATCTATCTATCTATCTATCTATCTATCTATCTATCTATCTATCTATCTATCTATCTATCTATCTATCTATCTGTCTGTCTGTCTGTCTGTCTGTCTGTCTGTCTGTCTGTCTGTCTGTCTGTCTATCTGAAATAATTGGCAAATAATACGTTTGCAAGTTTGTCACTCAAGTTTGCAAATTTCAGATTCACTCCATTTTGAAAACAAAGAGCTGAGCTTGTCTCACTTAAATAGAAATACAATGCACAATACATTTGGTTTTGGGAATTGTAACGTGAAGCAGTAGCCTCTTCACCTAAACAGGGTCCCACTCCCAACTCTTTTTAGAGTTGGGAGTGGGGAGTTTCATCTTTATCTGCTAAAACAGCCACATATCGCTCCCAACTGCTTACAACCCACAGCTGTAAATCCAGGAATGTTGCCTGTTGTTTTTGGAGCCTGAGTGATTGATCCTTAAAGCAACACTATGTAACTTTTTTTTTTTACCTCAAAATAACAGCTTAAAAATCATTTTGATGCTACATTGACTTTTAATATAGAGAACGGCATCTCTATCATTCCTACCCGCTCCATGAACGCCTGTTGTTGCACTATGTAACGTCTGTGTTTGGGTACGAAACCGCTGGAAAAGTGCGTTACACTTTACGGCACTACGTCACTTGCTTGATTTTTGGCTGCGGAAATTGTCGTTTTTTTCTCCTGGTAAAATCTATATTCAAAAAAAATGTCCGGTAAAAATGACGGGCCAGGGCTGCGTCCGGCGCCCGCGCCTCAGTCGTCGCCCGGCGCCCGCGCCTCAGTCGTCGCCCGGCGCCCGCGCCTCAGTCGTCGCCCGCCATACCCTCACTTTAATTGCACCACGGGGTTCGTTTCACCCTCTGACTCCTGAGTGCGAGCTGATCTGCCAGGCCTAGCGCATCTGGTAACTACACTGGAAGCAGGGGTCCCTCCTTGTTCCCTCCCTCCCCGTGGCTCCACAGGGAGACCCTGTAGGAGGAGTGCTTGCTGCTCGCTGCAACGGGCACTCAGTCCGTGGTTCCGGGAAGCGGCAAGGTCGGTGCAACGGGCGCTGTAACGTAGGCGTACGTTATATTTGGGTTTGTAACATAAGCTGTTGTCGAAACGTGACTGATAGGGTTCAGATTGGTCTGTTAAAATAAACGACAGTATTTCGGACGCAGAGCAGAGCTTTAGGACACATGTGTAAAAGTGCAATTGCACTCAGAAACCATAGGGGCGCAAATACTAAAAGTTATATTACGCTGCTTTAATGGCTTGAAGAGATTGGTGTCTTCAGACCTAGACTGAAGCTTGCGTTTTCTGTATTTCATCCCCAGGATATCTACGGTCGACTAATTGCATCTCACTTACCTGTGAGGAATCATATCTTTGATTTCTTCAGGATCAGTAAGTGAGGACTTTTTTTTTCTTTTACCATTTGAGTGCCATCGTCTTTTTTTGGCTTACAGAGATGTGGTTGCTCTATCTCCATTGGTGGAGCAAAAGATTTGTACTGCCAAGTGTAGATCATATAATTTCCCCGGTGAGAGGTTTAATCCCCTGTGTAGTGCAATAGAATAGCATTGCACTGATGCCAGGTACATCCGAAAAGCCATCACTCTTACCGCTCATAGTCAAATATGCTGAGCGATATTTTGTGTAGTACGTAGTGTGTACTGCGTAATTTCAGAAGCAGCATGTACATGTCTCGTAACCAAATGTGATGAAACAATTGTGTGATCAATATTAATAATTCTGACAATCAACTCTTAGATTTAATTTGATTTATTCAGCGTTGTTTGGGCAGCCGGGCCCTACTGCTCACCACTCCCAGGGAGGTGTACAGGAAACATAGGCGTGCTTAATGAGCTAGAAATATAGCAATGATGAGCTTGAATCCCCGCACTCGGTAGAAGTGTAGATCCCAACATGTGGATCCAGGGGAGGTGGAGGGAACGCAGCAACACAGCAAGCAAAGCAGGCAACAAAGCAGGCAGGGCAAGCAGGATTGGCCGCTTAAATAGGATGGCCCATAAGGGCGTGGGAGTGTGTGGCGCTGTCGAGTTGTCGGACAGAGCCGGCTCCGCAAGCTACGCCTCATTAATAACACAATCCATTTGTAATGTGTCTTTCATTGGGACCAATCTCAAGGTGCTAGAAGATCACGTCACTTGAAATGAATGGGCAGAGTGGAAGAGACGTTAGCGCACGAAGCCGGCTGTGCCGTGTTGCTCGTGAGCTAACTAGACACAACAGTGACTAGCTATGGATGCCCAACGCAAATGTTCATTAAGTTTCCTTTGAGACGTAACAAGACGTGCTGCTTGACAGTGACAGACTATTGAAACACAAAAGTATTCCCCTGAGTATATTTTAAACTCAAGCCATCACACAACGGCCCCATATCTCACCGCCTACGGTTATGTTGCAATGTCACAAAAAACGTATTGCCTTCAACTTCCCGCGTAGCTGGACAACTGAATTAGCATTGGTCTTATAGCGATGCAATCAGTGCTGCTATTTAAAGGCTCATAATGGCTGTAAAAACAACTTTTGTTGGAGAGCAAACGGAGACAAGCAGGACAAAAAAGGGAGAAAGTAAGAGAGGAAATGAAGGGAGCAATAGAATAGGAAACGAAAAACAGAGGAGAGGAAGGGTGATAGGCCTGGTTTTTTAAAAACCTATTTCTGTCAGGAAATCAACCGACTAAGAAATTCAGCCAAAAAAAAGAAAAGAAGAGGTTCTGCTTTTACTTTCGAGGGCTAATCTTGAGGGGTTTCTTTTTTTTTCACAAGCTCCCCCCCCCCCCCCCCCCCCCCCCCCCAAGTGGAACTGTAGATAAAAGAGTTTGGGGGCATCTTGGAAAGCCATCAAGCTAAATGTTTACAAAGAGCCACAAAAATGTATGTGTGTTGCGGCTCCGTCCCATTAGTCCGCTAAGTTCAGCGTGCACACGGCCGGCTCACAAGGGAGAGTTCCCATGTGGAAACCATTCTGACTGCACTGCGACTCCTTTAAAACTGAAGGTGCGCGGGAACCTTTTCTGACACAACACCACCCAGGGCTCCTTGTTCCGCTATTGATTTCTAACCTCAGGGCGGCAAAACCGAGCGAAAAAACCCAGGTTGCGATTATTTCTCGTCTCGGAACTCGCCTTATTTCAAGCTAGTACAGCGTTTTTTGGTGGGTGTTCTTGGGGCAAGTGATGTCATATTTGAATTAGGAGTGATTATATAATGCTTTCAAAACAGATTTGCAACGAAATTCCAGTGAATTCTTATAATGGCACGTTCACTGCACTTTCTTTATGTGCCAACAATTCCAGTGTTTTGTGATTGTTATATGCATTCCCTTTGTTTTAATTCATAGGATTTTTATTCTCGATGCAGTCCGTACTGGGGAAATTATCACCTCGTAATCAAATCAAATTATATCAAAAATATCATTGCATCGTCTGATTCCTCCCGTGCTGATGATGTCGTGAATCAGTCAATGATTCAGTGTGAGAAGTATATTTAAGATCTCCTTGGCGACAGATTTTTATGAATAAGGGCCTAGGATGGAAGGAAGACCCGGCTGGTAAAACTTACCACATTTCATGGAAAATGTGGATTCAAAATTATTATTATTATTATTATTATTATTATTATTATTATTATTATTAATAATAATAATAATAATAATAGTGATAGTATTAATAATAATAATAATAATAATAATAATTTAAAAAATAATAATAATAATCAATGTAACAGAACTAAAAGAGTGAGGATTTTGAACTGCAACAGTAGATGAAAAACGCATCATTATTATTATTTATAATATTTTTTCGCGCTGTGGCCGACAAACATAAATAAATAAAAACAACCGTCTCGAGTGTTTTGCGTGTCGTGTGTATGTGTAGGTAGGCCTGGCGCTAACGTCGGGAGGGGGTTGTCTTGTTGGGGGGGTTGTTCTTCCTCACCGTGAGGCCTCCCTGGGCGGGGCCTAGTTTATACAACCCCAAAGGAGGCGGAGGGAAGATGAAGGGTGGGGGGGGGGTGTTTCGGAGAAAAGACGTAGAAAAGACCCTCCGCCCCCTCTCTCTCTCTTCTTCTTCTCAGGAAGATTAGTGGCCGTCCTTTTTGGAGTAGGAGGCGGACGGCGAGCCCCTTTTTTCGGGTGCATTTTTCTCTGCCAGCGTGTCTGACCCCCGGAGCCGCTCCCAGTGCGGCACCACTGGCTGGCGGTGGGGGCCCGCGCATCCGCCCACCATCAATTACTCACTGTCCGACACATAACCCCCCCCGCCCCCCTCCCGGGCTCGCTTTGGCCGCGCCGATAAAGACAATCCGCCCTTATCGCGAACCGGCCTGTCTCAAAACACTACTTACACGTCCCACTACCCGTCTCCGTTCCTGTGGGCCCCCATTGTCCACGGCTCGGTATTAATCACAATCAAGCCGGTCTCATTGTTTGTAACGGGCTCCCCGTGAACCAGAGGTCCGAGCTCTGTTTAATCCGAGCGGGCAGGACCGGGCCCTCGACGTGTGTCACTGCACGTGTCAAGTGCCTGAAATGTTACACGTTACAATTATTATACGTCTTTTTTTATTATTATTATTATTATTATTATTATTATTATTATTTTTATTATTATCTTCACATCGTGTCCTCGGGATGCGTGCGGACCGCTCACCACAGGGCCACCTCAGTTATGAAATCACTGCAGCTAACTCAAAGAGATAATTGCAAACTCAAAGAATTGTCACTGTGCTTTATCAGATACACGGTAAGAAACTACTTCCAAGAAATGTGGCTTTTGCAAACATATTTGTACAAAGCGGCAGCCTCCTGTGTGATTTTCTGTTTGCACCGAGGAACACTGTAAAGTTTTTAAAGTTTTGTAAATATTTGGTAGTTTTTTTCAGCCTGTACTTTATGAGAAACAGCCGCTCCTCTATGTCTGTTCCATATTCCGTTGTCGGTGGCGGGGTCCGCCATTCCCCTGGCAAAAACGCAAAGCACCGAGGGAAGCCAAAGGAAGCCGTGGTGAATCTGATAAAGCAGCGTAGCTGGTCGGCCAGCAAACTTGATGAAATGGAGGAACGTTCCTCCAAGGATAAAAAAAAATATCCCACGCCACCAGTGACCGAGAAAAAAATGACAACCAATCAATCGATGGATCGGAGAAGTCGTCATTTTGACAAAACGATCAAAGACGAGGGGAAGCCGGAAAAAGAAAGAGATGTCGTTTTGAGTGAAATTCTGGGACTTGCGAAACGTACCAACGCAGAAGATCTGGAACTAGACTATATTTTTATTTGCTATGATGGGTTTAAACTAGGTTCTTTGTTCGAATTAATCTTTAATTTTCTCCATTCCATTTTTAAATTTTTATTCATTTATTTATTTATTGTTCTCTTCCTTCCTTGTGTTTTGTCCATTCCTAAAGCTCTATGTAAACTTCTGCCACTCAACTGCTTTTAAAAAAAACAACGGCTTTGAAACATATTCTTATTTGTATATATATTTTTTATATACGCAAGTACATATGTTTGTTTTTTTTATATATATGAAAGTACATATGTTTTTTTTAATATACCGGTGGTTAAACCGTTTACACTGTTGACACGCCGGTGTCAAGGCCCCTCCTCCTCCCCCTCCGCCCCGGGTCCAGCCCCGTGGCGGAGGGGGAGGCGCCAAGCGCTCCGGGTCCTCCCAGCGGACTGACCCGACTCAGCAAAAAGTCCTGGGAGACGAGTAACCTGCGAGGCAGGACGAGGGGAGCGGGTGGGAAGGGAGCAAACGAGAGAGAAGAGAGAGAGAGAGAGAGAGGCGTGGGTGGGTGAGGTGGGGTGGGGTGGGGGGCGCTTAGCGTGGCACATCAATCTCCCTCCGCATGACAAACTCACTCTCAGCAAGATGTATGTCATGAGCCACCAAAGCCAGTTAATCAAATCATTAGCGGCGCCGCTCCATTCCTCTGGCCTAGTTTGCCCGCGCAGGGGAATGCGACGCCGCCATGGATCAAACCTTCGGAGGGAGAAAATAAAAAAAAAACCAAAAAACCCACAGCTCAGCCCTGCTTTCTTTCCTCGATTCCGCTGTTTCAAAGCCCCCTTAAACGCCAGAGAGAGAAGGATGAATTAGCGCGGTATTAAATTTCCACCAAGGGCAGGATCTGGAGATTGACACATGGGGTCTGTGAGGCTAAAAGTTGGGTTGATGCGAGCTGTGATTTTTCATCATTTGTGAGCTGGGCCTTCTCAGGCGCACCCCCCCTCCCCCCCCCCCGAAACCCCCACCTCAAATACCTTCCGTTATTATGAATGGATTGGAAATCACAAAATGTCCCTGAGATGGCGTAACTTTGCGTGCCCCGCCTGGCCGGAGTATCCAGACAGATGCGTGCTGTCAGAGGGAATTCAGCCGCTCGTTTGAATCCATTAACCGAGCGGTGGAACCCGGGGCCCGGCGGGAGGGAAGCGAGAGTGGGGTTTTTTCTTTTTTTTTTTTTTTTTTGTTTTGTTTTTAAACATTTTAGTCCCGGACGCGGCTGGTCTGCACCGGCAGCCCTGGGGCCGTGCCCGGATAAACAGCAGCGCTCTGCCAGGGTCCAGGAGTCACGGTGCCAGAGCCCTTTTTTATTTCGGCCCGCTTCCTTCGCCCCCGCGACAAAAATATTAAAACTCGCCACGGCCGCGACCGGGAGGATGAGCGGGCGGCGGCGCGTTCGGGGGGGTTGGGATGGCTATCATCAAAAAAAAAAAAAAAAAAACAGAAACAGGTCCAGACACGGGAGCGCCCCGAGCACCTGAGTCCGGTTTAATTGACTCGGAGCGCGGCATAGCCCCCTTCTTTATTTTTTATTTATTTATTTATTTTTAAACAAAGTGACTCTCACTTGAGCTTCATTACATGCGCACCCCATTTCCATAGGCCTCTGGGAACAGGACCCGGGCCGCTCACATAAAATAAATGACCGCTCCATGATAAATGGTTCTATTAGCAATCCAGATTGTTAAACTGTGATATAACAGATCGGAGAACGGGGCGCCGAGCCCCATTCATTTCCCTTCCCCCCGCACGCACGCACCGCTGTAAATAGCTTGTTTTTATGTGTAAATAACATATTAAAACTCCGCATTAGCCGTGTTGTTTTGATAGAGGGGAAATTGCGTTGAATAAATAACGGAGGACGGGTAATATAAAACAGGGCGGGTTTGTTATACGGCGAGCGTCTAGGCTCAAAGGTGGGCATGACTTAGGTGACAGGAATCCCGCAGCCCACAGTAAACCATGCGCTCACAATAAAAAGGGGGCCACAGAATGGGGGCAGTATATTAGAAACGTCTACTTTTCCCCCCGCGCGTCGGGGGCTTCTCGGGAATGGGGCTCTCTCCGGTTCACGGACCTTGTCTCCGCCCGCTCCGTCCCTCATGCTACATATTCACTTATCAGCGCCTGGCAACCGGAATAATACGCCATATTACCATAGTAAATAATTGCCCTGTCTCTGAGCGGCGGCAGACGGGGCCCTCGCACGGCGGCGCCAGGGCCTCCTCCCCGGTATCTGATTGGCGGAGAGCGAGATTGGGGTTGAGGCAGAGCCCGTTAGTCCACGCGTCTCATTTAAGATTAAAAAAAAAAAAAAAAACAGAGAGAGGGACGCTGATAGCGGAGAAGAGTTATGCAGCGAGGGGTTTGTTGGGGTTTTTTTTTTTTTTTTTTCGAGACACGCAGGAGGTTGAAAAACTCTACGGGGCGATAGGAAAAACGATGTTTTGCAAAATACCGGCCGGTTGTTTGAATAATGAGTTCGGCCTCGTCGGGTTTTGGGTTTTGGGTTCAGCGTCAAGGGCTTCTCTCGGTGCGATACCTAACCACTCTTCCTATCTAAAAAATGGAATGTACTTTAAGTTATTTAGAAAGGCTGAAGAGCGCTGCTTGTTTCAGTTTGTCTTATCGTGCATTATGAGTTTGTATCTAGCGTCTAGTTTTGTGTGTGTTCTTTTTGAGTTTCGGGTTTTTTAATTGATTTTTTGAAATACGACCAATTGTCAGTGATCAGGCGGCAGTTTCACTTCACTTGATAAACTTCAGACTTCACTGTGCATAAATGTACGGACAGATTGACAAGAAGCGAAAAGTTGTGGTTTGCCGTCTGCTGGCATCGCAGTATTTTATTATTTAAATTTTTATATACGTTTATTTTCACATCGAATGATAGAGCGGCAGGGTTTTATAGACTGTAAAACTACAATACATCACAATGCCACGGCCATCACAGTGTACATGAAGTGTTGTGTCGCATTGTTATATCATTTTAATAGAGAACACTTGTCAAGAAAACAGAACATTCTGATCCTGGTTTAAGTAAACAAACCGCAGAATCACAATGAGCCTGAAAGGACATAATTATTATTATTATTTTCTATATGAATGATTAATTGTCCGTTTCCTGACGATTGGCAGGCCACCAAGTTCTCCACTAATGAGTGTCACTATTAGAACCGCTGGTTGTATTTCCATTTCAAAGGTGGCCCATCAATCCACTTCTCCGTCGGTCTCCGCGGGCCCCGCGTCGGCCACGGAAGCCATGTTTTTAGTAATTCATCGCTTTTATACACTGGAGGTAAGGACAAGCTCTTTCAATCTCATTAAACACGGCTTTCATCACGCGTTCCCTTACATCTTTAAAACTCTCCCTCCCTCCCCCCTCCCTCCCTCTCTCTCCCTCTCTCTCGTGACTTCTTTATCTTGTCTTCGCCGAACAAACGCACGCGTATTTAACCAAACCACACATGTCATGTGTAGACGGGTCATGGAGGTTTAGTTGAGCGTTTTGACTGTATGTTCTCGACCTTCAAACCCGGATATGGCTACTCACACTTTCCAGAGGTCGTTGTTGTCACCCCACAAAGCAGCTAACTAGCCGATCTAGCCGGCCAGCTTTGTTTACAGCCCCAACGACGCACCTTGGGAAAAAAAACAAACCTTAATTATATATAATATAACTAATTCATAGCCAAGATCAACCACCTGTAGCCGTATTCAGCTCTTTAGCCCCGCTCCGCTCCCGATTATCTTTGTTTTATATAGTTTCAATATGTCGTCATCGTAAAATAAACAAATAAAGAAAGAAAGAGAGAAAATGTTAATATCCAGATTCATTTCATGAGCCAAAAGGCGCATCCGGGTTGCGATGCTACCACGCCCCTGTCGCTCTCCGCTTGCGCCTGAAACTGACGGCCACCGTTGGCTCGCTCAGTACGGCTCCCTCTGGTGACGAGGGGCCGCGCGTGCTCTTCCATTAGCTAGCGCCGCAAAAAGTAGGCCCCGGCCAGGCTCCGACACACGAATGGCTTTCTCAAAGGGTTCAGAGGAAAACTGAGAATTCAACGACACATGAATAATCGTCCTAAGTATCCAGGCTGAGGTAAGCTCTCTATCGGCCGTTTTCACTTTACGTTGACAAAATAGCTGCTAGTTGTCAACGTGAAACAGCCATAGCTCGTTTATCAGGAAGTGGTCAATATAGATAGTAGGCAAATGACCCGCATGAAAGGCTTCCAATATTTTTCTGCCGCTCCTCCGGGTAAAATAAAAGAAAAAATCACATTTCAAAAATGGCTCCTCCAGTATTAAGGTTTGCCGGCCCCTGGCCTCCATTTTTGATAGACTTGTGTGGGACACTTCTATGTGCTCCACGTTTTTGGCGCTGGAATGTTTTTAAGGTGCCCTTTTGAGCTGAGGTGTTTGTGAAAGCAGCTCCGGGCAGTGGTGAGTGAAAAGAAAGAAGGTCCTGGTTCTCAGAAGCAACCGAGGAAAATGAGCCACCATGTATGGTCTCAAGAAAAGGTGAGACAGAACTCACATAGTACAAAGAAATAGCAATGACGTTGAAGGAATCCTGGTTGATTGCACACTGGTTAATACAGAGTCGTGTTTGTGCCTTTGACTTTTCTCTCTGTTGACAAGGATTCTTTCAATGTATTCAATTAAATGCATTTTTTACTCCTAAACCTTGTGGTCCAACCTGTCCTACTGTACTTTTTTTGCACTCTACTTGTCGGTGGAATCTGCTGTCTGAGAAGATGCTCAGGTGCGAAACCGTGTCACTTTTTTGATTTTTGGCTCCGGTAAATCCGCTTTTTTGAATTAATTTTTTTTGCCTGGTTAAAATGTATATTAAAATAAAACAACAACTTGTAAACTCGCCGGTCAAAATGTCCGGTAACAATGCTCATACAAAACGTAGACGCCCCCCACCTCCGGGACGGCGCGGGCGAGACGGCGTGCACCGGCCCTCACTTTCATTGCGCCACGGGGTTCATGCCACCCGCCCTCCCGTGCAAGCGGCGCTGCCAGGCCGAGCACATCTGGGACCTACGCCTACGCCTACGCCTACACCCACCTCCCTCCCCGCGCCCTCTGGAGGGAGGCTGCAGGGGAAGCCGCGCACTGTCACTGCACTTGTGACTTAGGCCGTTATTGAAATGTGACCGATAAAGGTTCAAATTTGTCTGGTAAAGTAAATTCTGAATAATAATAACAAATAAATAAATCCAAGATACCAAAAGTTACACAGTGCTGCTTTAAATCACCACGGGAGGAGGGGGGAAAAGGAAGAGCAATTTTCGCGTTTGATCTGCAACGAAAAACTAAAGAATTCACAAACTCGGGTCGAATAAAAATCCGGTGAATTTCCAAGAGACTTCACGCTTCATATCCCACAGAACGATGAGGGCCAGTTAAATTTGAATGCAAGTTTAACTGTTTGGCACTTGGGCAAAAAAATAAATAAATAAAAAATTGCAGCTTTGTTCTTTCATTGTCAATTAATGAATATTTCTTGATGATGGCGGGCCACCAAGTCCTTCATTAATAAGTCAAAGTGTCACTAAACCACTGGTGGTATTTCCATTTCAAACGTGGCCAGTCGCTCCGCATCTCCGTCAGTCTCCGCGGGCCCGTGTCCTTCCTCCGCCTGCTCCGCTCCTCATTTTTTCCCTTTTTTTTCCCCCTCCTCTCGTAATTCATTGGCTTTCGCAGACTGGAGGTAAGGACGCTCTTTCAACCTCATTATAAACAGCTTTCATCACACGCTCGCCGACATCTTTAAAACATGCATTCTCCCTCTCTCTCTCTCTCTCTCTCTCTCTCTCTCTCTCGCCTTTCGCTCGCCCGGTCCGTCCCCCTGGCCGCCGCCTCTCCTCATTTAGTTCGACAACACAAACACTTTTTGTTCCGTTTTTTTTTTGTTAGTTTTTTTGTTTTTTTCCTCCCTCCTCTCTCTCTCTCTCTCTCTCTTCCCCCATTTCCACCTGCCGCCTCCACTCTCTCCTGGCGTTATCCCTTCATCGGCGTTTACCGGCTCACGCGCGGCAGGCGCTGGGGCTCGGGCGAAGGCGAACCTCTCGGTATTAATGACGCCCTTTCAAAAGGCCCCTTTTGCGCCGGCATTAGAATTCCTATCAGACCATCTACTGTAAGTCACCTCTGTACGACGCTGCATTTGGGGGTCCCTTATCAGGCTTAACTAGCGCCGGGGGCATCATCTCCCAAGATGGCGTTTTTTTTTTTTTTCCCTCTTCCTTATATCTTTGAAATGTATATTTCATCGGCCGTGTCTGCGCTCCCTCTGCCCCCGATCTGAGGACCTGCGAGACCTCGCCTTATTCCTGCACACAGCGTGTACTCGGCACGCGGGGCCCAATAAATGAGGCGAGAGAGAGAGAGAGAGAGAGAGAGAGAGAGAGAGAGAGAGAGAGAGAGAGAGAGAGAGAGAGAGAGAGAGAGAGAGAGACTCGCGGGTTTGCACTTTTTCCCACTTGGTGATAGAGAAAGGGGGAGGAAAAAAAAAAGAAGTGTCTCCTCGCCATCCCTGCAAAATCAAGAGGGTTACACTTTACCTCTCATCACCGACGGTGAGAGCTTCTTCTGGAGGTCGCCGAATCCGCTTCCGTCCATTTTGTCCTTTTTCTCGGTGGTTGTCGAAGCGGAGGTTTCCATGGCTGGGCGGGAAAGCTGGGGGGGGGGGGGGGGGGCACACACGAGAGGGGAAGCGGTTAATGACGGGAGGGAAAAAAAAAAAAAAAAAGGCGCCAGTGCCGGTTTGGAATGGGATGGCTACCGTCCGGGAGGTTGAGACATACTGGGAGAATTGGGACGTCGCCACTTGAGAACTGCCCCCGGGGCTCTCCCCCCCCCCCTCCCCCTCCCCCTCCCCTCCCCCCGGAGCACGTCGGCGGGTGCCGCCGGGAAAAAGTTTCTCCTCGGAGGAACGGGTTGGTTTTCGGCGGTTTGGCCGGCTGTTTTTTTGACGAGCCCTTCGGGCGGCGTTAAAAAGCTCCGTGGTTTGTCTCGGAGGTGTTAACGCTCTGCCGCCGTCTCCGTTCGTCCCCTTTGAACATTGGTGAGGCGGCTTGTTCTGAGCGCGGCTGAGAGGCCGTGTGGGACCTCACAAGACATTGGTCGCGCAAGAGTCTTCGAGTCCACTCGCTCTTTGTAGACAGGGGTGTTTTGTGTGCGTGTGTGTGTGTGTGTGTGTGTGTGTGTGTGTTGGGGGCGGGGGGGGTGGTTAAAAGGAGGGGGGGGTTTCCTCGGCTCACACGTCATCAAAGTTGATTTGACTGTTGACCTTTCCGTCAGCGCTATTCAAAGAAGGTTTGCGGCTCAGCGGGCTAGAACAACACCCACTTACCCTCAAAGCCCGGCCTTCAGCAGCGGGGGCAGCGGGGGCAGCGGCGGCCCCGGCCCGGGAGGCGCTCGCCTCCCTGCGTCGCCTGAGGCCCGGGCTTCTCCCCTTTTTTTTTTTTTTATTTATCGGTCGATACGTTTCGAGCGGGACCTTTTTTTTTTTTTTTTTTTTTTTCAAAAGACGTTGACCGCAACGGCGAGCGACCAAGAGACAGAGAGAGAGGGAGAGCAGGTTAAACTTCCGTGTGGGAGTGGTGAGCTGAAGATGATTAGTGAGGACTAAATGGATGTGGGGGGGGGGTTGTGACTGACTGGCGGCGGCGCCCAGCGAAGAAAATATTTGTGACGGGATTCGATGATTCCTGTGAGAACGCCGTTCACTGCCCAGCGCAGGACCCACCCCTTTTTTTTAATTACGGAGCGACTGGTCGAGGAGCCAATCTCCAAAGAAAAACAAAAAAAACAAAAACAACAACAACAACCCCGCGACGACAGTGAAGTCGTCCCCGGGGACGGTTCACGCGGCGCCGCGAATGACCCGACCGCTCAAATTAAGTTTCCGCGGCTTTTTTTTTTTTTTTTTTTTTAAACATCACTGACGGTGACGACGGGGCCGTTACGGCGCTGGCCAACAGCTGTGTTCGGGGCCGTGAGTCCTCCTCGGCAGGAAGTCTCCAACGCGCCGTGCAAAACAGGCAGCCCTCTGCGCTTGAGGTGATATAAGCGACGCGTGAAGGCTTGGTCGTTTCCGGTGATAACCTTTGTCTTTCACACCTTCCGTGACCCCCAAAAGTTTGTTTTTGTTTGACTGTATCTTTTGAGCTTAAACTGATATTTATGTGGCTGCGCGCTTTAATGAATGTGCGTGAGCTCGTGAAGCCCAGGCTCCAGACATTGATGTTGGCGACTGAATAATCAGCCTGTTTTCACCTCTTTTTTTTTTTTTTTTCTTTTTTTCCCCGTGTTTTCGTCCCAAAGGGCCAAAAGCGGGATCGGGTTCAAGCCCTGCCGCCCAGAAGAGTGCAGGCCCCCTTTTTTTCAAACTGACATAGCATTTGATTTCACTGCGTCTTTCTTTTTTTTTTTATTATTATCTGTTTTTACTTTTTTTTTTCCACGCCTTTATTCTTCTATGTGTGTACTTTGCGGCCGATGTGAAGCCCTGCGCGGCCCTTGCGTGTGACATGCGCTCTACAAGTAAACTTTGCCGCAGTGTAGTTTGTTTATTTTACCGCTGTGCCCTCGCCCCCTCGAGTCTGAGCCCAATGTCCACAAATCTAACGCACCCCCGTCTGATCTGCAAACAGCCTCATCCCCTCGCCGGCGGTGGCTAACAACTGCTTTCGCAAGAGAATGGCCCAGCTTGTGCTCTAATGAGCCCCGGCCTCCCGCCGTCGGAGTGTCGGCGGCGCCTTTGAAAAGCCGCACAATGATTCATTTGAGAATAATGGGCGACAAAAGGGCCCCTTACAATAAGGTTATTTGAGAGAACAAAAGCTTCCGAGCCGGCCCCCTCTCACGCCGCCTCCGCCGGGTCCTCGTGTCCCGGCCGGCGGCTGGTTGCCCCGCCACCGCGCCCCGCTCGCCCCGCGCAAAGGCCCTCCCCGCCGCTGGTGAACCGCTGCTGGCTCCCGGCGGCGCCGAGGGGAACGCGGGCGCCCGTCAAAGGAGGAGGAACCCGGCCCGTTTCAAAGACTTCCACCGGCTCCGTTCACTCCGTTTCCTGGGTTATTGCTCTTTAATGCGTTTTTGCGGTTGACATGCAGGCCTCAGGATTTACATCTCGTTATGTGAGGTGCAGCTACTGTACTGTAGATGTGTTTCACCTTGTGCGTTTTAAATAGCCATTTAAACTTTGGCAAATGTATTACTTATTTGTTATTTGTTTATTTATTTATGTATGTCCCCATCTATTTAATTATTTATTTGTTTGTTTATTTATCTATTTATCAATTTAATCATTTGTTTATTTATTTATTTTTCTATTTAATCATTTCTTTGTTTGTTTATTTTTTTATGTATGTCCCCATCTATTTAATTATTTATTTGTTTGTTTATTTATTTATTCAGGGAATTTAGCAGACGCTTTTGTCCAAAGCAACCTTAAGTACATTTGACTGGAGAAAGAGAAACCACAACATATCGTGGTCGATACAGTAGGAAATTAAAAATTGTTACAGGCTCTCATTTGAGCATCGTGGCTGCTACAAAGCAAGGACAAGTCCATAGTAAGTACTACAGCATAAGTGCTAGTGAACATAAGTGTGGATGTGTGTGAGGGATGGACGGGGTTAGGGGTTCAGCCCGATCCTTATCCGCCGATTCACACTTTAACACCGTTAAGACATTTGCACGGTCACCTTTTGCAAGCGAGCTTTAAACCCACCGGATTAAGGAAGGACGTTTGAGATCCGCCGCATAATGTGGAAATCGCACAGGAAAAGAACATCATCGCTCAAGCTCGGGTTGATCACGGCGCCGAGTTAGTGTTTGCACTCCACTCCCTATGTCCCGCGGGGAGGGGGCGGGAGGGGGGAAGAGCTGAAAATGACACAAGGGCCTAAAAGTTCTGGAGCCGCGGGAAGAGGGACGCACGCTCGCAGTATGGATCATTCCTTTCCGCGGCGTTGAAGGGCCTCTCGTTAAGTTGGAGAGGGCATCCCCCCGATGCGTCAGGAAAACGAATGCCTGTTTGGGTTCCGGGGCGGCCAGCTCACGAGAGTGCGCTCGGGCTCATCGCCGAATATCACCAGCAGGACCAAGAGTCCCGCTGAGTTATTACGGCCGCGCTTGTCAGCCAAACTAATGACGCTGTCTTGACTCAAAAGGTCACGGCGTACCGGAATAAAATCACGGCGCACGCAGTCAATTCCTCGACTCGGTACCGCTCCGAAGGGCCACTTGCTGGAATTTATGGCGGGGCCCAACACCTATTCTCCTTTGAATAATAGCCATCACATAAAAGAGACCCAGGTTGGGGGAAAGTCTAAAATAGAATACAGCTTCGACTGAGGGGAGGTTGTTTGTCCTGCGAGCGCTGGAACGCACGAATAGGGGCTAACGGTGACATTTGAATTTATATCGACTATATAGACTTGTAAGTTGGAAGGGAGCAGGACAAGAAGCGGCCCCATATGACTTGTAAAGCAGGGCCATAAAGTCGCCTGACATTTTTTTTATTCGTCTTGGCAGACACTAGGGTGAAGCTTTTTATTTTTATTTTTTTCTTCTTCTTTTTTGGTGTGGTTAAGTCAAATCAACTCTACTCTTATTAATTACTGGTTTTATATATATATATATATATATATATATATATATATATATATATATATATATATATATAATATACAATAACATATGTTATCTATATCTATCTATCTATAAAGAATATATAACATAGATTTATTGCAACTCTTGACCAAATTTTTATTCTTATTTTCCACCTTGGTGTTGATTTTTATCTAGTCTTCGTAAAGCACATAGACAGTGCAAATTATGATTATTATTATTATTAGTAGTAGTACTTGTAGTTGTCGTAATAGTACTATTATTAATGATAATACTAATAATAATAGTCATCATCCTCATCATCAGTATAATAATATTAATATATAATCAGTATTCATTTTACAATACCAGTTATTGTTTCTATGATAAAGAGCAGGCCTACGTTTTAACCCCCTACGATATCCAGCCTGCACCCAGCAAACAAACATTTCAGAGCTTCCACGTTTCATGAAACATTTGCTTCGACCCGCCGCGTGTAAATCAACTGCAACTTTCGCGTCCCACATCGGGGGAGCTACCAAATCGGCCGTCTTGGAGCGCAGTCAACGGCCTCCCTCACGGGGCTTCGGCCGCCGATGTGACCCGGTCGACGGAGGCCACCGAACCGCTCCGTCCGCTCAACCGGTGTCGCTCAAAGAGAGATGGCATGTTATTCCAGCGGACTCCAATCAAATAATATCCATTCCACGACGCCCGTTCTATGCATTCCGGGTCCGAACAAGACATTATATTTAACTCCGGGCGTCTCTGCAACACCTGCGCTATGACAGTCAGCTGTGCGCTGTTTCAATGGATGGTATTCCATCCTGGGTTTACGCGGTAGCTCGACTTGAAGGGGTTTTTTTTTTTTCATTTTCTGTTAAATTGTCTTATTCCGTCCCGTTTTTTTTCCCCTCTCAGCTCTCGACACGGAAGCAGCTGGGATACATGCCGTCCCCTCTCCCACCCCCGCCCCCCCGCCCCCGCCCCCGGCCTGGATGTGTAATATCCTGTGGTTGATCTCCTCCGGCCCACACCAACACCAAACAGATGTGGAGTCTGCGGAGGAAGAGGAGTCCCCGTCGTAGGAGGATTTGCCCTGTCTCCAGGACTCACCCATCAAAAAACGACCCCCCCCCCCCCCCGCCCCACCATGTGTTTCACGGCAGACCTAAATCTCCATGTTTTTTTTTTGTTTTGTTTTTTTTCCACGGCTGTCTTGGCCTTGAGGTAGGAAATGCAGGGTGATGAGCGGACAGGCCGGCCAGCTCCACTGGAGGACAGCGACTGTTAAACACCTGGACGAGGGGGGGGTTCAGTGATGAACGTTCTCTCATATCTCCCTACGTCTAACTGTACAGTGGCCAGCGGGAGAAGTCTGCGGTTGAGCCGGGAACCCCGGATTTGTTACGCATTGATAAGATTTAGTTTCCGGGAGGCCGGCTGGGGCCGTTTTCGAAATATGCTCACAAATCCCGTTGTTTTAAGAACGTAATTGTTTTAACCAAGAACTGGTTCAACCAGTGTTTGATGTTGATGTACTTATTGCCTCGTGACCTTTTTTTTCGTTGTCGTTATTAAGAAACGCTGTGTTGTTTTTTTCTGCATGATACGATCCCGGCATCATTGAATAACGAGGGTTCGCCGCTCAGTTTATCCCCGAGAACGAGATCAAAGTGGAATGAAATGAAGAAAATCTGAGCAGATTCTGGTTGTCGGGCGATTTAGTCCAAACTGGCTTAAAACTACAGAGTTACAGTCGTTATCATATATTCCCCAACGGCGCTCGCGTCTGGTAGGTTGTAAGTCTGACTGTTAATCATTGCCGGGAAACCCCCGACGACCCCTTGAGCGACCCCTGGGGGTCCCCGGACCCCCGTGTTGAGAACCACCGCGCCAAGACAATTCGGCTTTCTGAGGCCGCCTCCACCGGACGCCGCGCTGCATTCAAATCCCCCCAAAAAAGCAGGTGTGGTTCTGGAACAGAGCTGGGAAAATATATCCTGCACCCAAAACTTGATATGTTGGCACATGCTGCCGCTTTTACCCTGTGTGCTGGTGTGAACTTGATGCTGGTGACTTAAATACAGGTTTAGTGACAATGTTGTCCGGAGGGACCTGGAGCCGAAAATGAAGGTTTCGATTCGATTCTGTGTTTCTGAAATCACGTCCAACCAGGAAGTGTGCATCCCGCGTAGTGATTTAGGTCGCCGACGCGATTGGCCGCAATCACAACATGCCTGCTTGCGATTGCCGGGCGGGAATTCCGAATTAGCCCTCTCCGCCTGGGAACCATTTGCTTTGATCCCTTGACCTCTGATCTCGGGCCAAATGGCTCTGACCACACCACCGCTTCTCGCTGTTTTACAGCCGCAGTTTGGGCCTCCGCCTTCCTCCGTCCTGCCGTGATAGAGCCTTCAATTAACACCTGCTCTTTTTTTTTTTTTTTTTTTTTTTTTTAACCTCCTCACCCTTCTTTGTTTGCGCACGGAAGGGGACTAACGTCGCCGTGCCGCCGGGACCTTCCCGGTAGATCCGCGGCATTCTCCTGTTGGTCGACGGAGGCCCCCCCGGTACATCTACGGCCCACTACTTTTGGGAAGCGCGGGCACGGTTTGATCCTGCGGGACGTACAAACTGTCTGTCTGCACATGACAGAGCGTATGTGTTCTACTTGAACAAACACTTGATCCGTGCTCAAGCAAAAAACGTGCAAAAAACCCCCCATCCACTGCCTTAAAGCCCAAAAATGTATGACACACTATATGAAATGTGTGACTTAATGCCCAAATAGCAGCGGGTCACCTTCGCCGAAAGACTGACCTCCGCACCGGAGGTCTGGCAGAGCCCAGTGCACCATTCAATCCGTATTTCATTTCACGGGAATCGGACCGCCACGAAATTGTGTCACCAATGTCGCCGTCTAAATTAATTTGGTGGTCTTAATTGACACAGCATTTTTAATTAATAAGCGCACGTGGTGATGTGCATATATTGTATATATACAGAATATATACTTATCACGGAAAAAACTGCCCGTGATTATAAATTCTTCCATATCGTCCAGACCTTGAGCCCTCTTTCCTGAGTCGGAGGATGCAGGAAGCTCCTGAACACCCCCCCCCCCCCCCCCCACACACACACACACACATGCAAACACACACACACACACACACACACACACACACACACACACACACATACACACACACACACACACACACACACACACCCATGTGGACTTCTTCTGTCCTCAGTCTGATTATGGAAATGCTTGCGGAGAGAGCTGCCGACCATGGGGATTGATTGTTAAGGAATACCACATGGCTGGTGAGATGGTGTGTGTGTGTGTGTGTGTGTGTGTGTGTGTGTGTGTGTGTGTGTGTGTGTGTGTGTGTGTGTGCGTGTTTGGGGGGAGGACCATGAGGTGAGGTGGAGAAAACATTGCGTTCCCGTGCCTGCGCTGAGGAACTCGCAGCCTGGCGGAGTTTCAGCGGTTTATTTTTCCCTTTTCGTCGCCCGTCACGTGTCTCCGGTGAAGGCCGGCTCCCTCACGCCAAGCCGGCCTCTGCGAGCCGGCTTTTTTTTTTTTTTTCTCCCCAAGCGCCGCGTGGGACCACCGCCGAACGGAGACTCAGAAGCAGATCAGATGCGGAGATGACACGAACGGCCCGGAGATTGCAACGGGTGGGAGGCGAGAGCCCTCTCGGCACTTCGATCTCCCTCGCCACGACGTCGTTCATTTCCCTGACATGTTGACAACATGTTGTTGTGAGTGTCTCGTTCCGCAGCGGGGGGGGGGGGGGGGGGTTTCCATATCTGCCACTTAATGCACACACACACACACACACACACACACACACACACACATCCACGAACGCACACCCTCGCACATGCACACACAGCAAGAGATGGACAAACAGATGGACACACTCAGAGATAGACGGAATAGACTGACCGTATACTGT
Source organism: Zeus faber (assembly GCF_960531495.2). Taxonomy (NCBI): domain Eukaryota; kingdom Metazoa; phylum Chordata; class Actinopteri; order Zeiformes; family Zeidae; genus Zeus; species Zeus faber. The sequence continues at coordinate 45,562,914 of NC_137189.1, forward strand.
ATATATATATATATATATATATATATATATATACAGTACACACACACACTGACAGATAGACAGATAGACAAACAGATAGACAGACACTCAAACACACCCTTAGTGAGTGTCAGAGGGGACCGGGGCAGAGCGGGGGGTTCCTATGGTCCCTTCAGGAGTTAATTAACACAGGCATCAAAGCCCATCTCTCAGAACTATGCTCTATACACCAGTTCTCTATGCAAAGAGGAAGCCCTACAGGCCCCCAGCGCCCCGAGACCTTTGATTTCTGATTTCTCTTGGTGTGCCTGCGCGTGTGCGCATATATGTATCTGTGTGTGTGTGTGTGTGTGTGCGCGCGTGTGTGTGAACATAGCTCCGTTCTCCTTATGTGTAAATGGCCGGTGCCTGATAACGGCTCTCTCTTCCGTCTGAGGAAGTTTCTCATGTCTTCCATCATCTGGTTTCGGTCGGGAGGAAATAAAAACACGTCCGAGCGGTACCGGCCGTTGGAGCCTCTTAAACGAACTCACAGCTGAGAATCCACGGCAAAAAAAGGGCTTTGTGTCGTGCCAGAGCGGTGATTTATTCATTTACATGCGACGGAGAGAGGGAGAGCGAGCAGGTTTCAAAGAAAAGTTGCTCGCTCGCCTCGGAAATCGACAGTATTTCAGTGACGATCTGAGATACATGTATAAGTAAAGAAAAATACATCATTTTCATTTTTTTGCGATGACGAAATGCGATAAAATTCACAAAGTGATCTCCACACGTACATAGCCACACACACACACACACACACACACACACACACAGACACACACAATTGTGATTAACCGTTTCTACCGTGGGAGGGATTGAACTCAAAGGTAGAAATAACGGCATGTAACTATCAGCTCGTAAGATACGGCGAGGAAAGATCAGATAAATAAACGCTGTTATTGTGTGCAATGCAAAAGAGACGCCCACTACTAATAATTTTAACAAATGCCTTTTATTTCCACCCGACGGTTGTTATTCTCCGGTCGGACAAATGAAGCATTTAACGGCTAAAATTTGTGAAGCTGCAGTCCCTAATCATGTCGTCCCACAGCCGGCGACACTGGTGTTCATCAAGTTGTCAGGGCTTATGCAAAGCCAGTGATGAATCCATTCTCTAAGAACCTGCGTGAGCCACCGCCTCCAGGGCCATCGAGCTTAATTGGGCCCCGGTGTTTTTTTTGTTTTTTTGTTTGTGGGATAAGGAACTTTTGAGTCCCTCACAGCGGGACGTTTCACTCGCTTCTCATTCGCATTTGTATCGCGGCCCTCTAGCCAGAATTCATGGCGGTTTTAAAGGAAAGGAAAGGAAATCCTGTCCCCTTTGGCTTCGGTGGGGAGGTTTGGCTCCTTCTATTTTATTTTCTTGGATTTCCATGCAACTCCCCGCCGCCCCAGCATGATAAAGTTAAATCAATAATGAAGCTGTGGAGACGAAAAAAGGGGGAAAGGAGACTGAAGTGACGTTCTCCCATCCCGCCCAAGGTTGGGGGGCGACCTTGTGTCTTCCTGGATGAAGTGAAGGGTGGAGGCATCACTTTTGTTTATTTTATTTGTATTTTTTTTTATATCCCTCCACTACCTCGCGGAGCTCCTTATATTCGCACAATAGACAATGCGCTAAAAACTTTTTTTTTTTGTTCAGATGCAAATGACGCTGATCGGCCATTCAGCGTTAAACACTCTAAGCCCCCCCATTCTGTTTTGGCTCAGAGGAGTGATAGGTTTCGATTTAGGCTCCTTGTTTCTCCTAAACTGTTAAACTAAAGGAACGAATAAATAATCCACGGAAGACACTCTACTAATGATCCAATGAGGCTTTGTTTTTCGGTCTTGGGCCTGTTAATGGTGGAGAGAGAAATTTAAACAAATATTTGTTTGGCCTTTTGCAACTGTGTTGAGACTGCTTGGCCCCTGTGTTGATATCTTTTTAGAGGTGGATTTTCACTTACACTTTAACTTACACAAATTATCCTTGCACGATTAACATTTTCTTTTCTTTTTTGAATGAGGGCATTTTAAATAGGGTGCTTTGCTTATCTAACAGACAGTGTCTTATCGTAAGATAAGATCATTCAGATAAGATAAGAATTTATTAATCACCGGGGGGGAAATTTGTCTTAAATAATACAAGAGTGAGCCTCAAAGGCCAAAAAAAAATAATAATAATAATAATTACTTCATTAATAGTCAATAAAACGTTTAAACATTTGACTGTATTTAATGAGAATGAAGGACCAAAAACACTATATAAACACCCAATAATAAGTCAATAATATATAAGTAAATCGTTCTTGAGGTGCTTATAGGATTGTATCTTGGATATCTCAAGGTATCGCTTGCCAAAATTCTTCAAATTCCCAAAAACAACTCCAAATAGCCAGCAAATAACTAAAGTAATTTGTGAATAATTATGTGTCATTTCATATACAATATACGTTTTCCACAGTAGAGGAGGATCTTAGGTACAGACTACGTTTTAACACACCAAACGCACACGTGTGAATCAGGGCAGGTTACATAGTTAGTTATTTAGGAAAACTGCATGAAAGTTAGGAGATGATGATAATGATGATAATACTAGTACTACTACTACTACTAATGATAATAATAATAGTAATAATAATAATAATAATAATAATAATAATAATAACACCATCGAATCATCACAACACAGTTACACAGGGTCATGTAGACGGGGATAGAGATCTGTCAACGTCATTTCCCGACTCACCCCAGTGTCCAAACCCGGGAGCCCGGACCCTCAGCCCCGCTGTCCCTCCACGGCGGATCCCGGTAAAGTCTAAAGCCGCAGCAGCGCGACACGCCGAAAAATCTCCCAAAAAACACCGATGGATCCCATCCACTTACTGATCTGATCTGGAAGCACAACACGCCCGGAGAGAGAGGGAGAGGGAGCAGGCTTTTTTCTTTTTTCTTTTTTTTTTTTGGGGAGGGGGGTTTGAGGAAAGTTCTTCCCCAACTCCGCCTTTATCCCAGAAGATCCACCACCACAGAGCGGGAGGGAGGGAGGGGGCGCTCGGAGCCTCTCTTGGTGAACTTTTAGAGTGTCACTCCGGTTCCCCCTTCTTTCTCTCTCTCCTTTTCTCCCACGTTGTGTCTCACTCCTCCACTTCCCTCTAGTGTCTCACTTCTCCATTACTCTCCGGCGTTCACTCCTCCATCTCCCGGGTCTCTCACTCCTCCGCCTCCTCCTCTCCACGGGCTGCGCCCCTGGGCCGGACCACTCACACAAGGCCGAAACATTACATATTTTTTAATCCACTTCCAAGGCTGTGATTTAAATAAAATAAATGGATAATATGCTAAAATAATATATTTAAAAATTAAAAATAAGAACAGGACAATTCTAATAAAATAATACAATCCTCAACTTTAATGTCACGCATTTGGAAATGTCAGTTTATAGTTATTTGCTTTGATAATCAATAGGCCGAAAAGTCATTTTCATTATCTTGACCGACAGAGGCCTGTTTGTTTATTTGTATATTTGTTTATTTGTTTGTTTGTTTATTATTTGTTTCCCCGTTGTTCCCCATCCCCATCACTGCATCACAAAACGATCAGGAGTCGTGAGATCTCCCATAATGATTATGAATGAAGCGCCATCGAAGCTCTTTTCCAGCCAAATGGCGACACCTAGCGGCGACGCGGTGTCAACGTCCGCACCCAGGAGCGTCAGGGGCCGCCCAGAGGTTTACTCAGGTTTTAACAAGATTGTTTATCAAACGTGGCACTAAACTGAGAGTTTGTACCTTTTCAAATGACCCGGTTGTAATTTATAGAGGACAGAGAATAAAGCGGCAGTCGGTGGTGTTGCAGCAGCAAGCAGGGGATTGTTCATGAAGTGATGAAGTCACTTTTTTTTCTTTACTAATATTATTAGACGTCACATTATTAGATTATTAGATTAATATTATTAGACTTATTATGATTAGACATTATTACTAATATTATTAGACATGAAGTCACTTTCTTTTTTTCTAGCATTATTACTAAAAAAAAAAAGTTACAAAATAAAATAAAACACTGCATAGACTGTATATTATACATTCGATTTTCTGTGCCTCATTGGACCGTTAGCTGAAGCTGGTTCTATAGCCACACGACTTTTCTGTGATTTCATCACTACAGTGATTTTGAAACCCGATCGTCTATATTTCATTAAAAATAAAAAATTTTTTTAGTTTAATCCAGGTTTTACCTCAGTCCAACGTGAACTTGCTGTTAGTGTGCACGTGAAACCACGTGTCACCGCCGTTTGTTTTGGGAACATCTGTCCCTCCAAGCAAACGCGTGCGTTTTATATTGACCATCACTGAACTGGATTAGAATCGTATGGAAGTAGTTTTAACTCCCAAATTTATAATAATAATAATAATAAAAAACTAAGTATATATACTTATATAATTTTTTAAATTGTTACGTGAGAAAACAATTCCCCCTGTGTTGACATCCGATAGTGATGACTTCCACAGACCCGCGGCCGGTCATGAGGTTACCGCGTTGTTATCGGTCTCCATTTTGGCTCTCGCGGCGCAACCCTAAGGGCGTTTATGGGATGTCCAGTTGGTTTATAGATTAAAATGTTTTCGGAGAAAGCACGTCGGCCCTGAGTCTAATGACCTCCCGACCTATTCTGTTTTTCAACCTCACTCTTAATGCCTTTCCGTTCCGCACCGAGCCATGTGTCGCAGATTCAATTCCCGCCCCAAAACGCACCTCCCGTCGGCCTCTGCATGTGTCTGGGTGTAGATCCTGGCTCTCATTTGACAGTCACCTGTGGAGGTTTTAGGTTTTTTTTTTTTTGTACAAACTCACTTACATTGACCTTACCTCACCTCAGCATAAAAGGCTTTTTTTTTTTTTTAACTACTTTAGAATCTTGGCTGATAGCGTTGGTATATTTGACACTATAATAAGGGGTAAGTGACAAAACGTGACCGTGTGGTTGTGCACTGGTGACAGAAACGCCATCTTTGTCAATCAAACCGAAGTTTCCTGAACTGCAATTAAAACACAGTTGCTTTCAATCGGTTTTCCTCTCGCAACACAATACACGGCAGGTTATGAACGAAGCAAAATTTTTTAAGAACCAAGGACGTTTCTTAAGGTGACGCCGCCCAGAGAGAGAGAGAGAGAGAGAGAAACGGTCGGGCCCGACGGGGCGCCACCTAGTCGCCGCATAACGAACAGCCAAGACGCTCCGACACCTGGGAGACGACGTCGTTCATTCTCACATCTGCGACGCGCTCGGCGACCGTTCCCCCCCCCCCCCCCCCCCCCCGTAACACATGTTGCACGACCCCCTTGACCTTTAATATCCGCTGGGTTTATGTTGTGACCCCGCCCCACCCGCCCTGATCTCCCCAGGACCGAATGCGCATTAAATCAGATATGTGGAATGGACTGACGGTGTGTGTGTCCCCCGCCCCCATCACCACCACCCTTGCTTAACCCTCGTGACCCCGGGGTTTTCCGTGCTAAATTGATTTAGACCAAGAGACTCAGTTTATATTTGCTATGAGTGCGAGGCTCTATTGACCCAACTACAGGGGCCCAGATTAATATACTGAGTGGACCCACGCACCGAGGAGACGGTGACATCAGTACAAAAACAAGGCCAGCGCCGGAGCGGCAGCGGCGATTATGGTCGCTTCAAAGGAACGCGCTCCGGTTACTGGCGTAGTTTTTTTGTTAGTTTTTTTTTTTGTTTTTTTTTCTCCCGGGTTCCAGATAAAAAAAAAACAGAATTAACTCTCGTCGGGCCGCCGGAGGAGAGGGAGCGGCCCCGCGGCGCCTCGAAAGGCGAGGCGCAGGACACCGGCGCGATTGTTTGTGAAGCCGCTCCGGAAGGCGGCGCCGACGTCGGACCCCCGAGTGGGGGGCCCCCAGGTTCCCCGGAGCGTAGGGTAAACGTACGGTACGGCGCCTTAAACGGCAGAAAGGGAGATGCTCAGTCGCGCCGTAGCCAGTCGCGAAGTTCGCGCGACGGCGACGGGAGACTTGAGACTGAACTGATGACAAAGGGAGCCCTGCAGGGCCGTGGAAATACGCCGACGCTTTCTTTTTTAGAAATGGCCTTCTGCCACGTAATATATAAGACATCGAGAAACGCGGTTCCCCTGCCGGGAAGGTCTTATTAAGGTTTTATTAGACCCTTTTGTTTCAATATTATTGTGGCGTACGTATTACAGCTTGAATCCCACCGCCGGCGGCCGTGCCGTGCCAGTGTGGCTATGGCATGGAACATCAATTTCGGCAGGAAATAACAACTGCATTCCTCTGTTGCCGCTTTATTTGAAATTCCCCCAAAACCCGCCCCTCACGTCGGCACCGTTGTACAGTATTAACCGTTTACTCCGACCAGGAGCGGGACGTCGGGGCAAAACATCGGCGCGATGAAGCAAAGTCGCCGCCGGCGTGGTTTTTCCCCGACACCTTCAAAAACGTTCGCAGCAGCAGCTGTGCCGGCACACCTTCCTCGCAGCGGAAAGAGGGGGGAAAAATGATATAAATTAGATTTCAGTGCAGGTTCTGCCCCGAGCTCACGGGGGGGGGGGGGGGGGGGGGGAGTGAAAATCCCATCTGTGACGTTAATAGTTTGACAATATGCTCCGCACTTCCATCATCCATTCAGCGGCCCTGCGAGTTCCCATGCCGTGTAGGGTGCCTCTCGGCGTGTGTGTGAGTGTGTGTGTGTGTGTGTGTGTGTGTGTGTGTGTGTGTGTGTGTGTGTGTGTGTGTGTGTGTGTGTGTGTGTGTGTGTGTGTGTCTGTGTGTGTGTGCGCGCTGGCGGCCGGCCAGGGGGATCCATCACTGGAAGAGACGCTCCCAGACCCGGGCAGCCCCTGTCTGACGAGACAATGAAGTGGCAGTCACAGCGGAGCACTCTGACACTCGCTCCCCTCCTACAGTCCTCCAGCCCAGTGCCCCCACCCCGCGGCCCCCACACCCCGCCACCCCCACCCGCTCCCACGGCGTGCTCTCTCCGTCCCCGTCGCTCGGCGGGGCCGCCGGACGACCAGACGGACGGCAACGGCGGAGGGGGGGGGCTGTCAAGCTCGCCCGTCAGCGGTTTGATGAACGACCTTCACCGGCGACGGGCACGGGGAGCATCGTCTACCCGGCGCCCGCCCCCACCCCGCCCCGCCGTGACGGACGTCTCACCAGACGGTTTTCACAAAGTTAACGTCATTCCTGCAGCTCCTCTCTGCACTGCAATGGAAAGGATGAGCGGCGACCCTTGAATACCTGGTGGTTGGTCGTATGTCGTCTGCTGCCATCGCCTTTTTATAAGCGGCCACATTCATGTATGACCACCGTGTTGTTGTTGTTGTTGTGCAGTTGTGCATGAGTGAGAGTCACCGGTTCAGACCCTAAAAACAGCCCCTGCGAGCCGTCCACTGGATGAAGGTGCTTGGAAATAAAATAAATAACTAAATGTAAATTCGCTGTTTTTTTTTTTTTGTTTTGTTTTGTTTCTCGGTCAATAGAATAATCTCACCCTCCTCACAAAAGCCCGCTGAAGCGACCCGTCCTCAGCCGGTTTTTCCGAGCCGGCTTACGGATAAGGCCTCTTTTGTGCCCGCCCCGGGGCTCTGCGGACGGGGGTGGGGGGCGCCTGGCGGAGCCTCCCGGCCGCCTCCGTTCACACACTCGGGGCCGGGGCTACGGACGCGCTACTTGGTCTCGGTCGGCCGGACGCACGTGGCCCTCTCCAGAACCCGGTGACACGCCAACAATGCGTGTCAGCGTCATTATGGCTCCACGCTGAGCCCACTTGAGGGACAGTCACACTCAAGCGATCAGAGGGGAGATGACTGTCAAGTGGCGATGGGGATGTGGGCGTCGGGAGGGGAGGGGTGAGGGGGTGGGGTGGTGGGGGTGGGGGCGGTCCCCTTGTTACGGAGGTCCGTCTAACACCCAAAAAAAAAAAAAAAAAAACCCGGTCACCCGCCATCCCTGTGGCTTTGTGCTATCCCTCGCTGTGATGCTGTCTGGCTCGGCTAGTGTACCGAATCGCGGGGCCGGAGTTGCCGGGCTCAGTTGGCATTGAGTGAGGCTGGCACGGCCGCTCCTCAGAACCACCTGGCGAGTGGCTACACACACACACACACACACACACACACACACACACACACACACACACACACACACACACTCACACACACACTCACCCCCAGTTGGGTTTTGGGATAGGGCTTGAGGGGTAGGGGCTGCACTGCCAGACCAGTTTAAACCCAACCGAACTTTTCTTCCACCCAGCGCCTCCCGGCGAAACTGACTGAACCGTTCCTGAAATTCGACTTGTTTCGACGGACACAACGCGCCGTCTGGCCTCGGAGGAGACGTAACAAGGGTTAACAAGGCGAGAAATCCTGTTTTCCCACACTAGCACGCCCTTTTTTTATTACGATCGCAGGGTGTTGGTGGCGCAATATTCCGACACTTTAATCCCGTTTAGATTACAGTTTAAATTCTTTCCCCTTTTTTTTTTTTTTTTTTTTTTTTTTGCAAAAGGGCCGAATCCGACATACCGACGGAATGAAATGCGTGTTTTCTTTTTGGTGTTTCCGCTCCCTCTCGCCCCGCGCCCGGCGCTGTCAAACCCCCTTCGTTTGTCCCCGTTCGGAGAAACAGTAATTGCCGCATTGTGCCTCTAATCAGATCGATGCATGGGCCCTTTATTCAAAACGACTCCTTCTATCACAAAAAAAAAGAACCCCCCCCCCCCTTCCAATGACGGCCATTTTGTCAGAGCTGAGCGGGGGGGGCGGGCGGGGCAGGGGCCAGGCGGGGGGGGGGGGGGGGATTACACCGTGCCATGTTCTCAGCGCCCATTGTGCCAAATCCTACAGCGCTGTGGGAGGTTGCACAGTGGGGCGAGCACCGTGAATGGCGCTGGGAGAGAGAGAGAGAGAGATATAGAGAGGAGAGGAGGGGAGGGGGGGTGGGAGAACGGAGGGAAGGAGGGAGCGGAGGGATTAGAGTCTGGAGATAAAGACAGGTTTGGCCCCAGCGTGCCCCGGCGTCAGGAAGGGGTCCATAGGCAGCAGTGGGTCATCTTCCGCTCGGCCTTTGTGCGGAGGGCACCTGGGGGTGCCCCTCCTGGTTGTGCGTATGCGTGTGTGTGTGTGTGTGTGTGTGTGTGTGTGTGTGTGTGTTTTACCATCCTGACAACACCATGTTCCCATTTCATTTTCACGGAAAATAACACAGTAAACCCATGTCATGACGGACGCATCCTTCTGTTTTTCCAGACCTTTTCACCGCGCGAAACCGCGGAACCTGACTCCTAATCTGGAATTCAACAAGATATTCACTATGACGTCTGCGATTAACCAGGCTTCATCACATACAACTGTTTGATCGCGTAAACGACCAAATTGGAGAATTGCGCATCGCGCGACGTCTTCATTTCGTCGGGTGTGATTCCCACTTGAAAAAAAACAGAAAAAGGAATGACCGTCCAGCCCTAACCGCAGGTCCGTGCCGGGCTTCAGCCCCGAAGCGGGATGCGTGTGAGTGTGCCTTGCTCACAGACGTCGGCCCGTCTGCGAAAATTGATTCTGAGGTCAAAAGCTGCTCCCACTGCCGGTGCATTCCTACGCTGTGGGTTATGTCTGCATACCTGGGATTGTTAACAACGCCGAGATAGGAAATTATTTGTAGGGGGGGGTTTCTTATTTTGTTTTTTTGTTTTTTTACAGCTGGGTGAAACTTCTGTTTTTTCAACCTCGTTTTTTTTTTTTCCCATTTTAACACGAGTTTGTAAGAAGGTCGTGGTGAAGCTTTAGATCTCTCATCCGAGACCCCGCCGCCTAATTGTCGCATAATTGTAATCCGACGACTGCCCCCGCTGACCACTAGAGGTCAGTAAAACGCTGCGAGGCGGCGACGCTCCGTTTCGCCGTGTGAAGTTGAACTTGAAATCTTTAATCACCGTTTATAGGTAGGCTGTCTCCCTTTAACTGGTGCTTTAATGATGAGGCATTCCTAGACACTGGAATTTCTGCCTTAAGGTGGAAAAAATCTGTGTCATATTCCAAATCGCTCCAAAACACAAACATCCGCAGCAGGCAAGCCTTGAATGACCTTGACATTTCTTAAATGTCCCTTGTACTGTTCCCTTGTTTTTTTTTCTTTATTATTATTATTATTATTATTATTATTATTATTATTATTAACTTTTTTTTTTTAACATTATTTTCTCCTATCCCCACAAGTGTCGATTGCAGCATTACTTTTTTTGTTTTTGTAGTTTTGTAAGTAATATTCTCAAGGTGGCAGTGGACATTACAGCTCATCAATAGGTGACATATTGAAATAAACAAGTTTTCCACCTCACACTCTTTTATTTTATTTTTGTTTGAAAAAACGAAATTAGATGACGCAAAATACTTTTTCAATATTTATTTTCATCAAGGCGCCGTAGAAAAACAGTTTTTTTCCGACAATTGTAATGGAATGGATTTTTTTTTTCCGACGATTAGAACCCCCCCCCCTCCGGTGTTTTCGGGCCTTGTGTCAACACGGCCTCGATGTCTCTCCCCTCCCGCACAGTACGCGCTGTTGTGAGGAGCGGCACTCAGCCGCCGACCTCCCGACCCCGCCGGGTCACGGCGGATGGAAATCTAGCCGAGGTATTTCTCCCAGCGGCTCCCCAGCGTCGCCCTCTCAAAGGCAGCCCTGTCCTGGGAGGACGGGCGTCTGAATGGACAGCGACCCGCTCAGCACAGGTAACCGTGTCTGGGCGTGGCGTGAGGGACCGGCGGGCATAAAGGGAGGTTATTGTGCGCCAGCTCGGCCACCGCCATGTTTTGGTGACCCGACCCCCCCCCACCGTCACCGCCGCCAACCCCCACCACCCGCGTGACTATACAAATTGCTGCGCGACCCCTGTACTCACTCTTGACAGGTGAATAAATTAGCCCCCCTCCCATTCTCGAACCCCCATACATACATAAACACACAGTCCCCCCACCCTCCTCCGTGGGCGTCTGTGTGTGGAGTATTCACGGACATTTCAGACGCTCCGTGACCTCTGACACTTCCTCCAGCTCAGGTAAGGGCGGCACCTCCTTCTCCTCCTCGTCCTCCTCCTCCTCCTCCCGGCAGCCGCGCCGGCTCCAGCTCCGGTCAGTAAAGGCTCTCCCCCGACTGGTTCCCAGTTCAAGCCGCGGTGCAGTCGACCTTCCTCTGGTGCTCGGCCCGCGATGAGATTCGACCCGGGGGGGGGGGGGGGGAACGGAGAGTTTTTCGGGACCTGCGGATCTGCACCATCCGAGTTGTCCGCGCAGGTTTCATTTCTGCACCCCGTCTTGTTTGCATGCTTGAACAGGACGGCGGGAACTCTCACCGGTTAGAAGTTAGAGACCCTGTTTTTAGGCACCCAAATTGTTTTGCAGCCAGCACCACTCCTTACATGCGCTAACGTTCACGTTTAGGACGATAAGAAACAGATTGAGGCCAAATAAGAATCCTTCTTATTTTTATTTCCAAAGGTTTCTGACATGACTGGTCAAAATGCAGGTACAGTGCTGTTTAATGTGAATTTAAGGATGCCATAGGCTACTTTTATCCAAATGGATCATATATTAAATGATTCTATAATTCAGCTTTTTAACATTTTTATCATTTGTATTAAAAATTTGTGAATAAAATATCAACATATCATTCTTAGAAATGTGCGGACGCCCACTTTTCCACCTCAGCTGTCAGTGAGTCAGTGCGGGAACCTTTTTTTTTTTATGAGTTTTGTCACCGTTTCAAATTTCCAGCATTCCATTCAGGTAAATTCAAAATTCCCGTAAAAAGCAGGTGTATCGGAACCCCCTCTTCTTCTTCTTCTTCTTCTTCTCCTTCTTCTTCTCCTCCTTTCCTTTCACTCGCCCTTTTTGTTCTCCTTCCTGTAGCCGCTTCTAACTCAATCATAGTCATCATCTTCATCCTCCCCCTTCCTGCTGGGTTGCTGCCTAGAGGTGGATGTGGGTGGGATGGGGTGCTGCAGGCGTCAGCCCCCCCAACCCCCCACCCCCACGGGTCCCCCGGGCGGGGGCGGTGTATCACATGACCGCGTGGTTCATCCATCACTGACCAGGAGGGCTCGTCTTCTTACTCAGCTATTGTACGGACGATCCGGGGACAAAGAAAGACTCTGGTCTTGCGTGCGCATGCGTGTGTGTGCGCGCATGTTCATGTACGAGTCTCTGCGGTTGTTTATGTTCTGAGCTTTTCCAATCTCTTCAAAACTTAAGCGGAAAAAAAAAAGCATGTTTTGTATTACTTTTTTCTTAGAAAAATAATTTCACCCAAATCTTCATCTCGGACCTTTCCCTCCGCGTGCTCACATTTCCGGAGCCGTGAGAATGCTGTACACGGTGCGGGAGCGTGTTGTTTTTCCATCACAGCCACCAGCAGCACGGCATGAATTTTTAAAGAGGGCCCCCTGTCAGAATTTGGATTACGTTAAATATTAATACTACATATTGCTACAAATTAGCCCCGCAGTGAGACCACGGCACTCCTGCAGTTTCCTGCCCCTCTGAATACGCACAAAGATGACAGACACGGCACACAGCCCACACAGCCCACCCCCATGGGCACACACACTCACACACACGTTTGCGCAGTCATACACATGCACACACTTCGTCTGACCGTGTATGTGAGGAGGAGCGTGGCTTGGGAAGGGGGCGGGTTGGGGGGCAGACCCCTCCATCCCATTTTTGCCGGAAAATGAATGGGAAACCCTATATGACGGCTATTCATCTCAGGTGGGACACCCACCTAAAATCCTCGGATGTGTCCCCGCTGTGCCCCCGAATATTAAGGATGCCGGGTCGGTGACACCGTTGTGATCTGGTGTTGAGTTTTGAATCGAAAACGATCGAAAAAACAAAGATTATCAATCGAAAACAATGTATTTAATCAAGTCACATGATGAATGAAGTTAAGAACACAGTATGGGCACAGTTTTTATCGGATTGCTGTGGAAGAAAAGCCTCCGGTTCTTTGGGGGGATGCAGGAAACGCAATCGCTCACGCTCTTGGCTCCAGACCTCCATACAAATGTTGAGATGGTGATCGGGAATCAGATCAGCTGATCGGGGAGGGAGGTTGACCGCAAACCCTTCTTCTCCCCTCAGCACGTTAAATAATTATACCGTTTTTGTGACCAGTGCACCTGCAATTCGGATGCTGACTCTTTGGCCTCTTTGGATCACTGTTAGTTGGCACATGTTCCTTTGAAAACCCACGTGTTTAAATATATAATACATCTTAGGGAAAACAAACCCAAAAGGCCTAGATAGGTTCTCTGCCCTAAATATTAAAGATGCATCAGATGGTGACTGGATGGTCCCAGCGTTCATTTCAACGTTGACACTGCAAGGGGCAGTTCATGATTCCACGAGCAAACCGGAACAAGTACTCTTCAAGAATTCAGCTTTGTTTCAGGATTTGGTAACGAACCCTCCGTGCCAGTATCCTGCTCTGCTTGTTGATATACACCGGAAATAAGACTCCGTTATCCTAGCAATGTAGTAAAATGGGCTGTACATATTGAGCTACACAGGACTAGAAATCTGACAATCAGGGTCCCAAGAAAAAGTCAGACGTTCTACGTTGCGAATTAACCAACGTAATAGGGGTGGGCAGATCGAAACCAAAAGCGTTGGCGTGGTGAACAGGATATCCACCCCCATCCTCATCCGCCCGCTGTATCGGTATTGATATCGCAGATCTGGTCCTGGTACTACTTGGAACCGGAAAATACAAATTTGATCAGTATCGCCCACCCCTACAACATCGACTAATCATGTACTCGCAAAAAAATTTGAGTATTAGAATACATCTTACATTTGAGAGAAAGACAGACTAAACCACACAGATATCAATGCCCATATCAGGTCCAATATTGTGCACATGTTTTCTCCACCACTTGTACTATTACTTACTTCTACTTCTACTCTAATTCTCTATTCCCCCAGTGTGTAATACTGTTTAAACAAAGCACCGAGTAAAACAATTATTGTAATAAATTAACTAAAATGACATCATTTAGATCTCTCTCTCTTAGTAAAAAGGCAAGTTGTGGTCGAAAGCGCATATCGCTGACTTTGATGCTTGTGCGCGAGTGCGAAGGAAATGTAAGTGAAAAGGCCCTCCAGCTCCATCATCTAAACACCAAATGAGGGAATATATTTTGAAAGAGGGGTGTTTCATCCCTCCAGTAGAGTTTCAGACGCTTGTATAATCAGTGCCAAGGAGCATTGAAGCTGTTCTTTTTTTGTATTTTTTTTTCAGAAGAAAAGACTGTTTCAGAAATGCTGCTTCCAGTCCACTTGGACAAGATGGAAAAAGGGTCAAAACATTTCCAATGCTCTCTCTCGCTCTCTCTCTCTCTCTCTCTCTCTCTCTCTCTCTCGCTCTCTCTCTCTCTCACTGGTATGTTCGAGCAAATTTGTGTGTTTGTGTTTGCGGCCATGTTTGTTTGAGAATGCTTGAGTGTAAGTGATTTATTTAAGAATTCAAGGAAACAAACTCTTGGATAACAGATTGTGGCAGATCCACACGCCACCCGAGTGGCGTTTCCAGGGCCACTCCGGCACAGAGACACAGGCACAGATGTTGCGAAAACACCAGTTTACTGCAGAGAGTGGGCAAGATGGAACAAGCCGGCAGCAGATCGAACATTGTCATGACAGAGGCTCTCTCGTGTGTGTGTGTTGGGATGGGGGTTTTACCTGTTGCCCATTGATTGCTCTGATGAGCGACAGGCCTACAGCCACCCTCGGGCCACGGGTTTCAATTACCTAGACCCAAGAAAGGTGTGGCTGCTTAAACCAAACCACCCCCACACCGCACGGATCTTCTCGCTAAATACCAGGTCGACCTCCTTCTCTCTTCCTCCTTCTCCTCCTCCTCCTCCTCCTCCTCCTCCTCCTCAGGCAGCTGGTTTATACCCGGTAGCTATGATATATCCATTCAAATTGATTGTACAGGCAAGGGCATCAATCAGTTGATACAACGCGAGAATTGTGGTCCATATTGCAAAAACATTCAACCAACTACGATCTAATTCCCAGCGAAGAACATCTGGTTTTGGATGGTCCAGATTGTAAAGAGCTCTAGTTCCAAGAGAGAATAGTGTAGATACACTAACTTCTTACTGAGTTAACTGAGGACACTTTATCTTCGTTTATAGCATGCTACTTTACACAATGGCTTCAGTTCCGTTTAAAACATGGCATTTGAATGTAAGTTACATAAAACTTTAATGGGATTTTTGGTTGAGACCTTATTTGAGTTTTGTTGTATCACAAATCAGTCTGCGGCTACTCAATCAAATCTACTTTCTGACAAATTACTCTAGGTTCTACTGTTCATCACTCCCACTGAGGTGTGCAGCAAAGGTAAGCATACTTAATGAGCTAGAAATATAGGAGTGATGCACTTGAATCCGCCCACTGGATAGAGTGGAACCCAACAGGTGGATGCTGGGGAGGTGGAGGGAGCACAGAAACACAGCAAACAAGGTAGGCAGGCCAAGAGGGATTGGCTACTTAAATAGGCTGGCCCATAAGGGCATGGAAGCGTATGGTGCTGTCGAGCTATCTGACTGAACTAACTACGCAAGCTACTCCTCGTTAATTGCATTGTAGCATGTTGTGTGGTATCAGATTGTCTTGGGAAAGCTGCAATCATGTCCGTCGCCACTGGTAGCTATGCTCCTCCTAGCTGTAAACAGAGAGAGAGAGAACCCTATTTACCACCAGGGAAAATGATGGCATAGTTTGATAGCATGTTGGATCCGATCGAACATCTGTGGGATGTGCTGGAACAGCAAACCCGATCTATGGAGGCCCCACCTCACACTTTACAGGACTTCAAAGGAGCTGCTGCTAAAGTCTTGGGGCCAGATACCACAGGACACCTTCAGAGATCTTGCGGAGTCCCTGCCTCCACGGGTCACAGCTGTTTTGGTGGCACAAGGGCGAGCTGCACAATATTAGCAGTTATTAGTGGTGGTTTTAATGTTGTGGCTGATCGGTGTATATTTACCGTAGAGGGAGAATATACGGAAGTAGAGGTGAGGTAGAGTAGAGAAGACTTCCTCGTTCCACGCTCTTGGAGCAACAACAGATATCGCTTCCTTTTAAATCAGTTTTTTTTTTCTGAGCACAGCGATTTGGATCCCCTCAAAATTATCTAAGTGTGGATCATCATTGTATGAATGTTATAATAATCAATTTGTCAAAAGACTGACTAAATGTTCGTAGGCTTCACATTCGGGCGGCAACCTCACGAGACAATATTAAGCTACAGGACAATAATTCAAAACATTGACTCGCCGATAGACAAGGTCGTCTGTTCCTCCGCAGTGGCCCATAATTGACGGCGGGATGGGACGGGCTGGGCAAGGAAGAGGCATTTCCTCTTAAGCGCCAACCCCCAACTTTTTCATTAAACCTCGATACGGCGGCGTTGCGGCAGCGTCCCGGGCCGCCGGTGGAGCTCTGCGGGGACGGACCAAGACGGGAGCGATGCGTAAAATGTGTCCCTCCCTCTCTCCAACCGCGGGACAGGTTGGTGGGGTGGGGGTGGGGAGTAGGGGGGGGTTGAATTCCTGTCCCATCTGGAGCTGAGGAAATGAGATTGCCGTGCTGGGGAAGGTGGAATAAAGGTTTCGTAATAAGCATCAAGTCTTTCTGCGTTCCAGACTTTTTAACGCATGTCTTGACTGACCAGTGAGCCGCCAGACGTCGTCCAGTCGTGTCTCTCGTTAAGGTCACAGAGCGAAAATACGTGTGTGCGTGTGTGTTGAAAGGTCAGTAGGTTTCCTATGTTTTCCTTACCCGGGTGTGTAGCCCCCCACCCACCCCTCTCTCTCCTCTCTCTGTTCCCACGCGATGATGAATCACAATCGCACAGGCCTTTCAACTTCACTTGGGAGGCAGACCTACTAACCGCCTCATCATCTGTCTGTCTGTCTGTCTGTCTGTCTGTCTACCTGTTGTACTTTCTCTCTATCTCAATATCTCTCTCTATATCTATATCTCTGTTTCTCTCTCTCTCTCTCTCTCTCTCTGTCTGTCTCTCTCCTGCTCTCTCTCGTTTGTTTGATGACATGGGGCCACCTAATTATGTCTCCAGCACACTTGCTATGACTTGTCATCTCTATCCCTGTGTTTGTGTGTGTGTGTGTGTGTGTCTGCGTGCGTACTTGTGCAAAGGAAGATTAGCCTCGAAGGTGATCATAAGCGCCGATGTGTTTCGTGCGCAGAGGTCAAACCGCCGTCTTTTAAGACTGGCGATGAGCCGCCTTTCGACCTTCATCTTCAGGTGGGCTTAAAGTCGGAGGATATGAGATCTGCGCCCAGAGCCCGCCGCCAAAGCCCGTGTTAATCCGTCAGGAGTTGTGAACGACCTCATGAAAATGCAACAGGAAGGTGCGAACAATCAAAGATGAGGGGTCTTTAAGTGTCTGCATGTAAACACAGCTTGTAGTTGTCTGTAGTTTGTGTAGTGTGTGGGACTGAAAGGACAACACCAGTGTCAAATTCCTAGCCTGTTTACTAGTCAGTACACACATTTTTATATATATGTATATATATATATATATATATATATATGCGATGAGATGAGGAGTCCTGCTCACAATGGTGCCATTAGAGAGCGGGTGACAGCACCGAGGCCTCGGCCCATACACTGGAAGGCTGGTCCCTTGATAGGGCGCTAAGCGGTCCCGGTGGATCACCACCACGCGTCCACATAGCACCAGCTTGACCCTGTGGACAACCTCTCCCACTCATTCAAGAACCAGGCAAGAACTGGACCAGTTGCTCTGCAGCTTTGGTGATCTCTTTCAAGGCCTCTTCGGTCTTTAGACCCACACTACATCCCCAGCCTGGAAGTGTGTTCTCTTGGTGTGCTGATCGTAGGCCCTGCCGCGTTCCTGCCTAAATGGATTGCTCCTTTGCAAACTTGTGCGCAGCCTCCAGTCTTTCCTGTAGCTGCTGCGCATACTTCAGACTGGCCGGCACTCCAGTGGTATCTGGGGGTTGCCCGTACGCCGGAGCCAGGGACCTGCGGAGCTCCTTTCCCAACATTCGCATTGGTCATTGGTCTAGCATTGGTCATTGCCTGTCATTTACTACCCATTGGTCTCCTGGGTAGTAAATGACAGGAAAACAGGACCAGTGGCAGCTGCATGTCCCAGTCCTTCTGAGATCCTTGGAGCTGAGCCCCCAAGGTGAATCTCTCCACATCCTTCTAGCCTCTCCATCCAGTGCTGCAGCTAACTGCAATGCACACTTGGCGATGGTCCACTGGTTAGCCTTAGCAAATAGCCGAAACTGAAACAATTAGCTGAGTCCAATATGTTTCCCACTCCAATCCGCTCCCGCTCCAGTATTTCACCCACCCTCACCAAGACTCTTTTCTGGAGCCCCGCGGCTGATACTGCAGACACCTTTGCCAGTGCAGTTGTAAGAGTGTTTGACAGAGCTCTGGCTAGTGACTCCGCAGGGTCTGCTGGGGTCAGACCGGGAATAAAGAACACCTGAGGATGAGGTGTGGATGCTGGAACCAGTCTGTTCTGACTGGCACATGAGGGCAAACTCCCTCGCTGGCTCCTCCACATCTCGACTCCTTCACTGCTGGGGCTGGTGGGCCCACTGCTTACAGTGGCCCCACCAGTTGTTACAATGCTTACCTGTGAGCAAAACTGAAGCAAGACGGTTTGAAGGCCCGGGCAGTAGTTGTACTGGGAGGCCGGTGGGCAACCAGGCTTGGACTCCGCATGGCGATTTCCAGGCTGGAACCTTGAAGGATGGCTGGGCTGGAGTCATGGTGTACATCGTAAACGTACGGCAGCGGGACAGGTAGGCTGGTAACGGGGCCGTCTGACCATATTAGCCAAGGGGAGCTAACGTTAGCGACTAATGTTAGTGTCTGAAGGCCCACCTCGCTGGGAAAACTACCCGTAACGGTCTCTTTCTCTTCGGTGAACGTTTCACTGTATATAGCATTGAGTCACTCCCTGAACATCTTTCTGTCCAGTTTAGCAGAAACTTTGTCTTTCAGTGAGTGACATTTTGAAGCCGCAATTTACTCAGAGTAATCTGACGGTGACGCTGCAGCAGCAGCTTGAGAGGCAACATGCTTGTACGTGTTCTTGCCCACGTGCATTTGGCTGTTGCGTCTGTAGCTCGGTATATTATATCTATTGTTATAATATACCAAATTTAAAAGGGATCTACTTCATCAAAATATCCTAAATGGGTTGATCGATAATTGATAGATGTATAATTACCACAGCTGTCTGGTATGACTCCTCAATGCGAATCAATATGAAAATATGATATAGGCCAGTTTGTCCTCCTCGTCTTGCAAGTATCTGGTCAAAGATAAAATATAAAGATATGAAATGAAACAAATGCTAAAATATTAATGTTTTATAATGTTATTTATTTATTTATTTGTTTGTTTATTTATTTATTTATTTATTATTTAGTTTGTTTGTTTGTTATTATTTTTATTATTATTATTATTATTATTAATAATAATAATAATAATAATAATAATAATAATAATAATAATAATAATAAATTAAGTTTGATTGTACCAAATGCATTTGCTTTTGCATTGTTGAATGCCTCACATTTCCTTATGCATTCCGGAATAACTCGCAACATATAACTGTTTATACATTCCATCGACTTTTCCAAATATTTGGCTGTAGAGATTCCTATAAACAGGAATTCATAGGAATTGTAAGAATCCAACACAGCCTGCTTGCTGCTCAGGCCACCCACTGACTAACGTCAGTCAAAAAAAAAACAAAAAAAAAAACCACATCCCTGGCCTCGCTATCTTTTGATCCCTCGGGTCATGCAGAAAGGGCATCGTGTTTCAAAACCCATTTCCTTAACTCACACCGGCCAGTGCCCCGCTGCCCCCAGACACCCCCCCCACCTCCAACGCCAAACACCATTGTGTGGATTTCTGGACAACGCTCAAGTCCATGTCCAAGGCTGTGTTTGCGCAGGGGTGGGGGATGGAGGAGATGCGAGGAGGCGCAGAAGACGGGATGAAGAAGGGTAGGACGGTGGGATCTAAAGAGGAGGCGGGGAGACTGAGCGAGCGCCGGCAGGTAACCTGAGCATGATGACCCGGCTGGCGCGGCATATCGCGTCGGGATCTGCTGCGGAACGGCAGCTCAGAGGTGCTGGAAGGGTTATCAGGGCGATCTCCGGACCTTTTCCAGCCCCATCTAGCGCTGCTTGACCCCTTGACCCCGCCTTGCCGCACTCACACACACACACACACTCACACACACACACACACACACACACACACACACACACACACACACACACACACACACACACACACACACACACGTGCACGCGCACACGCACGCACGCATGCTCTCATGTGCCAACACTGCTTATGTCTTTGCCTATTGTGCTCTCATAGACCAATCCCTTCTCTGTTTGTGTGTGTGTGTGTGTGTGTGCGTGGACATTAGATGAAGCTAGATTGTGTGGGTGTTGTGCTGCATGTCTGCGTGAATCATCGTCTATGTGGTTGTAAGTGTGTTTTCTGGGATATGTGTGTGTGTGTGTGTGTGTGTGTGTGTGTGTGTGTGTGTCAGTCCTTGCGTGTGTGCCCACATGAACAGCTTTGCTCTTGAGTGGACCCTGATGGTGTCCAGGGCTGATATGATGATCTATGGTCTCATAGAGTTGTTGATGTATTTAGCGCGTAGAAAAGCCTTCTGATGCAGCACATTTTCTCTCCCTCTCACCAGTTCTTCCCCCGCGCCGACACTTGACCTGCTGTTTGGATTGAATTTTACGTCTTCCAATACACTCTTTATGATCATCTTCACGCCAAGCGGAGGACCCCCCTTTTCTTTTGCTTATTTTACCCGTGACCCGCACGACCCTTCCCTTCCGGCAAACGAGCTGGAATTGGCCGGCGTTGACCAACGTGCGCCTCCCTGGGGGGTTCGACACGAATCTGCATGGCGGCCTGTCAAAATGTTGACGCCAGACGTACTAACGTTTGGCTTTGGCCTGACTTTAAAAGGGAAACATGTGGTTGGGCTCAGGCGGGAATGATGCAGACGCTTCCACCAACACCCCCGCCCCTCCCTCTCCTCTGACAGGTAGGATATGGAAGATGGAGATGGGAATGCCAAGTATTTTTGGCTGTGGACGTAGTGGACCCGCATCCGCCGCCAAAAATAGCCAAGAAGCCAAAAAGTGTAAACACAGCAGGGCGTCGCCGGACCCTGCAGGTGTCCAGAAGTTGAAAGGGCTGGAGGCCGATTTCAGCCTTGGCCATTACCGTGGACCCTGAGTGATGACGGCTTACATAGACATATGTGGATAGATGGACAGGCAGCCAAAAGCATGCCTAACTTTTGTTGACTCACAGTTCATGACGCACTCTGGGCCTATATTAAAATCGACTGCTATACGTGTAACCCATAACAGATTTACTGTATAGGTAGATAGATGGATAAATAGAGGGATACAATTCAAGGCAGTGTACCCTCCAAGGCGTGTGTGTTGAATGGCCGGGAGCCGTGCGGCTACAAAATATGACTAGATGCGGTCGACGGTCCGTTCCTGGTCAATCAAAAAGCACGAACACAGGGACAGGCCAGGATTGTGGTTCAGCAGTAAAAGGGTCAGGCAGTGGTTTGAATACAAACTGGGGACGCTGGGCCAGGTGGTGTTGGCGTTAGGGTGGGGCGGCTTACTAACTGCATTAAAAACCAAAACTAAGAGTTTAACAGGGGTTGGGGGGGGGCACACCGGGTTCAGCGTCGCCTTTGAGGTCCGGGGAAGTCAGCGTTCTAAAGACTGGAAAACGAGGGATTAAGTGGTGGGGGTTTTGGTTTGGTGTGGGGGTGGATGAATGAAACGGTCCAGCTTCCCCCCACCCCCACCCCCTCCGCTGGCAGGCAGCTGCAGGAGGCATTCCTCTTGTTACAGCCTGTCATGCGGCACCTCTTAAACCAGACAGGGCTCAGAAATATAACGGTGAGCTGCGCGCCCGGGCCTCCGAGCTCCCACTTAACCAGACTTGTCACCGGGCGGAGACGGCGCAGGGCGGACAGGGCTCTCGCAGGACTCACCCCATGGATCACCGCTAACGATGGTACTGACAATGTATTGCTCGTCAGGCTGTTAGATCGCATCTTCTCCGCGCGACGCGTCCACTTGACGCCGGTGAAGCGCCGTGATGCGGGGATCGGGCCGCGCCGGGTTTGGAAAAATCCACAACGTCAGGGACCACGCCGGAGATCGTTTTTTTTTTTTCCTCGTTGCCGTAAAGATGCACATTCACATTTGGGCCTCGCGGGCCCCGTGTCACACCACAGCGTTATTTGGCAGTTTGGACCAGCGGTGGCGTGCACCACGTGGAACAAATATCCAGGGCTGCTGGACCAAAGATCTGTAGGCGGTAATCTGCAGGCCGTCTCGACTCCAGCCGCGGTGGTGCCGTCGGACATGTTTGGGCTCTGGTGTCGCTTTGAGACCTTCAGGATTCTCCAACCGAACCTCGACCGAGGGTGGGAATCCGTGTGGGAACCAAGATTATAACCGGTCGGATTCTTTTCAATATCAAACGTTACGCCAACTGATTTCAGCACTTAAATTTTCCCTCTCAAGGTTGATCTGCGCTAATTAACGAATTCCTTGACTTTGGGGACCGATACGATCCGCGTGCCGCGGCTCTCCAAAATCTGGCTTCGAATAGTTTTGTTTTTTGGCTGGCTGATGTGGATGCGCTTCACCCTGGGCTGTCGCGGTTGATCAAACCCCACAGCCCTCGATGCTCACATTGGCACAGTTTGCTCGACGCCGCTGAAAGCGTGGCGTCTGGATGCTGAGACGCGGCGCCCCCGCCCCCCTCCGACCACTGCGCTCGATTGTTGCCATTCGTAACGCACTTCGGGGCTCTCCACCGAGCCGCCCCGGAAAACTCTGAGTGTTTCACTGCCCTGGAAGTTCTCCATCTCCGCAGCCAGTAAACACGGGTTACGACCGCAATCCCCGGGAGGAGTTAGAGTTTGTTGAGACACATAGTAAATCGTATTTCATAGCTATGAGATTCCTTCTCCGGTGTGGTCTCAGACGACCGCCGGGTCCAAATAAAACGGATGATCCGTCAAGGCGGCCGGCGCACTTGGCGTTTGATGTTGGGGAGGCTTTCGCCCGTGCTTATTCAGAAATGTTTTCCCTCGGTCCAATGATCCTGATGGCCGCGCACAAAATTCCCGATTTGATGAAAGCGCGGTATGTGAGTTCTGGAAACAAGGAAGTCTTGCCGCTGGTGTGAGGTGTGAGGTAGATTCCCCATAGCAGACAATCATCTCTGACCCCCGCCCCCCGGGCCCCTCGACACTGCATAGCTTGAGTGGTCATTCCATCGGTTACTAATGGCAACCGTTCTCAGAATTCTGACTTATATATATATTTTCTTCATTTGCCCCTAATCTTCCGTGGGTAAGAGTGTGGTTACACCCAAACAAAAATGTATGTCCAAGAATAATTTCAGGAAAAAAATACTATATAATACTAGCAAAATAATGTGGCAGTGGAAGGATATCCACTTCACTTGTCTCAAGTTTTTTGTTTTGTTTTCCTCTCTCTTTAAAATTGTACTACTGCAGGGCCGGTTCAAAACGCGCCCGTTCGGAACGGTTGTTTATTCAGAATTTATTAAAATTACATAAATTCGACATCGCATGTCCTCGGGTACCCAGCAATACACCCAGAGGTAGATCGGTTGAACGGTTGTCGAGATAGTTGAAGGATGGACAGACAGACAGAGAGACAGACAGACAGACAGACAGACAGACAGACAGACAGAGATTTGTTCCTTTATACCAATGGAAACCTCTTACAGTGATTACACCCGTCTGGGTAAAACTGATCACTATATCCAGATGATTATTAAAACCCAATTTTTTTTGTGATGGTTTATTTCTCCTGCAGGTGATGCTCTGGTGGTGTCAGGGGCTCTGCAGGGCCTGACGCTGGAGGCTCAGGGCTGGTTTTGTTTCGTTCGATGAGGAAACGCAGGAATATGAAAGCGCACTTTTTTTTTCAAGATTTTCATTCATTCGTATGTTCATAATAGAACATCGACTATTAAACATCTTTCACTTTGTCCTCCCATCATTTCGAGCTTACCTCAGTGATTGGAGAAACCAAATTTCCGTGTCCTTCGGTCTCATTGTGTGTACGGTATCTGCTGTACGTCAATGACAAATACATTGTGTGATCTGATGACGCTGGCGTGATAGGACGGCTGCACATAGCGGCTACCGCCTTCCAGTCACCACAACAGTGGGATTTTGACAATGTGTTTATTTTTTTTTCATTATTCACTGTGCAACAGTGATGAACATGAAACTGTGACTGAATTTGAATACAATGGGATGCTGGACTGTCTCCAAGTTTCAATTAAATGCAACGTGTAACTCTCACTGAGTTTTAGTAGGACCCAATATAACTAACGTGGAAATGTCCGGTTCACTGTCTCTTTCACTTTTATGTGCAAATATACTTTAATATACATTGCAAAGAAAAAAATATATATGATGAATGGCCGACTACGATGAAGTCCTCCTTCGCTCACCGTGCATTAAACCAAATACTCAAATCAAACGACTTGTCTTACTGAGTGACTCGAACCGAGTCTCGAAAAAGAGTCAAACCTTTCATCACGAGCTTGTGCACTAGGTACAACCAGAGCAGATGCTCTGCTGTGGCGACAGCAATCGATACGCAGTCTCCACAATTTAGGAATATTGTCGGTAGACCGATAAATCATTGATATCATCTTTGTTTACCTTGACGTAACCTCCAAACAGCCGACAATTTTTTTCTTTCGCTCTCTTTTCTGAGCACTGCCAGGGGTGCGTGAGCCTCCGCGGAGTGTGAGGTGGCCGTGGTCACGGTGTGTGAATGCCCCCGGGCCTAGGCCCTCGCCAGCGGTCCGGGCGTGGGGGGGACGGCCTGCCTGGCTCAGAGGCTCAGAGGCAGCATGTCCCGCGAGGGGCGCTGCCGCGGGAATCCTGCTTGGAAGCAGCACGTGGCCGGCAACAGCTTCCAGCTCTGTCTGCTCCTTGCGTGGGAGAGGGCTGAGGTCCCGCTCCACGGCGAGCGGCGCCGGGGGACCGCTCGCCGCAGAGCGGCGCTGGGGCTGCTCCGTAAAACCTCAGGCTATGCTGCTCAGCAAATGAGCCTGTCAGTGCGGCGGGAGGTGAAAAACCTTTATCGCTCTCATTGAAGAAGGGCTTCGCTGACATTTATATGCAGTTAAATTACACTACTCACAAAAAGTTAGGGATATTTGGCTTTTGGGTAAAATTTATGGAAAATGTAAAAAGTTCACGCTACAGTGATATTATATCATGAAAGTAGGGCATTTAAGTAGAAGCATGCAATGGTGATTTCCTCATCTCAAACAATTGATTGAAACAAAAGCTAACAACAGTGGTGGGTTTACCACAACAAAAAATGTCAATGTCTCAATAACTTGTCATGTGCCCTTGAGCATCAATTACAGCTTGACAACCACATCTCATGCTGTTCACAAGTCGACTTATTGTCTGCTGAGGCATGGCCCCCCACACTACTTGAAGGGCGGCCCTCAGGTCATTGAGGTTCTGGGGTACAGAGTGATGAGTCTCTACACGGCGACTCAGCTGACCCCAGAGGTTTTCTATGGGATTCAGGTCTGGAGAAAGTGCAGGCCACTCCATTTGAGGTGCCCCAGTCTCCAGCAGCCGTTCCCTAATGATGCGACCTTGATGAGCTGGAGCATTGTCGTCCATGAAGATGAAATGAGGCCTGTGTTGTTCATGCAGGGGCACAATGACTGGACTAATGATGTCATTCAGGTAGTATGGCCTTGTCACTGTATCATTCACAAAGTGTAGGGCAGTTCTGTATTGACTAGACACACCTGCCCACACTGTAACACCACCACCACCACCAAAGGCTCGTCTGGTGACAACAGTGGCTGATGCATAGCGCTCTCCTTGACGTCTCCAACATCGTTGGCGGCCATCATTTCTGCTCAACGTGAATCGACTTTCATCAGAGAACAGCACTGAGGCCACTGGTCCCTCGTCCAGCATAAATGCTCCCTGGCCCCTGCAAGACGATGATGCCTGCTCCTGGTGGTGTGGTCAGGTATCCTTGCAGGTCGTCTAGCACCCAGACCACGCTGATGTAAACGGTTTTGAATGGTCTGACATGACACTTGGTGTCTCTCACCTCCCTTAAATGTGCTGCTGGAGTTGAGTGGCATCATCATCTGGTTCCTCAGGGCACTGTTCACAATGAAGCGCTCATCAGTGTGGGATGTGGCCAAAGGACGTCCACTTCTATGCCTTTCTGTGACTCTTCCAGTCTCTGTATCTCTGTTGCAACCTGCTGATGACACTCTGTGACACTCTAAGCTCAGTGGCCACTTCCCTCTGAGAACATCCTGTTTGAAGCCTCACAATGGCGAGGTACTGTTGATCAATTGATCAATTCTTAGGTGTCGTCTTGGTCCAATGATGTCAAAATGTGAACAGCATGATGAAGAGGACTGTTTAAATACCAATTCTAATTGAACCAGGACATTTATTGGTCGATTCATGGATCAAACACCTGTTGTGAATTTTACCGTTCAGCTCCTTGTTAGAGAACAGCAAGTTGTGCAAAAAGTACTGAAACATTGAACAGTTGGACATGTGCATTCAAAAGTTTAGAGAAGGTCAAATTAAGTTCACCTGTAAAGGTTATAGTGCATTTTAGGTTCATCCTGAATTTTCACCAGAAAGCCGAATATCCTTAACTTTTTGTGAGTAGTGTATATCTCTGAATAAAATTCATACTGAGGGTAGGACCCGATATCCCTATTCTCACCAAACCTTGAATTGAATACACCATTCAATAGATACATTTTCGTGACTATGAGCGAAACCAGAATTCCGCTTTTGGTTTTTTTTTCCATGCCAGGGAGAATGAAATTGAAACCCGTGAATTTTAAATGTAAATATTTTGATACGTACAACCTGGAATTAATTTTGACGCCGGGTTGCTCTCTCGCCCCCCCTTCCGTTTTCCCCTCCGTTTAGCTCCCTTTTCTGCGCAAATCATAAATAATAAGAAATAGATAAGAAATGCATTCAACATATATACACATAAAAAAAAAAAAAACGCGTCGCTTTGCGCCTTTTTCTCCCTTATGAGTGGAAAAGAAATGATGATAAAATGTTTCGAAAATAAAAAACAATATAGTAAACAAAGAAGAAGGAGTCGGTCACAAACCTTCGTTAACAAAACAGAAAAACTACAGTTCATGATCCCCTCTTTAATTCACCTCCCATCCTGCTACTGCACCTCCTTCCT
Source organism: Zeus faber (assembly GCF_960531495.2). Classification (NCBI taxonomy): domain Eukaryota; kingdom Metazoa; phylum Chordata; class Actinopteri; order Zeiformes; family Zeidae; genus Zeus; species Zeus faber. The sequence continues at coordinate 45,590,396 of NC_137189.1, forward strand.
TCTCCCTTACGCTCTCCCTCCATTTCACCTCTCCCTCTCTCCCTGTTTGTCTCTCGCTGTCTCCCCTTCTCCTCCTCCCCCTCTCCCCCATTTGGTCCACTTCTTTCCTTCCCTCCTTCCCTCCCCTCTCCAGCTCCTCTCCTCTATTCTCCTCCCCTCTTCCCTTCTCCTCCTCCCCTCCTCTCTCCACTATCATCGTCCCCTCTCTCGTCTACTCGCCTCTCCTCCCCTCTCTCCTCCTCTCCTCTCTCTTCTCCCCCTCTCCTCTCCTCCTTTGCTCCCCTATCCTCTTTTCTCTTCCATCCGTTCTCCCCTCCCCTATCTCTTCTCTTCTCGTCCCCTCTCTTCCCCTCTCCTCCTCACCACTCCTCCCGCCTCTCCGCCTTCTCTCCTCTCTCCTCACCCCTCTCCTCCCCTCTTTTCTCTTCGCTCTCCTCCCCACCTCCGCTCCTCCCCTCCTCCACTCTCCTTTCCTCTCCTCTCCTCTCTTCTCCTCCTCCCCTCCCCTCTCTTCCTCACCCCACCGCACTCCTCCTCCCCTCTCCTCTCCTCCTTTCCTCCCCTCTCCTCCCCTCTTTTCTCTTCCGTCCCGTCTCCTTCTCTCCCCTCTCCTCCCTGCCCCCCCTCCCCTCCTCCTCCCCTCCCCTCTCCTCCTCAGCCCACTGCACTCCTCCTCCACCCTCCTCTTCTTCTCCCCTTCTCTCTTCTTGTCCTCTCCTCTCCACCCTTATTCTCTCTCACCCTCCTTGCCCTGGTCCAACATATGGTGTTCATTAGACAAATTTTGAGGGGTGGTGATGTGAGTGTTTGGGGGGATTTGGGTGCTGTGTGGACCTACTTTTTCCTCACATGCCGCCCGGCCTTGACCAGATCTTGCGTGAGGATGGGCGGGGGAGGAGAAGTCAAAGATGGGGGAGGACGCGGAGGAAAAGAGGGGCTACGGGGATAAGGGGGCGGAGGGGGGCTGGGCCAGCAGGAGGTGCGTGGAGGAGCCTTCCTGTGATGAATTTGTACCCGGGGTCAAGTTCACAGGGCTTGGCGTGCGTTGAAATCCGAGGAGCTTTATCTCTTCACGGAGCCCGAGGAGACAATGCAGAGCGGAGCACTCCTGCTACCCCCACCCCCACCCTCACCCCACCCATCTAACACCCGCACCACCTCAGTTCCACACTCCTTACCTCCATCTGGTGCGGCAGGGTTTTGAACAGGGTTGCAGAGATAGGGGAGGGTGAGATATAGAATAACTGAGATAATGTGACACAATAACACTCTCCAATGCAATGGTGTTGCCTGCAATAGAACGTACGGTGACACGGGCATCGGCAGGCTCCAGAGAGAAAACAGAGCAGAAGGTGAGGAAATTTAAAAAGAGCATTTTTTGAAAAAATAAAAAATAAAAAATAAAATAATAATAATATATATATATTTTTATATATATTTGTTTTATTTATTTATTATCAGACTACATATTATGTAGTCTGATAAAAAAAAAAAAATCCAGTGAATGTACAATAGAGAAGAGGAAACCGTACACTCGAAGTCCGATCTCCAAACCGTGCGTCATTCCATTCTCCACAAAGGGAAGCTTGTTTTTTGGATTTGTTTGTGTTCCATGATTTCACAGTAATTGCAGGTGTTCTATCTCTTACTGTTCCGTTATGATCCTGCGTAGTAACATTTATGTTGACAACAGGCGCAGAGCAGGGTTTCTCGGCTAAAAAAAATGGAATTAGATTCATTTCACCAGCTGAACGTTCACATTATGGCGTCCCGCTGTATTCATTTACATACACAATACTTGTCAACATGGGGTTGCGTGACGTTTCATAATATGATACGTCGCGCAACCCCATGTTGACAATGTTTAAGGAGCTGCTTATGCACCGTAAACAAGAGAAAAATATTTGAGTGAATTCACGCACGGACGGCGGGGGTCCGCTTCGAAAGATTTTTGTGAAACATTGTGCGATCCTCTAATTATTTGACATTCTTTACTTGGGACCTGAAGCGCGAGGCGCTCTCCGCGTGGAGGCACACGGTGCCGGAGACCGGAAAAAAAAAAAAAAGAGATGGATGGAGCAAGAGATTGCGGAGTGAGGGATCGGGAGGCCTGTCCATCTGCGGTGGGAGTAGCCGGGGAAGGGACGGCCCTTCCCGGAGTGCTGAATGACCCCTGACCTCTGCCAGCGGCTCATGATCACACGGGCCCGAGGTGAAGGCTCGCGGGGTACATACGCTTCAAGAGATTTTTGCAAAGATTTACAGGTTTGGAGCCAACCAGGCTGTCCTGCATACGAATTTATGGCACAGAGGGTTGTAGTTGGTGTGTGTGTGTGTGTGTGTGTGTGTGTGTGTGTGTGTGTGTGTGTGTGTGTGTGTGTGTGTGTGTGTGTGTGTGTGTGTGTGTGTGTGTGTGTGTGTGTGTGTGTGTGTGTGTGTGTGTGTGTGCGTTGATGGATGATGGAAAAGACAAACTTGTTGGTCATTTATTGGCTATCAGTCGTTCATCTGGAAAAGGACAGTGGCGGTGCTCATCAAGGGAACGCGTGAAACGGGTTTTTAAATAATGAACTAAGAAACAAACTTCTCGTTCTGGGCAAACAAGCGCGGTTTCAGAGACCCCGTCGGGCCCCGGGGGACCGCACCGACGCCGTCTCCGTTCCCGCCGTCTCCGTTGGCTCAGATCGGCGTCCGAGCTGCATATCACGAGATAAGATTAAAAGCCCTTAATCTTGGATCCGTGGGCCAGGACGCCGCGCGTTAATGGAGTCCAGATGTCTCCAGCGCTCCCTTTTAATAACGCTTGTGTCATGTTAAAGTCTGAGGGTTGGAGGCGCACCGCCGCGCGCTTAAAGGATTGTCACTTTGCAAGGCTTAGGAAGCGGCAGAGGGGGATGTCTCCGAGAGGGAAAGTTTGGGCGTTCAAAAAACAAAAAAATTTTCTCCATCTTTTCGATTTTATTCGATCGGATTCGCCGCGTGTATTTGCACGGACTGTATTGACTTTCTGAATCATAGTTCCAAACGTATGAAAATAAACACTGAATCATGTTTATCAAGATTTCGATTTAAATTTTTTTTTAAATAATAATAAGCTTTTTTTTCCAGCACATGCAAGAGAATCCTCTCCTCTTCCGTTGGTTGTTGTCGCCGGGCATTTTGCACTCCAACTGAACTTGTATTTCTTTATTTCAGGATCCCGGTTGACTCGCATAGAGGAGCACATGCATAAAGCGATCGTGAGCAAACGACTGTTGCAACTGGCTTCGATTTTTATAGGCGGTCAAAAAACATTCCTGCACATAATCTGTGATGAGGGAATTCACAGGATTGTCCTGGTCTTGTCTTGGGGGATACAAATGACACAACATAAAACATTCCCAGCGCTGGCAACAATTGCGTCTGCTTACCCCAAAAAAATGTGTTTTGGTCGCTATGTATTTCTCAACCGCCGGCCGTCCATGTTTTTGACAAAATGTGTCCACTTAGTGGTTGACAGGGTATTTCAGTGGTTTGCCATTAAACTTGGACTCCCTCTCCCTTTCATCTCAGTCCAACTCTGCCACACACTACACGTTGTTCTGGGGGTTTTTGGGGTTTTTTTTCCATCAAATTTTCATATATCTGTCGTGTCATATCAGAAATCACGTCAGACAGCATTCGTTCCTGTTGTGCAGACGTCCCGAACGACGTGAACAGTAAACTGTTGTTGAATGTTGATGAAAATAAACTGACGCGGTCGTCATTTGGTTCATATCCCGGCTAACTCAAGATTCAAGATTCAAGAGGTTTGTTCACACATACGTTCATGCATATATGCAGTGAAATGTCTTTGCAACGCACCCGGAGATTATGCACAATAGTTACTAAATCCAACATAATGGCTAACCTAATTCCTAACTACCAACTGAAACGAACAATTCCTAAAACGTAATGCAGTGAATAGAATAATATAAATAAAATAAAATAAAAATACAATAAGACTCAACAAGTACAGAGTGGAGGTGCATTATAGAAGTAAAGGGAGTAGAGTTATCTTCATGGGATAGGCTATTTGTATATACAGATATGTGCAGTAAAGTGCATGTGAATAAAGTGAGTATGTAGATATACAGTACAGTATACAACAGCACCACACAGCAGTAACACCGAACCGAGCTACACATGGAACTACACAGGCACAGATTCAGCAACACAACATACAACCCAATGGATTTCCATTGGTATTTGCTGGTCAATGTGAGGATCTCTCTCCGACCGTCCTTTTTTTTTGGGGGGTTTTTTTAGGTCGAAGGAGCCGAAGGTTCTGTTGTGGGTCTGAGTTCATGCGGGCTCCCCTCAAGACAAAATTGGATCTCCTTGATCCCGTAGATCACCTTCTGCGACTCTCTCTCTCTCTCTCTCTCTCTCTCTCTCCCTCTCTGTCTCTTTTCCCCCTTTTCTGCCTTCCTTCCTTCCTTCCTTCCTTCCTTCCTTCCTTCCTTCCTTTAATGCTGCTCACAGTGTACAAAGGCGGGCGCGCCACCGCAGGGCGTTTGGGAAGCGGGGTAGACAGACGCTTGCGGCGGGTCGCGGTGCCGCCCGTCACCGCCGGGACTTGAGAGGTAACCGCGGCGGCAGCCCCCGCTTCTCTGAGAGGACGTTCAGTTGGAGCCTTTTTAAGAATCTCTTTTTTTTTCTTTACACTCTGCTTTCAGCATGTGGCATATGCATGATTGAACTTTCCCTGAACCCTCCCGGCACCGCCCCCCCCCCCGCCCCCCCCGCCCGCCCCCGGCCCCCCCGGCCCCCGTCAGCACGGGGCCGCATGGGAGTCATTAGCTAAACTTTTCTGAGAGACAGCGAAAGGGTGTTTATGTCACCCGGGTTTTTTTATTTAAATTTTTTTTTTTTTTTTTTTTTATCGTTCACTCTTCCCAGCGCTGGCATTGCGCGAACAGACGTCGATGTCCGAACCCGGGAAAATGCGTCGGTTGTTCGCCACATCAATCAGTTTTTTCGGGGGCTTTCGTGTTTTTATTGGTTTCATTTGGGTTAGTTTGCCTGTCGGTAGTCTGGAGGCTGTCACATACACTCTCTGGCTGCGACAGCAAACATTTTCCGCGTTCCTAAAATCGTCATTCTCCCCTCTCCCACATGCACCCTTTTTCCTCGCTTGAATCGGCTCAAATTGGAAGTTCTGCGCGACGCTGCAACACCAGCCAGAGACGGAGATTTCCTCCAAGGAACACGATCCTGTGTTCAGGACGAGCAGCAATGCCAGTAAAATCAGCGTAGAAGTGTGCGTAAAAATGATGCATAAATCTATCCTCACTCAGCAAGGAACGTTGATAATTAGTTGGTTAGCTAGCTGCTGTAGCTGGCGAGAGGAGGTGTTGCAGCATGCACAGTCTATAATCCCATTCGAATTTGTATGTAATTTTTAAAATTAGAATATATTCAAATTGATAATGCTCAAATTTATTACGCCGCCACGCATGGTTCCGCGGCGCCGTGGCTCACCTCCCCAAACGAAGCAAATTTAAAACTTCTTGCGCTCTCCCTTCCTACACACAGCTCAACGCTGGAGGTGAGGGAAGCTCTGCCGACACGGACTAATTGGGAATGTTTCTGTCTTATGTCCGTTCACTGTGCAACAAACTGGATGAACTTATATTGAACTTTATCGCTGTGTGCATCGTGAATTGATTCGCTAACGTTAGCCAAAACATTTATAATAAATTTTAAATTTCAGCATTCGATTAGCGATTTTTTATTTCTTTTAATATTCAAATTCCATTTAAATTTTATTTTTCCGCAGCCCTAACGTTCAGGAGACGAGGGCGTCACTCAACTCCCTGCACGTGGGCCAACCGACGAACCAACAGGGAAGACCCGGAGCGAAGTGTCTTAACCAGAGTTCGGTGGGGCCGAATCTGGGTTAAGCCGGCACACAAGTTGTTTACGTTTTTTTCCCCAACCCTTTCAACCTCCTCCCCGGGTCTCCCTTTTGTTTTCATTGGCGGCGTGAATCGATTTACGCTAATCAGCTAATGAATCGTTTAATCCACAACCGGCTTACAGGGCCCACACAGCAGCCACTGTCATCACAGTGTAGACTTGGATGGAGACTCGGACACCGGTGATCCGAGCCGACCGACGTGGTGACTTAACCCCCGCCACACACACACACACGCGCGCGCACGCGCGCACACACACCCTCCCTGGATGCGCCGATTGTCGCTGCCTCTTCGTGCAACACGGAATCCTAACACCCGGTCCCTCCATTGACACTGGGAAATGGCTTCGGCATTTGAATCATAACTCCCGCTGCCAGAGCTCTGTGTTATGAGCCCCCGGGATAATAATCCTCGACAGCAGACAGCTGGCATGTCTGATCCCCGCAGATTAGTTTTAGTGGCACAAATAAAGCTGATTAGCACCACGTTGCTGGTCCCACTAACCTGTCACAGACACCGGTGCCCTCAAGACGCCTTGTGGGTGTGTGTGTGTGTGTGGGTGTGTGTGTGTGTGTGTGTGTGTGTGTGTGTGTGTGTATGAGTGTGTGTGGGTGTGTTAGTGGGTGTGTGTGAGTGTCTGCGTCCATCTGGGAGCACACCATTTCTGCACATTTCAGTGCATGTATGTACGTGCATATCTATGCGTCTCTGTGCACGGTGTGTTTGACTGAGTGTGCATTGTTTCTTTGTGTGTCCACGCATTTGTGTGTGTACTCTCTTTGTGTGTGTGTGTGCGTGTGTGTGTGTGCGTGTGTGTGTGTGTGTGTGTGTGTGTGTGTGTGTGTGTGTGTGTGTGCGTGTCTGTGTGCGTGTGCGCGCGTGTGTGTCTGTGTGCGTGTGTGTACTACACAGGTGTTTATGTCTATAAACCAGGTGTGTGTGTGTGTGTGTGTGTGTGTGTGTGTGTGTGTGCGTGCGTGTGTGTGTGTGCGCGCGTGTGCGTGCGTGCTTGCGTGTGTGCGTGCATGTGTGTGTGCGTGTGTGTACTACAGAGGTGTTTATGTCTATGTTTATTTGGTCAGACCTCCATAGTCTACCTCATAAACCAGGTTATGGTCTCACCAAAGCAATTTTTGTGTCTCCGTTACCTCCAGATGAGCCTTACTAATGAAGTGCAGTTGCTTGTTAAGGACTGGTGGTTGTGGCCAACACACCGTTGCCTCTGCTACCCGCTTTGAATCCACAGCCGACCAAATGTCGCTACGTGTTCCGGCAATGGTGCGGTCTGTATATTTGCAAGGTAGATATCTTCTCGAAATAATTTCTCTTTCATTCCCCAAAAAATGTCCCTGTTTTCTACTGTTACACCTACTCTTATAGCGGCATGCATCCCAAAAGTCACGACATTTTGTGGGATGAGCGCTGAAAACCTAAACATTTTCCGGACTCAAAACCTAAACATTTTCCGGGCGGTTCCCCCAGACCTTCCTTTTCTGTGCAGGCTGGGGCATTTTCCTTGTTTGAACTCCTACATCAGTTATTCGCAGTGAAACTGAAATGTTTAAGGCTCGTTGTGCTGCCCATGACGCCAGCGCCAAAGAAGCACAAGTGCAGTGAAAAGGCTTTCTCAAAACAGTGCAGCGATAAAGGTTCTCATAGCAGGAGTGGAGCTGGCCTTGGCTTTCACCATAACATGACATTGTGGGATGGTGCCACCGTTGAGAAAAACACGAAGCAATACTGTTGTGCACATGTTGCCTTCAGCGTGCCCTGAGTGAGATCAATGAGGACAGGCGGGCTGTTAATGAGGAAGATGTTTACCGACTGATGCTGCGTCAGCAGCAGGTGGTGATCGGAGCAGGCCAGTCAGTTCAGGACGTCCGCTCAGTGGAAAGGACACAGGGTCAGGGCCCGGGTCCCTGCTGCGTGTCTTGTAAAGCAATTCCAAGGGAAATTTGTGACTGAATAGTACTAACCATTACTCTATTATCCTGTCCACTGCTTTGTTAAAATATGTGAATGCTGACTTTTCGTAACACACCAGTTCAGTTCTGTGTGTGTGTGTGTGTGTGTGTGTGTGTGTGTGTGTGTGTGTGTGTGTGTGTGTGTGTGTGTGTGTGTGTGTGTGTGTGTGTGTGTGTGTGTGTGTGTGTGTGTGTAAATGTATAACTTCTCCTGGCCGTCTCTGCCCCGAGTGCCCTGTCCACCATAGGCCCTGTTCTGTGTGGAGTTTGCATGTTCTCCCTGTGCTCACATGGGGTTTCCTCCACCTCACGTCAGTAAGGACCCCCACCAAAAACATGCACACATCATCGTCTGACCAGAGATGGACACTTATCACCTGGGCCCCGGGCACGTCCATGTATGCTGCCCACTGCTCCTGGCTGTGGCCCTGGAGGAAGGACAGGCCAGGATGGGTTAAATACAGAGGAACCATTTCACCAGCCACCATCCAAAGCGTGTGTGTGCAAGCATGTGTTGTTGTGTGACAAATAAAGACTGTTTCTTGAAGAATCAAAATGTGAATGTGAAGCCAAAGAAACATTGTAATGTATCCAGATGCTTTCATGTTGTTTGTTGATCAAAGCAATTTATTGTTCGGGACTCATTCTGAACCTCCTGTTAAATTTTGTCATCATGGTAGTTAGCAGCAGGGCTATGCATTTGGGGACATCAGATGATCCATTTTCTCTGTGAATCCAAATATTACGGCAAAGCAGCTGTTTATTTATTTTATAGGATGTAGGTAGTGTAAACATATACATAAGGTGATATATAGATATAAACTGTGATGACTATGATTTTTGTCTTGTTTGACAAAAACTGTCAAAAATAATTTGACTGTCTTTCTTTCTCTTCTAAATTCATGGTTGTGCTTTATATATATATATATATATATATATATATATATATATATATATTTCTGTATTTGTGATGCGTTGGTTCAGTGGCCACGCAGTCTAGACAGGCAGCATTAAAGATCAAGTCCTTGCTTGGAGGTCAATGGAGATTCAGGAAGTGCATGGACAGGGTAGCGGCACAAACAGCTAAAAAAGCCACTTGTTGTTTAATGTCGGCTGCCTCTTAAACGTCAGAGCCTCCCTGAGAACCACTGGACAACCTGTGAAAATAAACAACCTTGCATTTTCCACCCTCCAAAGCTGCTTTGGTAGGACTCTGCTCTCCAGTGTCTCATGAACAGATGTGGGGTACGGTGTGTATGTTATCCTAAAGGATTTAGCTGATGATGGCAGGCTTGGGAAAGTCTACAAAGTCTCTGTAAGCAGGGTCTTTGAAGATGATTTGTCCTCTCTGAAAGACATTTAGAGGACTCATCAACTCTGCCCCCCCCGCCCCCATGAGGAGGAGTCTGAGGTGTCAACACAAAGGTTAAGCTGCCAAAAGGAATTCGTTGCAAGTGCTTTATTCTGCTACTGACACCCAGAGGTGGTGTTGTAACGACTTAGATGCACTCATCTACATGAACTTAAAGAACTCGGTAGTAGGCTTGCCTGTTTATCCTAAAATGGCGAACAATCTAAGATCCAATATCCCCCCCAAAAAAGCTTTTTAGAGTTAACAAGGCCAACACAGTTAAGGCAGCAATGTTTTTGCACAGTTTTGTGAGGTATGGTACCTCCTTGCTAGACATTACATGTTATTGCACCAGCAAATGTTTGCTACGCTGTTAACCTGAACGCTCAATTTGATCAATTGGATTAAGTATTAAAAACGTAAAATATGGTCCAAAGTGCCTATAGCATGTTTTCTATTTTGTGTTTACTAAACTCATAATTTAAGATCCATTTCAACTGGTGAACTCCACTAATAGTGATTGATTCACAGTTATTCAAAATGCATCAAATGCAATGTCAGCACGTCAGACGTAATCATGTCAGCGACAACAGGAGCTGCACAGCACGAAACAAGATGGAGGATCGCACATGCAGAAACCATTTCTGAGTTTGTTATAATACTGGAATCGTTAGAGGTGTTGTATTAGATTCGGTCTGATGTTACACTTTGACTTAATATTTGCTGTTTCGGTCGATAGACGTCGATTTAGAAGACAAAATCTTGAATTCAAAACGTAAAAAAACAAAGAAATCAACGATTTGTTCAGCTTCCAGGGCGCCTTGGAAATAAATTTGTGAGGTATATAATTTCGTAGCAGGAGGTCCCGATCTTTATAGCATGGGTCTTCCTCCTCAGGTTCTGGAGACAGGAACAGGTAGTAGTTTATTCCCTTTTATAATGTCGGGAGTGTTTGGTATCAGGCTTAATTACTAAAGTTGTCACAGTATTTTCACACTTATTATTTTATAGGCTTGCCATGGCATTCACACAAGGCGTACAGCGGTTCTTCACGCTCTTGCTGCTCTTGCTGTGTATGCGCGGAAGGACGCCTCTACATTTTTCAGATCTTGCATGGTAAGTTCATGTTTAGAACTCGAACACCTCCCCTTGTATGTGATATTGAACTCACATCCAGATTAAAAAAAAAACTTCTTTATTCCGATTCCTTGCGGTGGTCTTCCACCTGTATAGTTGAATTTAGGAACAGGGGCTCAGGCACTTAAATTCCACGTTACAGTACAGAACTCCGTGGTTGACGTATGCTTTGATTGTTTCTAGCCTCTCATGTAATTTACTTTGAACTAAAGCATTTGATCAATGAATACATGTAAAAAGAAGGTGAACTAATATTGTATGTGTTAAGTAAAAAAATATCAAATATCAACATTGTCTAAATTCCAGAGCAAATTTTGATATTATATGTTGTCCATCAAGCTCACCCCTAGATGAATTCTACAAGTTCTTGACACATGGCTGGACTTAAGTTAACTGTTTAACGACCGTTCGAACTTACGACCAGCTCTCTGACCAGTCTGTATTGTACAATACCGCAGCGTGCGCCCCGCGTGCTTGCGGCGTGCGCCCTGCGTGCTTGCTGCGTGCACGGCATCTCAGCCTCAAGCATGTCATTGTTCTCAGTGTCAATCTCAGTCCCGCAGTCTGTCAGTATTCACTGCACTAGCGTTCGCAATGGCAAAGCCCCCTTACCGTGAAATAACACGGGTCCTCGCTTATCGACCAACTGGCTTAATGACCTGGTCCTAGGAACAGAACTCGGTTGTTAAGGGAGGAGTTTGTGTATACTGTAAGTGTTTTTTCCTTTTTTGTTTTTTTTACCTGTGCTGTCAGCATGCTGGGCATACAACACAGAGTATTTGTGTCATTGCATCGAGGACAGAGTTAGTCTGTCTGGAGTTCAAGTTCTCAACCTGCAATGCAACTCTTTATTCATTATTTAATCATCAACAACTGCTGCAATAACTCTGTCCTGTGGACGACCTTTGGGATGACAGGAGCACAGCTTTTTGTTACACACCAACCACCAACCCCCTCTCTTGAGAGGGGGTTGGTGGTTGGTGGCGGTGGAGAATGATCTTACCATGTTTTGGTCTATAAATAACTAATAACTACTCCCAGAGGGGGAGAATCACCACGGGTGAGACAAAACTGGAACAGCAATTTGACAAGTGGATTCTTCTTGTCATAGTTATGGCAGTAAATGAGGGAGGAAAGGAGAGGAATGCAACCAGGAGGGTGTTGGGGGGTGTTTTCAAAGCAGGCTCTGGTGCTGTGTGTGTGTGTGTGTGTGTGTGTGTGTGTGTGTGTGTGTGTGTGTGTGTGTGTGTGTGTGTGTGTGTGTGTGTGTGTGTGTGTGTGTGTGTGTGTGTGTGCATGTGTGTGATGTCTGTGTGTGTGAAGTGTCCACCAGTGAGTGTACGGGATTTTTCCCAATTGATTCTGGTGTGTAAGATCGTAATTATATTGTAGAGCCTCCAAGCGGCGAAAATGGCCCTGAAGCCAGCAGTACAGACACTCCACGACCGCAGGAAAGCCCCGCGCACCCTGCCCTGCAGCCACAGAAGACCCCACAGCCCCCAGAGAAGCTGGAACCCCCCCCTCCAACACCCACGCACGGCCGGAGGAGTATAAACCAGTCCCAGAGAGCGCAAGGAGACCCTGCACCCTTGAGGGGCACACATACAACCTACCCCCACGTGCAGGGACAAGACGCAGCCGCAGGCGTAAAACCCAGGTCGCGGACGCCAGGCACGGACCACAAGCCTGGAGCCAGGTCTGGCTCCGACAGACCGACACCGCCGAACCACCGGCGCCTGCGCGCAAACCCCAGTGCTCAACATGTGCTGTCGGCAATTGCAGTTAAAATTGCAGGGCGTGGGGGTGCGAGTCCTCCAAGCAATGCAAACCGGAATCACTCGCACACCTCCTGCCCCGCAGACCCTGGTCCGGTGGGGTGCTGTTTGGAGTACGATTTGTGTGCGAGTGTACGTGTTCTAAGCTATTGGTGATATGAGTGGTATTAAAATTGCAGGATGGATGAGAAGCACGTCAGGGCAGGAGTGTGACGGGCAAGATCACAGCCGCCCGTCACATCCCACCGGTCCCGCAAACCCTCGGCCTTTGTGTAGTGTATGTACTGAGTATGAGTTCTGGCAATGGGAGAGATAGGTGACGCACAACCAGATCAACGGTACGTTGGGCAGCGGCCACGTGGACCCCACCACGGACCCCACCGTGCCCCAATCTTTTGGCAGAGAAAGTTTCATGTATCAGAGTTCCTGGTGACAGTGCACAGTAAGAATCCACTTTTTTGTATTCTTGAAGAATAAAAAATATTTTAAGTTTGAACAAAGTACAAACTCTTTGTTGTCCAGTATTTACATTTGCAATCTTTATTTAGAAAATGTCTGAATTTAAACACGCTCCAAACGTGTAGATTATTAATAAAACATTTGCATTAAATCACGCTCTAAAGCTGTAAATGATCTTATCTAGAAATGTTCTTCATCGTATGAGTTGTCATATGTATCCAAGAGTTCCTAAACACTGTACAATCAAACCGCACTTTTATGGGTTATGGAAGAGTGTCAACAAAGTATTGTCTTTGTGGTGAATAATCGTTCTGTTTTTATGTGGTCTGAAGAAAGGACCAATGGACCAATGTGCTTTAACAATTTATTATTATTATAATTTGTGTTTTATTCAACAGTGGTACTGACTTATTTCAAGTTCAAGTTCAAGTTCAAGTTCAAGAGATTATTTGTCACATACATATACATACGTTCATACGGTTACATCATTACATACATACAACCATTTCAGGTTGTACGTGGGCTACTTTGAAAATGACAATACTGTAATGTTTCAAGTTGATTGTATTCAATGTTTCGGATGTAATTGGTTGACACAGAAGTTGTTATTTTTCACTGATGCAATATTGCTTATGCAAAACTAACTGTTTTTGAGTTTTGTATAACTCAAAAATAAATAACAATTTTAAAAAGTTGGGGTTACCAGATTCTTGTCCTCATTTGTTTGAGTTAAGTTTACTTTTATTACTTGAATTCTTATTTTTAAGTTCGCTTAAGTGATAATGTTTGAGTAAAGTTAATCTGAAAATGATGATGCATCAGTAAATGGTCTCATCCTTTAATTTTATCGAAGTAGCACAGTTTGTTTTTACGCTACTGCAAAGAATTAAGCATTAAATGACTGAAAATAAATGGTAGGGCCTACTTAGGTAACAGATTGTTCTGATGCGGACTGACTTTTGCTCAAGTGGTTGATTTACAGAACTACTTTTATACTAGAATAAATTCCTTTTAAAATTATGTTACTTTTACTTCTGTATAATTTTTTAATACTTCACCCATCTCTGCAGATATTTCCGTTGCCTTATTTAAATTTTACCATAGAATGGTGTACTGTGTTACTGAATATTGTCTGCCACTGAAAAAAAACGTGAGGCTCTATCCGCTGTCGATTAACATATGACTGTAACATTCTTAAATGTTGGGTCTTTAATTCTCTGTGGTTTGGCATTAATATGGTCAAAGTTACGGCTACACTACCCATAATCCTAAGTGTAACAGCGACATCTCTGATTGGTGGAGCTTGTTGTTACCATTGAAATGTTTACCGCACTGGCTGATGGGTACACAGGCGCGCAAACACTGATATTTACACCAATCAGCAGCAACATTTAAACCACGACTAGCAACCACTAATATTGTGTAGCTCCCCATTGTGTTGCCAGAACAGCTCTGACCCATCGAGGCATGGACTCCACAAGACCTCTGAAGACGTAATCAATCAGTAATCAGATTCTTTAAGTCCTGTAAGTTGCGAGGTAGGGCCCCCATGGATCGGGCTTGTTGTTAAACCACATCTCACAGCCTAACCCCAGTCATCCACATGATGGAGAATAAAACGTGATTCATCAGACCAGGCCATCTTCTTCCATTGCTCCATGATCCAGTTCTGACGCTCACATGCCCATTGTAGGCACTTTCAGGGGTGGACAGGGGTCAGCATGGGCACTCTGACCGGTCTGCGGCTACACAGCCCCATACGCAGCAAGCTGTGATGCACTGTGTGTTCTGACACCTTTCTATCATAGCCAGCATGAACTTTTTCAGCAATTTGTATTAGAGTAGCTCTTCTGTGGGATCGGACCAGACGGGCTAGCCTTCGCTCTCCACACGCATCAATGAGCCCATGGGCGCCCATGATTCTGTTGCCCCTTGACAGGTGCCTTTGGAATGAGATGAGAAATGTTATTCACTTCACCTGTCAGTGGTTTTAATGTTGTGGCTGATCGGTGTATATTCAGTTAAATTATTTGAATGACATTCATACTGAGGGTATGACTCTTTATCCCTGTTCTCGCCCAACCTTTAATTTAATAGACCATTCAGAGAACCAGCATCCCGCTTTTATTTTGTGATAGAACGAAATTGAAACCCATGCATTTTAAGTTTTAATACATCCGTGACACCCCCCTCCCCCACCTCCCCTTGGTGGCATACTTTCATCAGGTTAGTTTTAGTTGGAGTTAAGTTTTAATTTTTGAACCTTCCCACCATTTGAAGTTCCTGAAGCTTCCGTAGACTTCCATTGTACTATGCAGGACAATGGGTAGAGCATGGCACCCCTCCTTCCACGGCTAGGAGTTATATTCCCTGTGAAGCTCAGTCGCTTTAGCATGGCACTTATACTACCTGGGTTAGAGGAATAGCAGTCAAAGCAGTCAAAAAGTAGTATAGTTGGAAATGTATTCATCAAAGAAAACATGTGAGCTGGACTAGAACACATCCTTTCTGTGCAGCTTGCGTATTGATCCTTTTGGAAGCAAGGGCTTCTAGAGTCAGTTCTGGAGTCATCTGTCACATTTGAAGAGATCTACACCAGCACTATCCTCTCTAATTGTGTCATTTGTTTTGAGTGTATTAAAACGTCCTACAGTTGTTATTGTTCAGACAGATGTACATACTTCCCACTCAATATTTTTTGGTTTGGACAGATATTTTTTTCCCCCGGGGCTGAGCATAATTGAGCCCTCGTGGGGTTTTGAACCCACAGCTCTGTGGTTAACAAAATCTGGTCTCAGCCACATTAAAGCCTTGCTCTGGGTAGCACAGCCTGTATTTACACTGATCAAGTTACCAGCTGGATATGTGTTGGCAGCAGGCTTTTGGGTGATGTACACAAAGTCCTAATCCGCTTTTGTTTTTCAAGGCACACTGAAATAATTTCACTGGAGAAATCCTCAAGTGACTGGAATATTTTCGAAAGCGGCTGACTGATCCACGGGCGCTGACCCTGCATCCTATTACACCCTGTTATCATGTTTAGAAAGGCCCTCCAGAAAGAAAGTTTGTCCCCAAACTAAACACACTGAAAAGGCAGGGATCCGGTGTCTTCACTTTAAAGGTGAAAATCAAACTCGGTGCCTTTAACAGAGCTTAGCATTGTCTGACACTTCACAAAAGCCACCTTTGCCAACATAGACTTTAAAGCAGCCAGTCCAGATTGGGTTTCTATGTATCGCTCACACTGTTGCCAAGTTTTCAATTGTGTTTCGTAGTGGTATTCACAATGAACAAAGACCGCTACAGTTGAACTGTGGCTTAAGAAGGGAGCGGAAGACATAGCAGAGATGTACAGTGAGATATTTTCCAGTATGAAAGTAATCCAGGATCAAAGCCATTCAAAAAGGGACTGCAAGGTGTTCTTTAAAGAGTGGCACCTCCCTCCCCCCTGCTCCACCAACGCCGCCGGCTGCCCCCGCCTCCGCCGGAGTTTGGGGGCGCTCGATGCGAAGTTTGAGTCACCCAAACCCGGCAAAAAGACCTCAACTGAAGAAAGAGGGATCGGCAGAAGTGGCATGTTTTTATTAAATACAATGAAATAAAGGACCAGGATAGTACTGACATTGTTAAGTTGAGTCTACTGGGTCAGACAACCTCAACGACATGTCGAGGTTCCCAAGAGCAACGACTCCCTACTGACTCACTCCCTCCCGAGCGTATCTAGTTCCAGGGCCCTGTGTTCCCAGGAGCACATAGGGCCTTCCTTCTTCCCCCTTTTTTCCTGAGATTTCATTTTTCAATTTTGTGATCAAAGAGATCTCTGAGGGTAGCTTTTCCAGAGGGGGCGAGAAAAGCGGAAGTAAACTTATATGATACGGCAGCGTTAGTGACTCGCACATATAGTGACATTTCACAACAAAGCAACATTAGATTGTGGAAAAAAAGGGATTCTAAGGCCCTGTCCAGCCGAATACGGATATTTTTGAAAACATGGTATTTCCTCTGGGTTTCGGCCTCCCGTCGACAAAAAAAACAGCGTTTTGTTCGCTGAAAATGAAGCTTTTGGAAAAACGCGTTCCAGGGTGGAGATTTTCCAAAACTCTACTTTCCTTACATTCGCGCGGACGAGGGGGAGCTTCTTGAAAACGTCGACGTCACGGCCTCAACTTGCTTGCGTCGCGATGTCCGCGGCGTCTCCATTGAAAGTTTAAAAGCCTCGCAAAACTTTAGGAATGGCACCCACACGCTACTGTTTATGAATATTATGATCGCGGCGCTCAAGAAGAAGCTCATTGAGCGCGCTCCTGATGTTCTTCCGTGCGTGTTTGAAATCAGGTTTTATGGCATGTTATCACCACCTACTGACCCGCCATGCTTATGTCAGCACTTTTCTAAAACACTGTTGAATTTATTTTTTTTAAACCTGGGGGGGGGGCTGTTTTCAGAAATATCCATATACGTGTGGACGAGGCCTGAGAAGACACCATAGCATCCCATCGCTGCACTGAACTGGCAGTAGAAGCACAATTGGTCTTTTGCTCTTGCTCATCCATGGGCCGCTTACCGATAATAAGTACTGAAGAGCGCAAGGTACTCTTTAAATGTGTTCTTGGAAAGTATGTGTACTTCAAGGTCGATTCTCTGGGAGAAACACGTCTGTCAGGCTCCCCCACGTCAAAGCGTCTTTGTTGAAATGGAGGCTGGGAATGCGAGGAAAGTGCTTGAGCACATGCAGTCGTTGTGAGGAGTGACGGTTCTGATCTCATGTCAATCTACCGATACAGGAGTTACCTTCTACAGTATCACTAAATTCCCATAAATACTGTAATGATAACAATGAACTTCATTTATACAGCATATAAATATATAAATGAACAAAACGGGGTCGACTGGCTGTTGTGGCCGTGCCAATTTCAAACCTCTCTCCCCATCCATCTACCTCTCGAAAAAATTACGTAAATAATCTTGTCATGCGTCCCTTAAAATAAAGAATTGTCCTCATTGGAGAAACATAAAATGACGTGTTCCTTTCTTCATGGGTAGTTTTAAGGGACGTTTTTTCATTTGCGCAGTGGTTCTGGTGTTCATTCTCCAAGGACCAGCTCCACTGCCTCCTATTGGCCGTCACCCTCCGCAGCTGGACGCTGCTCTTTCCCGCAGAGTTGAAACCTGCTCAACTTTCCTTGTTGCCGTGATGCCGTGAGCTCGTCGCCGCTTGTCGCCCCGCCCCCTGCGGCTGGAAGGAGCCCAGTTCCCTTTGAAGTGCACTGCAGTCCGTCGCCTGCGCTATGGCTGTACCATGAGGTGGGTTTTCATCTGTTAGGTTAAGTCAAATGTCCTGACCCAAATGTGTGTGCTACCACTTGCAAAACAAATTGATAACACTTCTGCAATAGGGAGACATGTATTATTAAACTATAATAGGATTATACTATACGATACGATGGTGGCATGAAAATAAACAAAAAAAGACGAATAAAGTCACGACTGACAATTTAAATGTCACAATCACAATTATTTGCGTGAGAATGAATCACAATCTTGACAGCTCCGAATCCACACTTTCATCATGTGAGACAACATAGATGCTGTTGCCAGTACCAACGGGGACGCAGGGCGGAGGCTGCTGTGAGCTTCTGGCGCCGCAGAGATGCACACGGAGGACGCTCCCGCTAATCAGGGTTTAGCTCGTCTTTGACGGCCCCTGAATGAATTCCTTGATGGTCCTGATGGATGATTACTCTGTGGTAAGATATTAATGGCTTAATGTTGTGGCTATTAATCTGGTAAGACGCCTCTTTCTGTTGATTGAAGCGGTAGTCCCGCCTCTGGGAAGCATCAATTTAATTAATCCACGCCCCACTCCCCACCCACACCCTACCCCACGACCTTCCCCACCCCCGCCTCACCTCCCCATGTGTTGTCCTGTCCAGGGGCCATAGGACCTGCTCAGAAGACATGTCAGAATCTAGTTTAAGTTAAAGGTCGACTTTATCGTCATGTGTATAATGAAATACTTTCTTACTCGGGCTCGCTCTGCCTTAACACAGAGGACCCACCCTCCCAAAACAACAAAAACACCAGCTACATAGACAATGTAGACGGCGCCTTCATATGCATACAGAGACACATTATAGACACAAATTCAGCGCACGATAACATTACATACTACACAACAACAACATACTGTACGACAAGCGTGGGGTGCATATGGGTGCGTTGGCTGTTCAGCAACCTGACCGCCTGGAGACAGGGACTGTTTCTGAGGCCGAGACCTTCGCAGGGGAGACGGCAGCCCCGAGGCGCGCCGGCCCTAGGAATTCATGTAGATGAGGATGTTTTACCTATTCTCCCGGGCTGGGGCCCCCCCTGTCAGTAAATCAAATACCCAATTGCAGATAGAAATTCCCGGACCAAAAGTTGCCCGGGTCTGAGTTTCAGCGCCAGTTTGGATGGTACCACTGTATCAAAAGCAGAGCTGTGATCGATCAACCCCATTCTGACATAGATAGGTGTATTTCCTTTACAAGGTGTGCTGAAGCAGTGTACAGAGCAAGTGATATAACGTCATCTAGAGATCTGTTGGAATCTGGATCTGTTAGGCAAACTGTCATGGGTCAAGCGTAGCAGGAATGTTTCATTCTATATGTGATACAACCAATCTTTCGAGGCGCTTCGTATCAACAGAGGTCAAAGCATCAGGTGGATAATCATGAAGGTACAGGCACAATACCCCATGTAACCACACACAATGACAGGGACAGGCTAAAAATGAAAAAGCTGAGCGTAGCCCGTCCCGAGGACATGAGCGTCTGGGCCAGCGGCTCCACGAGCCCTAACCCTTCCAAGGCTTTGCCTCACCAAAAACAAAAAATACTAAAAGGTAAAAGGTGTTAAGCTGGTCCGGGGGCGAGGCAGAGCTTCCATCTGCCTCGACGTGCGATGTATCCATCAAACCTTTGCTATTGTAGAAATTTGTTGAGTGGAATTCCTTTGCGTGAGTGCCTTTCCAAAGCTATGTGTGCGCGAGTGCGCGTGTGTGTGCGCGAGTGCGTGTGTGTGTATGTGCGCAAGTTCGTGTGTGTGTGCGCGAGTGCGTGCGTGTGTGTGTGCGCGCGAGTGTGTGTGTGTGTGTGTGCTTGTGTGTGTGCGCGAGTGCGTGTGTGTGTGTGTGTGTGGGCGCGAGTGCGTGTGTGTACGTGTGTGAGCGTGCGTGCACGAGTGTGCAACAGGGTACACACCAAAGACACCGAGACAATTCTCCAGCCTTGAAACTGCATGTGGTGCCGTTCTGATATCAGTTAACGCTCAGTGCTTATCTCCCATTTTTTTTTAAGTCATCGCTTGACTAATAATTTCTGCGAATCGTGAAAAAATAAAAAGATAAAAATTGTTCGATCGATCGAACGATTTATCTGGAAACACGACAGTAAAACCCACTGAATCTAAGTAAGATGAATAAACAATATCAGAGGCTCTCGGGTCTATGTTGCGTCCTTATTCCCTCAGCTCATTAAAACCTATTTTAAAGGCTCATCCAGAATTGAGACAATGACCTAATTTTGGTCTTGACCCACAGTGAAAAAAAAACAGACTGTGGGCAAATCTGGGCTGCCCCGCTGCCGGGAAAAGATTACACTGAAATCCTGAGTCAATTATCCTCTTGTTGTCACACGTGACAATCAACGCCAGAGAATAAACAAACAAACCAAAAAAAATGGCCGCGTGGCCCCGAGCGTGCGCGTGGTGCGGGAGCCCCATCGCGGCCGGTTCAGGGCGAGCGGGCTCCCCGGCGAGAGAGGAATCCCCCGTTTTAGGGGGACCAAACTTTAATTCCAGCGGCTGCTTTGCTTGCTTTCACCCCACGTTTTATCGCCGGTTGCTGCGGTGTCAGCGCCGCCGTTTGCGGTGAATGACGTTCAATCGCGTCTCTCAGATAAATAAGCAAAACGCGAGCCGCCGTCAGGGGGAAAACGGGCGCGAAACTCAATGTGACACGGGCGCCGTCCTTTGAGGTTTAAACACCCTTTTGCCGTATCCGGAGGGAGCCCGGCCAGAGTATTCAGAGGATGGTTGGGCGGTGCGCGCGCGCGCGTGTGTGTGTGTGTGTGTGTGTGTGTGTGTGTGTGTGTGTGCGTATGCGTGTGTGTGTGTGTGTGTGTGTGTGTGTGTGTGTGTGTGCGTGTGTGTGCCTGTGTGTGCGTGTGTGCGCCTGTGTGTGTGTGTGTGCGCCTGTGCGTGCTGGTGTGTGTGTGTGTGTGTGTGTGTGTGTGTGTGTGTGCGTGTGCGTGTGTGCGTGTGCGTGCGTGTGTGTGTGTGTGTGTGTCGCGGTGGGGGCAGCGCCGGTTCAAAGCACTCTTTCGTCCCCTCTCCTCCGCTGCCAGATAAAGACCCCTGCGTGCGGAGCTGCTCGCCTCAGGCCGAACAAAAGCCTCTAATGCAGATTTAGATTTTCAATCCTGCGCCTCAGTTCTGTTCAATTTGACAGGTCAACAAGCATCCAGCAATCTGCTCCGCTGAGGTTTTCCCCTTTTTTCGTTTTTGTTTTTTTTTCTCCCCCTCCCCGGACTTAACTCACGTCTCGCATTCTGAGGGAGGGGTGGATGATATCGGAGAGGAGGTTGAAGACAGAGGAGGAGGGGAGGAGAAGCAGGAAGGGACGTATCAGGGCGATGACGGAGAGGGGAGGTGGCGGTGGAGGGGGAGGCGGAGGAGGAGCAGTGGAAGAGGGGTCGTCAGAAAAAAAACGAGCGAAGAAGTGCAGAAAAGGAAGGAGGGGGACGGAGGTGTAAGGAAGAGGAGGTGGACGTTTAAAAAGAAGCAGCCGATAAGGACGGGAGGCCATAAAAAGTTGAAAAAATAAATAAATAAATAACAGGTGGATGACAAATGATGAAAAGTGTCATCTTTCAACACTTATACCATTTTTAGATCAAAATTAGCAAGTACACCCGGGGTTTTTTGAACGCGGGTAAACCCGCTAAAAATAGGCGATTGACGCCTTTCCCACTGCCGGGAGAAATGTCTGTTTTTTGGGTTTTTTTGTTTCGTTTTTGTCGCGTTCGACGTCATGAGCACACCGGAAAAGGGGTGTGTCATGTTTCCAGTGTGATAGGAAAAAAAAAAAAAGACAGTCGGGGAGACGGCAACTTAAACGAACAAATATATAAAACTGTAAAACTTGGGGAAAAAAACGCCGGCTCATCGCCCAGCGTGACTCGGCTCCCTTGGTTCCTACAAAAGAGCCGTTCAAAAGAATGGGATCATTCATGTAT
>NC_137189.1:45617295-45634795 GCF_960531495.2 Zeus faber
GCGTAACCACTTGCAAACAGAACCATGCACGCACATGTTATTCTGCGCCCAGGAATATGCTCTTGTCATGCAAAGCCCATCTCCAGAGTGTCCAGTCTGAAGCACAGCAGGGGGCCACACACACACACACACACACACACACACACACACACACACACACACACACACACACACACAATAATACAGAAACTCATATACAAACAAGTGTGCAGACATGCCACACAAAAATAGATGCACACATAACCCAGTGCACGCACGCGCGCGCACACACACACACACACACACACACACACACACACACACACACACACACACTCACACTCACACTCAGACTCACACACACACACTCACACTCACACTCAGACTCACACACAGCTCTTATTCCCTGTTTTCTGAGTGTGTGTCTGAACGGTGGACTGGGAAATAGTATAGTCTATGCATTTGTGTGCACACATATACAGCAGGTGTATGTAAGGTTGTACGGGTGCACTCCTTTGCACGTGCGTGATCGGCCGCCTGCAATCATCTGCCCAGCCCATCAATTATGCAAGTACACTGACCTGCAGTGTGGAGAGAGAGAGAGAGAAGGAGAAAAAAAAAGACAAAGAGAGAGAGAGGGAGAGAGAGAGAGAGCACATGTAAAACGATCCCTGTGGGATTCACTTTGTCATCCGCAGGGCCGGCGCTCCATGCGGTGTAAGGGTCACCGGCAGTCGCTGTCCTTAAGTGGCCCCGTCTCATGCTCGCCAAGCTACCGGCCCCGTCATTGGCTCCCGTTACAGCCTTGAGGTGAACGCGAGCGGGGCCGCAGGAGGACGCGCAGCATCTGCTCATTTTCTCTCGCACCCTCGGCCAGGCTGAGCTCCGAGCTCTGGGCGGCCGTGCCTCACGCTACACTGCATCAGAAGCTGTGGCTGTGCGCCACGCCCTGTCAGCGCATGTTGAGAGTGGCCAGCTGAAGTTGTTACTCGGCCAGTCGGTGCAATCGGGGCTGGAAAATGAATACAGTGTAATAGGTGATGAGGTAAATGCTCGTCAGGAGGGAGTTTGAGACGACACAGTATTTCTTTTGTCACTCCTCCATGTACGCTCCGTGTGGGTGCGTCTTATCGCCGCGCATGGGCGTGGCTTGTATGTGTGCGCTTCAGGGGTGCAGGGTCATTCCCTGCCCTCTGGGACGCGGTGGGTGTTGCTCTGCGGGTCCTCAGCTTCTATGTGGGTTAGGCGGCGGGGGGGGTCCTCTGCGGCTGCAGTGCATTGAGCGCCGAGTGTTCTCGCGGTCATGTCCGTAGGGTTGGCGGGCGGCTGCAAGGCCCGCAGCAATATAATTCTGACCTCATACGCCACAGCTATTTGGGATCAATCAATGAAGTTTAAAGTCTACCAAATGCTTTTTGACGCAGAAACAAAATACTATAGGCAAACAGCTCATTCAGGTCTGGTGATTTTATTGTAATTTAACAGGATAGTTGTAAAGTTCAGTATACTGATAAAAAGGTAACGATTTTATTAGTATTTACATTGTGAGTTCGCTCCATAGTTCAGTTAATAGTCCTATAATAAAATGCTGAGCAGGACATACCTTCAGCCCCCCTCTCCCGTCTCCCCATGAAACGGGCCGACAGACCAGCATATTTTCTCCTTTCTCCGCACTTTTGTTGCTTCCCCCCCGCTCAGCGGGACCACAGCCGACCTCCTCGGCGCAAGCTTCCATGCTGCGTGTGCAACCGTGTTCGCGTGCTGTCTAGCGCCTCCTTCATTTACTACTTCCTGCTTCATTCCTGCGGTGCTTTCTCTCTACTGCCACCTGTGGTTCCTGAGAAGATTGCAATGGAGAATGTGCAGCGCTAAAAACACCCTGGCTGTACACGCCGCGCAGTTTTTCCTGTGTTCTTATTTCCGATGTATTTATTTCTACTAATTTTATACTTGTATTTCACAACATTTTTTTTTTACACATCTGAGTTAAGGGACCGTCCTGTTCGGCCTTGGATCGGGACGGTGGAGAGGAAGCGTTCTCGGGTCCTCTGCGCGTACCCGTTCCCCCTGTTTCTGAACAAAACATATAAAAACAAAGTGTGTTTTTGTTTGCGATGTATTTGTTTTCTTCCGTTTCCTAATTGAACGAAACGAAAAAACCTGTGTGTCCTGTGCTGCGTCACGCATTTCTCCCTGTGGCTTTCCGTTGCTTTGGGAGTGTCAGTGTGTACCGTTACAGCCTTGAACACGACCGAGGCTGCAGGAGGATTTGCTGATGTGCTCATTTTCCTCCACCCTCAGCTAGGCGGACACGGGGCTGGTCCTTCTGTCGGCTCCCGGTTGGCGGCAGCGGGACAGCTGTCGGCCGTAGTGCGGTCAAGTACTTCCTCCCACCCCCGGAGACAGCGGTGGTGCTGCGGCGGCGGCACAGGGCCGGGGCGGATCCGGTCCTCATGGGAGACGGAGAAGAGGGAGACCCAGAACCAAGGGCTGGGAGCTTCACTGCCCCCCACGATTCCGCCCTGTTATCAAAGGAGCTCACGCTGGCGATGAGGCAGTCCAGCTGGCAACGAAGGAAGTCGCGCTCGTCCTCCAGCTTGGCGATGCACTTCTGCAGCCAACGGTTCTCCCTCCAGCTCCCCTTGCATCTTGTGCGCTTCTGCCTTCCCGAGTCCCTGTTCAGGCGCCACTGTAGCAGGCTTGCTACACGGGTTCTGCAGAACAAGGAAATGAGACCCAGGCTGGGGCGGAAGTCACCCGCTCGCCAGAGTTTTGGTTTACGAAACGCTCTTGTGCGGCAAATAATAACAATACTCATAATGACAATGAGAATAATGCGTCCTCAATGCGTCTTGGGTGCGTTTACACCTGCACTTAGAGCTGTCCACTTGTGATCGGCTCACCCAAGACGCATGTTAATGCAAGGAGTAAACAGGGCCTATGTTGATTTGTCTCACATGTGGTGATTCTCCCCCTATTAGGAGAAGTAATGATGATTAGTTATTTGTTGATCAAAATGGGAAGATCTTTCTCCAAAGAAGGGGATCGGTGGTGGTCATGTGTAACAGAAACGCTGTGCTCTTGTCATCCCACAGGCTCCATCCCACAGAGTTATTGCAAGCGGTTCTTGATGGTTAATAAAGAGTGGCTGTGCAGGTTAAGAATTTGAACTCCGCTTGCGGATTAACTATGTCTTGTACACACACACACACACACACACACACACACACACACACACACACACACACACACACACACACACACACACACACACACACACACACACACAGCCTTTCCACTCCTCTTCCAAACTTTCCATGTTTTATTTAATCACTCTCTTTAATAATCTACAAATCAACAGGCGTGACCACCGTGCATTGTCTTGCGGGGTAAAACACTTGGAATTTAAATTTCAACCACCGAAGCCTGGGAATACATTTCATATCATACATGTCAGTGATTCTTCTTCCAAAGAAGTAGAAACAAAAAAAACTGAAACAAAGAAAAAAAAAAAAAAAAACACAAGTGGACGGAATTGGGTTTGATGCCAAAATTGTGGGCAATCAAGTTCTCTCACTAGGCCTGTAGTCCAGACAAAAGCCTTCAGACAATCGTGCCGTTTGCTATGCATGCCTCTTTGTTGCCTTGGTTCAGGCCTCTTGGGTGTGTGTGTGTATGTGCGTGCGTGCCTGCGTGCATGCGTGCGTGCGTGTGTGTGTGCGTGTGTGAGTGTGTGTGTAATTGCTTGCCATGGGTCATGTTGCTGGAAGAAGGTACGAACCTGAACACGTTTCTAAGTGGAATTTTGAGACCGCTGGAGTGGAGCTCTCCCGGGCTTTGAACCAAGTCGCTTCCATGAGCGTGGGATTCATGGCTTGACCACGGAACCCATCTCTGGATATTTGCTGCGTTGGGTTATTCCTATTCACTCGGTCGTGGTTGTATTACAACATCAGTCAGAGTTACTGCGCCATCAGACTGTTGAGGGGAGCAGGAGAGTAGTCGCCTCCTTTGGCCTTTTGAGGCCTCCAACATTTCAAAACATCCCATTCAGCGTTCGCCGCCGGCGATCTCGGTCTGTTTCCCCCGTTTTTGATGTCGCGGCAGCACTTCGCCGAGCGTCCTTTTTTTTTTCCCCCCATGGTGTGTGGACAGGCTCAGCTATCGTGCGTGCTCGGCGTAAATTCAGCGTCCATAACCGCCGTCGACTTCCCGCTCACTACACCCTACGTGGAGAAAAAGGCGGGTTCGGCCGCCTCGGCAACCTCGATCAACGCAGGCGTTGTCAGGTGAATACCGAGCGTTCCCGTCGGTCGGTCTAGACTCTGAAAGGTTGTTAGAACCAAAAACACTGCGCCATTGTCAAGTGTCTGTCGCGCTGACTGACTGTTTGCATGACTTCATAATGCGGCGGGCTGACAAATGATCTTGTTTTCCAGCGCGGCGTTTGTTCACGTCTGTTAAAAATTTCGAAATAAAACATTTCCTCCGTGAGAGCTCGGAGGCTGTTGTGTGCTATTTAATGGGATTCAAACTCTGTCAAATAAATATCCATTATCCCACAAAAGGCGCCACTTCTCACAATCGGTGGCCATTTAATTGTCCATTTTTTCCCTCTTAAGTGCTCATCCGTCCGGCCTTCACACCGCGCTCACAGTGCGGCGGACGCGAAGGGGCGTCCAATTAGCCAAAAGCGAGCCAAAGTTCAACAGAAGGTTGGGCCGCTTGCTGTGCAATTTATTTCCGCGTAGCGTATGATAATTCTGACTGCTGGAACAATCCACCTAATAAAGAGTATACAGGGGTCATGGGAAAAGCACAGTCTTCGCCAATTAGTGTGTTAGCCATGATTAACCCACGCTTTGCACATCCAAGCGAAGCAAGGGGCTTTAAAGAAGCTTTGGACTGATCATAATAGGCAAGCCCGAGCGCCGGGTCCCACGCACAATAGCCGGGCATGTGTTTGGGAGGAAAACCAAGTGTAATTAGGTGAATCCTCTCTGCGCGGCGGTATCCAGGAACGAGACGGATGTTTTGGACGCGGCAAAACTCCCAAACCGCCGCCTTTGACAGGGTTCCCACAAGAGAGGTTGATCATACTATATTGTGCCGTCAGTGGTCCTCTTTCATCTCTCCTCCGCCCACATCAGAAGGGCCCGGACACGGAGGGAGCCGCGCCACGGAGGGAGCCGTGCCACGGGACGCCTCATCGCTCATCGTTTCACCGCTCCGATGCCGCGGGGTCCCCGCAATCATTTGAGCCCGTGCCGTCGAGCTGCGACGAAGGGGACGGTAAGCGGCTCCAGGAAGCGACCGCACCCCGGCAACATCTGGCTTCTCGAAAACAGAACGTGGTGAGGGACGCAAACAACTAAGACAATACTGAACTGTTTGCCTGCCGGTATCCATGCCCCGCGGCATCAATCCCAACGACCGCTGGAAACTTTTACCTGGAACGAACATACAGTAGCTGAAAGGTGTTTCGCAAAATTAGTGCTGGCAGTTCATATTGACACTCACCGCTGAAAATAATGTTGGTAACGGTGTTAAACTCCCTACCGAGGAAATATCATTTTATATTACAAGATTGTATCTGCATACCTCAGGCCGTCTCCAATGAGCTCAATCAATTGCTTGCTCACTTATCGGATGTGGCTCCAGATAACATATTCACCTCAGGAACTGAGTATGTTTTCTTTACATTATACGTCCTGCATCAAGCCACCGAAAGCTGCACGTCGGGTCCTGTACTGGGTTCCCACGCCACCCATGTTTTGATGTTCCCGGGCAATAACAGGCTGAAATTCTCACAATCTAAATTCTCACAAAAACACAAGCGTCGCCTCCCTCCAAGTGCCGGCTGCAGATAAAAAGTGGGGTAAACACGACGCACGCTCCGCTGCGGTTAACATTGCCACCGCGCTTTGCGCCGGAGTGCGCTCCCGTGAGAACAGGGGACGCATCCCGATCCCGACGTCTCTGGTGACGTAGGGCAAATTTCGAAATCCCTTGTCACCTGCGTAGGAGCCCAGGTGGATGGACCGGATTTGGGTTCCGCCGCCTTGCTTGTGTCTTTTTTTATACTACTCTCGTCCCTTGGCTTTCTGTTTTCTCCCAAAGTCATTCTCTCTCTCTCTCTCTCTCTCTCTCTCTCTCTCTCTCTCTCTCTCTCTCTCTCTCTGCCGCACCTCACTCTGCATGTGCACCGTGACTCCGTGCATCGGGCCGAAAGCAGAGCTTGGGACTCTAACGCCCCCGACCAATAAAATGTGCACAACGCCACGCCAACGTTAGCTTGCACATTCACTTAGTTTCATTTGAATTTCCGCTTGTTCTTCTCATTAACATTTGAGTTGTTTGTATGGAGGCTTAGAGAGCGCAGTAGCTAATACCCTCATTGTTTTTTTGTATAATGGTTTTTACTCGTACTTACACTTTTTTTCCACACCAAAATAAATAATAGCCGATTGACACCTTTCCCGCTGCCAGAAGAAATGCAGTTTTTTGTTTTCTTTTCTGGTGCTTCATGTTCGACGCTTTGAACGCGTCCTAAAAGGGTCATGGTTCCAACGTCACTGGGAACAGCAACAGTCGAGGGGACAGCAACCAACTACGACATAAAACTGTAAAACTTAGTATGTCTCAAAAGTATTTTGGGACGTTCAAAAGAATCGGATGGAAGCAGCCTGGAGCACCGGCCGGTGTGCGTGCCCGTCCTTCGGCGGCGGGGAGCGGGGACCGTCAGAGAATGTGGTGGTTCTCCGCTGTGGTCCCCACGGTGCGATCCCCACACTGGGATTTGAATGGGGTATGAAATGATAGAATGATACATGGATGTTCCTGTCTATTTTACTCGCCAGCGTCCGGAACCTCAACGCGCTTCGCATCGCGCAGGTAAAGGGGCCAAAATGAGCGGGTCGACCCGGGGGTCCCGTTCACATCAGAGCCGGCCTGAGGTGGAGCCGGTCAAAACCTGGGTTTTTGGTGCAGTGGGAAAGGGGTATTAGTACAGAATAACTAATGTTGTTTGTAGTTTCGTAAGTGATAAAGTACCATATCAGCCAAATAAAAGTACTTTTTACTTTAATAAAAACCTTCAATACTGTTTTTACCACCACGTGAAAGGGTTTCAGTACAGGTCAAAAGAATTGAGAAGCATCTCCCAGTATCATTGAATCAAGAAAAACTATCTTACTATCTAACTAACGGGGTGAGAAGGGTTAAAATGGCAAGATTTCTTAAAAAAAAACAAGAGGAAAAATAAATCTCTATTATTGCCGCAGAAAACAGTCCACAAAACAATGTGGAGATAAAACAACATTTCCGTCTTCGGGAATAAGGAGCATCCAAACAACGCTGCTCTCTATTTTTTATTTTTTTAATTCGGATTGCTGCAGAGATATTCACAAAGCTATGCTGGGATAGCTTGTACGCACGGTTGCAGTACGGCTGAAAGGGCAATGGCGACTCCTTCGGCAGCTGTCGCAAAGACGGACGGCTTTACGGTCGCTTCGCAGCGTAAATGATCCACACCACGTCGGAAATAAGAGAAGAAAGGAAGCGTGTTCCCCAGTGAGCTCCGTTGAAATCGCCCCAATTTCGGTTTTGACCTGATTAATTTTGGTTTGCGCATCATAGCCATGTCTACGTAGACGCTGCTGAGATACGTCGCCGCCATATCAGAACGGCCAAGAAGGGCTTGTACACAAAACGCGATTAAAAGCCCTGTAACGTTTACATTTCTCAACCGATTTCAATGAGTCGCATTTATATTCAAGGGTTTTTTGATCTACCTGGAGTAGATTGCTCCACCCTCCGCCGTTTCCGCCAACGGTTGGACGCTCTTCCTGTGACGCACTTCTGTAAATCCTTAATCTTCCCGTGAGTTTGTACCCGGTGGCAGTTCGAATGCACAGTGATATCGGGGCTCATAGGGACCTCCCTCAGCGCTTTCCTACTGAGACACTGCCGCTCTGCTGCTGCTCCTCACTGTGCTTGATGCGGTCCGGCGGGGCAGATGTTTAAGGAACGGGGGGGGAATAAACCGTAAGTCTCTTTTTCAAAAAATTGGAAGCTTACAACATCTTTTGGTTGACAGCAATATCCCATTTGATTTAAAACTTCTTATTGCATTCAAAGTGGTAAGTTCGCTGCAGCAGGATGCCAGGAGAAAGTGGTCTCTTATGTAAGCGCGGGTGTAGCCAAGTCAATAAAAGACGGAAAAACCTCATCAAATCCACAGTGTGCGATATAATTTTCTTCCCCGGTATTGCATATAGAAAACCCCCCAAATTATTATTATTATTTTTATTTTTTTTTACGATTTTTCGCTTTCAGACTTTGGGCTGCATTAAACCACTATGAGAAGCTGCGGCAGGGTGGTAAGTCTCCCAACAGTAAAGCGTAAAGCAGGGAGTTTGAGCTATGAACAGTTATAAATGGTGGGAACCAACATGTTAATAATGCCTGGGTTGAGAAAATAGCGAGTCTTTTTTTAAGTCTTGGCAGACACCGGTGAGATCCATGTGAACGAGTGCTGGAGGCCGGTTCAGATCAGGCCAGGTAAGGGCACTCTGTCTCCATTCAGCCTGGCGATAAAAGGCCACCATGTAAAAGGAGAAAGGCTATCAGATAGTTGGGGCTAGCCACCGTGGCAGAAGTCAAGCTGTTTTTTAAAAGGGCTCCGCATGAGAGAATGGGAGTACGAGAGAAACGGCCACATCTTGACGGGAAAGGAGATGGCTCCTAAAAGGGAGCCCTGATTACGCGGCGGGTAGGCGGCCTTACAGCGGGCCTGGGGATCCTTTTCTTCCCGTTTGTCTCACTTTACAAGCGCTTACAACCACTTTCCCCGAGACATGCGGTACCCGTCCATGCAGACGCTTGTCAGCTCATCAATAGCCTTCAACAGGGGACCCAAACCAGATATGCCACCTTTGACTCCGTCTCCGTCCCCACCGAACCCCTGGATAAACATTTCACCTGTCACACGCTGGGATGCTCTGTAAAACCCTCCTTTTTTGTATTTAAAAGGGCAGCGGAGGGCGTGGGGGAGGGCTTGGGGGAGGGCGTGGGGGGAGGGGGAGGGCGAGGCAGCGTATTCGACTTCGGAAGGTCTCGACGCCGTCTTTACACCCCCGGTATGCACGATCTGCCCCTTCTGCCCCTGCGATCTGCCCCTTCTTGCCGTAACCTGTTGCGAACCCGACCGCGAGGTGAAACCGGCCTTCCTGCACAAAACCCCCGTTTTAAGTGGGAGCTTTCAAGCGAACGGTCGTAATTAAAACTTTTTTTTATTTTTTAATTTACGAACAACTTTATTTTAGAAGCTTTGAACTTTTAAAGCTTATAAATGTGCTAATGCTCCCCTTTCAACGACCACAGTGAGAAACGTTGGAGAGGGTTTTACAGTTGCCGATTCAGGATTACGGTAGTTCTGCAGTTTGATCTTCAAAGACGCGAGGTGAGTCATTCTCTGGTGTCTTCTCGTTTTTTTTTTGGTTTTATTTTGCCCTCCCAGAGAGACGACAAGTGTCCTCAGGTTGCGGAAAAATTAAAATAAACTATAATTTTCACGAATCCCTCCAAACGAGGCAGCGGCAGTGCATGCTGAGCTTTCATGATAGAATATGGACGCAAAGATGGGGCTTTATTACGGCAGCACCGACATCTAAGTCAGTGATAGACGTTTTTCTTTCATTTCTGACTTGTATTATAGCGTTGAATAAGTACTGTGCTATTCAAAGCACATTGATAATGTGGTATTTGTTGATAAGTACGGATAAACATCGCAGGAAACGTGTCCGTATCTTTAAATGACCGCCGAGGAAGACGGCTCACATCGAATGCCTGTCGCTAGTGCAGCAAGTGGATCTAACTCTGGGAAAAAAATAAAAAATAAAAAAATGAAATTAAAATCAAGGTGACCAAAGCCAACCGAGCAGGGCAGGAAGCGTCCAATAATATCACCACCGTTGGCAGGGCTCTCAGTACAGAACCTTCCAGCCCAGAGGCGAGCTCCATTTCATTACCAGCTTGAAATAGTCACCTGCCACCTGTTCCCATGTGGAATGACGGCTAAAATCTGTCGTCCTCGGTCCAACTTGACCTCCTTACGCGGGGGCGCCTGCAGGTTTCCATCTCACGCTACCGAAACAAACGGCCTGACCGCACATGAACCGCGTGACTCACATCACTAAATTAAGTTTCCGACCTTTTGGAGTTAACTCTGCGTATTGCCATTGCATCGATCTCTCGAAGGGCTGCCATTTTTTCGACAAGACGGGGAGGACAGGATCTCAGCGGGGTGGACAACCTGGAACTCAGGATCATTCAGGATCCCAAAGAAGTCTTTAGCGGAAACACGGCCATGTGGAAACACGGTCATAGTTCTGTTCTAGATATCGCGGCCATACACAAATGCATGCTCCAAAGAGGACCTATTATGCTCCTTTTCAACAAGTTAACATAGGCCTTTGAGGTGCCAAAAATATGTTTTTGATTTTTTTTTTTACCTCTCAGATTATGCATTCGGGACATTCTAACATGCCTCTAAACCATCCAGTTCCCGGACGCTCTGTCGGGTTGCACCACCCTCCTGAGGCCCCTAGTTCTGTGAGCCAATAGGTCACAAGCCTAAGTCCCGGGTTCCGAGAGTCGACTGGGCTTGACATTGACTTCCGGGTTCTGTTGCATTTCAGTCCGTAAACATTCACTGATTTCACCTTATCGGTTCACCATATCTGTTCCTGAACCAATTAGAGGCCAGCAATAAGCAATTCAGTTGCTGAATCTTCACTCGTTAGATCTACAAGGCCTAATTTATAAGTTTGTAAGGCCGGGCCGCTGCTGCGCTGCCGGTTGCACCGCACCGCATTAGGTGCATTACCGCCACCTTCCGCTCCGGTGTGTGGACCGGAGATTAAATTCCTACTCATCAATCCTAATCCTGTTGGATTCAATGAACTCAAAGAAAAGTCTACCACCCAACCCGCTCGGCAGGTTCATTAAAGTTTTGATGCGCCGCTCCTGAACTCCAGTCTTCCCAGGTTCCTCCGTCATACACTCTCGTTCTTGATCACACTTACTGCAGTCTGCAATTGCACGCGTTGTACAGTCTCCTCAGCCCGACAGCGGTCACGTGAACCGGTTGGATGCTTTCCCATTACACTGAGTGTGGTGTTTAAGTTAGAAAGCCCTGGCCTCACCTTGTTTACAGATGACCTCTCCTTTCCTTTGACCTACCTGGAATTCTTACTGTTGAATTGACTTTGTTGTTTGAGCCGTATGGAAACCTAGCCCGTATTGCAGCATTCCACTTCCCCTGCCGCATCTCTATTGCTTTACTCCAAACGATTGCCCTGGCCTCTGATCTGCTTCGTCAGACTTCTCACATCTACGGCGTCCCCGCGTAAAAGAGGAGCGCCAGGAGCCGCAGGGGAAGTTTAGGTTCCCAGATCACCGGCGTCACGATCCACCAATAATGGGCATCGGACTCACATGGTCCTGACAAAAGATGGAGACTATGATTAATGGATACTGTATGCGCGGCGCGGCCATTCCCAAGCTCCGTGCGCCGCGATTCATTTACCCCATTGTCTGGAGGGAAGGCGAGGGGTTGTGAGAGCTCGGAGCTGATTAATAATGTCTGTGAGAGACGCTCTTAAGAGCGCCTAGTTTGGAGCCACTGAATGCTTAGAAGTATGTTTAGCAGTTTGAATTATCCATAAATTATGTACACCCACTGCCCTGAGGTCGATGGCACATAAACAATGCACTTTGAAACTATGTCTGAGGTGAAAGGCCAATACTCGGACTGGAGCGGAATTTGTTTTTGTAAGAGCATTTTTTTTTTCTCCCTCAGTCAAGACTTGGAAAGAAAAGAATTTGGCTCTCGAAAAAAAAACAACAATCCTGAAATGAACATTTTTAAGCAAACGAATTAAGTGTATTCCTCAATGTGTGAACATGGAGGATAATGTCAGTGTGGGATTTCAGGATTTGTTTCTTTCTTGATCCGTCAGTAGACTAAAGAGAATATATCACTTCTGTCCATCTATCTATCTATCTATCTGTCTATCTATCTATCTATCTATCTATCCATCCATCCATCCATCTACAATACATCTCGTTTACCCTTTTTTTAGAAATCCGACCCGTTTAAGAAGCATTACGTGGTTAAGTGTAAATGGGGTTTAACTGTCCAAACACTCCTTGAGCCAGTGCATTAAAAGGTAGTTCCAGATTTCATGATCTCCAGGCTCTGGATGGAACCCTCCGCTAGGCAGGCGGGAATAATGAGGCTGTGCCGCATACAGTCGAACTTCTCTTCTCGTGTCGAGGATTTTTATGCCCGGGCAGCAAATAAGCACCAAGCTGAGCAGCTTGGCGGGTGATAAATATTTGCTTACGTGGCCGATAAAAGAGCTTCCAGGTGTGAGTGGGTGTCCCACGTGATTCGCTCAGTTAATTTAACGCAGAGAGTAAAAATATAATTTTCTTATCAAAACAAAAGAAAAAAAAAAACATGGAGCCATTTATTGAAAACTGGAAATCAACCTGACATTTTTTTTTTTGAGCTCCTGAAAAATTGACATGTCGGAGATTTATTTTGTGTTCTTTTTCAGGAGACCGGAGACGCCTGAGGCTTATTGGTGCGTAACGTAGACAATTTCAGGAACAAGGAAATTATTTCCCGGTGTGGGGGTCTCTGCCCACAGGTAGGGCTTTAGGGAGGGACAGGGAGCCTTTCTGGCCGTGGTTTGCCGACATGGCAAGAGTTTTTATTAAAGCGTTGAACACAAAGACTCGCCGGCCACATGTTTAAATAATAAATGATTTTGGGCGTCCCCAACTGGCTCCTGGTCGGCTGATGAGCCGATCCCCTCTGCAAGACAGACAAACATAGAGAAAGCTCCCTGCCCCGAGTCGGACCAACTGCACCGACTGAACCGCCTTGACCACGGCCCTCACTCCGCCACATACTGCCACCGCCAACTTAAACTGGGGAGCTGGAGAGAAAGTCAGCCCTGGCCATTGGTGTGGCCTATGGAGCACCTGGGAGTTAAAAGGCCGGAGAGCCAGGTACCACCGGGTGATCCAGGCGTTTGTGTCCTCCATGCGGCGGAGCCACTGCAGCGGGGCGTGGTCCAAACAGAGGGTGAAAGAACGTCCCAGGAGGTAGTAGCGGAGGGAACCCACAGGCAGGTAAAATCAACCACCACCCTGTGTTATTTTGCTATTCTAACATAATCATATTTGTCGGGTTTAGTAGCAAAAGCATCCGTTAAACTTTGGAACCCTACCGTCACTGTGAGTGGCAGATAAAAATTTGCCCCGAAAGGGAAAACTTGCCTTTAGATCTGCCTTTAAACCCGGGAGCGCCCTGACTCGGAAAAAGTATCAACGGTGCTAAAACTACGAGGCTTAAGCTCGGAGTCGCTATGGATTAGTTATCTTATCCCACCAACACCCAGGTTTGGTTTGGAAAAGTATTTTGTTTCACATTTTAGCTTGCTCCGCAGTTTGATGGCGGGGCAACCAGATTGAACCCCAACAGTCCATTTGTCACGCGGAGTCCTGTTTCAGACCAGCCTTAATGCCAGTACAGCTTCTGGGGAAATAACAAGCTGGTTTTGGACGCCCATTAGGTCTCTCTGCGCTTAGCATCAGGCACACT
Organism: Zeus faber; assembly: GCF_960531495.2. NCBI lineage: Eukaryota > Metazoa > Chordata > Actinopteri > Zeiformes > Zeidae > Zeus > Zeus faber. The sequence goes on from NC_137189.1 coordinate 45,630,953, forward strand.
CGGACCTTCGAAAGCTTAGAAAATAGAAAACAAGTATTTTATAATGTTAAACGAGGCATCGTTGGGAAAACGTCCCCACTCTCCCCCAAGGAGATTTATTTGTCGATTTATCTTTTCGAAGCTCTTTGTTTAGTTGACGCTGACCTCCAACCCAAGACTGGTGGTGCAGGTTTGAGATTTGTATGTGACCTGGGCAGAGCGGTGCTGTTCCTGAGTGCTGGCCAGATCAGGATTAAAACTTGAAGAATCTCATGCAAACCAGGGGAATTATTTGCAGTTGTATAATCTATTATTTGACTACATTAAGGGCGAACAATGAGGCTCATTCATGAAATGTGAGAATGATTAAATTTGATTGGGAGGCTTTCTATACTACCCTGATTGTCAAGTTCAAGATTCAAGATTCAAGAGGTTTATTCGTCACATACATATACATACTTTCATACATATATGCAGTGAAATGTAATCAACCGGAGCGCAGGCGACCGCAGGGGGCGGCGCCACAATCGCCTTTGTAAAAGTATAATATATTATAGGGCTACTACTATATAAAATATAACTACTTTTGGCTACTATACCATACTACACTACACTATGCAATGCTATACTATGCTACACTACTATGCTGTTCTATACTAGTTAGCTAGTTAGCAAAGTGCTACTCAATGTTAACTCTGTGGAGAGATTTGTACTTAAATTTCTTTAATTGTATTTTTTTCTTCGTCGTATTTCTTATCCCTTTCTCGACTTGACAGCTGAATCTCCACACGGGGATTAATAAAGTTTTATTGTATCTATACTTTACTATACTTACTGCACAATACTTTACCATAGATATACTTATTTGTCAGTATTCTACACTATAGTTATATTTATGGGTTACTGTATGTGGTGTGGCGGTGGTGGGGTTTAAGCAGCTACACCTGTCCTGGGTCTGGGTAATCGGGTCCGAGATAAGGGTGGCTGTACGCCTGTTGCTCGTCAGAACAATCAACTGAATCCTCCGTCCCCACCAGGGCTTACCGACTGCAGCTAGCTGCTCCGCCCGGCAGCCACCGCCTGGACCATCCAGCAGCCCAGCAGCCAGGCCACCTCTCCACGCAGCCCACGCGACAGCAAAGCCCGGCTATACCTCCACCAGCCAGCACAGCAGCCGAAGGCCCCACGCCCCGGAAGGGAGGAGGGGAGCCTGCTGTCGCCCTTTTTTTTTTTTTTAATGATGATCTTAGATCAGGTCAAATGGAGAGACGTGCTCCATCTATACCATCCATGTTTATCATCGTCATCCAAACCATCTCTGCATCTGGATGCAGCACTGAGCACTTAACCAGAGATGCTGCCCTTCCAGATCAGACTTGCTATTACTTAACTCAGTCCCACTTGGAGGGATTAACCCCGTCAGTCCCCATGCACCGGATAAAACGAGGGGGGCGTTCAAAGCCATGTTTGCCCTCTGACGTGCACTAAATCAATAGCGGAAACAGGATCAAACGGGCAGCGCGGCCATCCTGTAGTTCAAACCCGGCTTTTAATGGTGGCTCACCTGCGCCGCAGAGAAATAGAGATGAAGGAGCTTGATCCTCTGAGGGGCATTTCTGGCTGCCCCCCGGCACAGCCAAAAATAAATAAATAGATAAATACAAAATGGAAGAAGAGGAAAAAGTAACTGGAGCCGGGTGCAAATGTGAACCCCCTGATGGTCAAGTGCGCCGCTGTCAACACCCGAGGGCTTAGGGAAGGGAATTGGACCAGAAAGGCGAAAACACAGGGAGGGGTGCGGAGTGGAGAGGGAGGGAGTTGGGGATGGAGGGGGGGAACAGAGGGGTTAGGGTTTAGTGGCCATGGCGGTGGTGGCGGGTGGGGGAGGGGAACCACCCAGGGATAATGTGAGCGTCGGCGGAAAGAAGAAAAAAGCACTTTGTTCCAAATACATCATGGCGGGGAGCCCTCATGTTTGACAGTCGGACGAAAACCGGGGGGAGGCCTTCTTTCTTACCTCCGGCAAGGCTGTCTGCCTGCGGGTGTCCGGACCCGCGGTGATCCGATAGTGAGAAGACTTGGCAAGCTGGCATCAGATGTGGCGTTCGTCAGGAGAGAGAGAGAGAGAGAGAGAGAGAGAGAGAGAGAGAGGGGGAGAGAGAGGGAGAGAGAGGGACCTCTCATGGGCTTGTATCCGTGCATTGTTTTTGTAGAATGCTGCCACCCTGTCAATGTGTCCGTGGGAATATATTGCGCACCCTCTCATGTTCCCCTTGTCTTCCTCTCACCTCTCGTTGCTTTGGCTTAGCACCTCGGCGTCAACCAGAATCATCTGAAGGCCAAAGAGGCGTGTATTCTACAAAGAACTTGTGTGTTCTACAAAGAACTTGTCTTTTTCTACCAAGAACTTGTCAAGCAATTGAGCCACTGAACCTCGTCGTAACGCAATGTGATCAGGTTCTGTTTAAGAGGCCAATGCGGTAGTTTGTGAGGCTGGTATGTATTTAAGACGTAGGGTGGATCACAGAGTAAGAGGCGGGTGTGCCGTCCGATATATTTCAACGGATATTTTGTAAGTATGCCGCGAAATGCCATAGAAAGAGGGTGGGTACTCCTTTACATCTGCCGATACTTACCTCAGAGGCCTGGTAAACCAATCCTGTTTCAATCTGAGAGCGCCGAGGCAAAACACAAGGACATCGAGTCATGGCTTTTGTTCAACTAATATTTGATCAAAGACTTTTGAACCACCGAGGCCTAGCAACCCCCCATGGACAAGACAATTGCTTCACTGTGTCAAGCCTATATTTTTGTGGGTTATTCTCAGTTTAAAGGTTACACCCCACTTCCTTAATTTTAAAAGACGTATAGAGGCTCGACAAATTTGAAGGGATGTTTTGATTCCACCTGATCGCAAGTCAAGCCCAAAACTAATTTTCGGTCGGCTCAGATCCCGGCCTCGGTTGAGGGAGCGGTGGAAGCCATATCGATGCACCCTCATCCCTCGCCCCCGGGTTTTCGCACACAGCAGAGGAGGTCACTCAATCGGAAGACCCAGTGGGACGTGGAGGGTGGAGGGTTGGAAGCCGGCGCGCTCCGCCGAGGAGAAAGGTCCCCAAAGGCAGTGAGGGCCGCCCCACCCGCCGCCGCCCTCCCATAGGGAGACGATGCCTTACTGGAAATTTTGGTACCCACCGCATGTAGTTCTACCCCCCAGTTTTCCCAAATTGGAACCGTTGGACAAATCAAAAAAAGAGAATCTAGACACGAATGATATTTCAGTCGTGCTAACAACAGTCGGTCGGATTCAATATTTTATCGTCGTTTATCTATTGCGCAGTCTGCGTTTAAAACGATGCAGCCATGAATGCAGTCAGGCAGCCGTCGATCCGTGAATCGTTGACAAATGATCAATTCAAGCCCTCATCAGACAAGACGATCAAACGCTTTTGAAAATTCACATGCCATTCCTTTCTCACTTCGACGTGTTTAGACTCATTTCGCGGGTGTCCTCCTCCCTTTCATCCGACTTTCAAAGCCCTCCGTGAGCTTCCGCGGCCGCCGCTCGCCACCGCCCGCCGCACGTACCTGCGGCCCGTCTTTGTGCGCCCCCCTCGGCCCCTTTTGATTCGGGCCTCTTATTTTCTCTACTCATTAACGGCGCCCGCGCGCCGAATTGACTCATTATATCCAAGCCTCAAAACTCAGGCTTCTGTCAAGTAGACGGAACGATGCGCTTGGGAGGGGGGCGGAGCCCTCTCCAGTAGCACTTCATTCATCTCTCTTGAGGCCCGCCTTTTGTCTGCGAGGCAGGTGCTCCTAATCCCGCTGTCAGAAGAGGCCGGACAAGATGTTTGGACAAGC
>NC_137189.1:45639795-45714795 GCF_960531495.2 Zeus faber
CCCCACAAGCCCAGAGTGGAGAAGAAGCCGCTTGCTATTCCCGGCACACATGGGGTCTAAACTTTGGCCTTGGCTGTGTGCATTAGGAACCCTGCCCACTGCCACTCCGATTCTCATCCCGGCTTTTCCAACTTAATCGTGCGACCGTGCCCGCGCCGCCGCCCCTCCTTCTCCCCTTTTAAAACCATTCTCGTTTTCCTTTTTTTTTTTTTTTTTTTTTTTCCCGCGGCCACCCCGGGGACATCTTGTTCTAGTTATTTCTGAGTTATGGGAATGTTCCGTCGCGCCGCAAGATCCCCGCCACTATGCGCCTTGGCTCAGAGAATCGGGGAAAACAGAGTTTCTCTCATTCATAGGTTAATGGCGGCTGCATTTTTTTTTAAGGCGTTCCTCTGACCGCCCGAATTAAAACAAAAACAAAAAAACAAAAAACAAAACTTTTTGGTGTTTTATTTTTGGTTTTCTTTTGTCTTGTTTTTCCTTGTCCCGACACCCCCAGGAGGAGTTTCACCTGTTTTCTCATGAAAAGCTGCCTTTCATCAGGAGGGGCAGCTGGCTTCCTTCCAGCCGCGCCGTCCAGGAATCGGAAAAGTTAACGCCGACAGTGATTTATTTGACTGGCACCACATCTTGTCCAAAGTGTTCGCGCTCGGGGTCCTAATGTTTGGCCCCTTCTCTGTCGCCGTCCCCAGGCGGTGCAGCGACGCACCGCTGGGGAGCCCCGACGCATTCTGATTTTTCTGTTTTTACATTTACATTTACATTTACATTTAGTCATTTAGCAGACGCTTTTATCCAAAGCGACTTACAAGGGAGAATTTTTAGACGCTTTTGGAATCCTGCCTTTTACATTTTTTTTTCTTTGCACACACTGAGTCAGGGAAACACACGAAACGCTCCTGCCTGGGCCAAATAAATGTGGTTTCATTTCAGAACGCCGCGTATACAGTGTACCCAGCGGGGGGGCGGGATCCTAAAACAAAGTGTCATCATTTCGAGATCTCCGCCGAGGCTGCCGCGCTCCGGCGAGTGAGGAGCGCCGCGGCCTCGTCCAACCTTGTCAACTCTCCTCCATAAAACTACAAAATGTGTGTACTCTTACCAGGCGGGACATCTTGTGTATACAGCCAAACCTTTCAAAGCGCAGCCAGGATCAAAGGGAAGACGTTCAAATGAAATGCTGTTTGGGTTTTCCCTTATCGCTTTTCATAAACAGGGCATTATTGTCGACTCTGCTTGAGAGAGGACTCATAACACTAAGTCGTAGTCGCCGTCATTTAACCTTTATTTCACTCCAGGCAGCGTTTGTACATAGCCCCGAGACGCTGCTAGACATTGTCCAAGTTTATTTGGGGGCGGGGTCCGTCCTTAGGGATCGACGGTGCACTGAATGATAGACGTAGCCCAAGTGTGAGACAGTGGCCCAGTGTGTTCTGCGGGCCTCCCCGACACACACACACACACACACACGAACGACAGCCTCTCCGCTAAGGCCCCACAGGGGGGGTCACGGAGGCCCCATGAAGCCCCCCGCAACAAATCTCTCAATTGTGTTCCTCAACACACACCAGAAACAGACTGTGTGATCCTTATCAGGCCCCTTTAAAATAAATAAACTCCTTCACCATATATTACCATAAATTATTACTGCATATTAGGCCTCTGTAGTGATTGCCGCTAAATGGTTTATCCATCTAAATCATGTCCATGCGTGTGTGTGACCGTGCGTGTGTGTGTGTGTGTGTGTGTGTGTGTGTGTGTGTGTGTGTGTGACCGTGCGTGTGTGTGTGACCGTGCGTGTGTGCGCGCGCCCGTGTGTGTGTGTGTGTGTGTGAGAGTCTGTGTCTGTGTCTGTGTCTGTGTCTGCTGGTGCACACACTCTATGCGCCTTGGTTTTCGGCGGGGAAAAAAAAAAGAAGGGACGGGAACGCCGGCGCTGGAAGTTAAAGAGTCATCCTTCACTTTGCGTGGGCCTTTGCCAATGTTTGTTCAACTTCCCCGCAAACGAGATCTCGGGGTCCGAGCGGGTTTGTGTGAACACAAGCTGAGAGTGATGTCACTCAGAGAGCAGCGGTTCACATTCAGTAATGAACTGTGAATTGGAACAGAACCGAGTAAGCTCCCTTAATAGCTTCCTTCTTGAACCGTTGCCATTTTTTTCCCCCCCAGAATGGTCTGCGTGTGTATGTGTGTGCGTGTGTGTGTGCTCGTGTGCGTGTGTCTGTGTGTGCGCGCGCGTGTGTGCGTGTTTGTTCGTGCACGTGCGTGTGCGTGAATGTGAGGCTTTCTTCACTTCCACACATGTTCGCACGTGCAATTACCAGGTCAGTCGGCAATCAAAAATGTCCCGAAACAAGGGAGGTTAAATTGGAACATGGGGACATTGGCCCGGGCCGGTTTTTTGGCGATGATTTGTGACCAATTTGTTATGGAAATTGATTCAGCTTCGTCTGCTCTGACAGCTTCGCCTTGCAGCCACACAGAAAATCTAAATGTATAAATATATAAGAAATAAAAGAAATGTAAAAACACTGTCTTTTGGATGTGCGTCATGTTGATGAACATTCCACCCGAAACGACGTGTGCCTTCTGTTAGCTGGAAGTTTCCGTTATGTAGCTCATGTCAACGCGATGACACCATGGAAAGATAGACATGTGACTGTGGCAGAGGATTTGGGCTTAGTTTAAGCCACGGTCTGCGGTTGACGGTGCCGGCTCTTCCCCGTTACGGCGCGGCTGCACCGGGTCTGCCCGATTGGCCTCTTTAGCGCCGATTGGTCGGGTTGGTCAAGGCTGGGAAAGCTCTCCCTTGTCTCACCGTCGGGATGGCGCGGTGCAGGACGCTGCAAAGCCTGCGGACCAGGCCCGGGGGGGGCACTGGACCGAATCAAGGAAAACTGGGAGGAAGGGCCTGGCGCCAGAAAGAACGAAGTTCAGTATGTATGGGGGGCATTTGCTCCAGGCCCAGGACCATCAGCACCGGTTATACGTCAGGCTCAGGAATTTTCACCGGGAGACAAGGTTTCAGTGTGGCCCCTTACGCCCAGCTCTAAATGACTCGCAAAGTGGCAAGGGCCCTTTGTGGTGACATGGTGGGTTGCAGAGAGGGGCCGGGAGCGTAACCTCCTGAAGCAGTGGAGGGAGCGGATATCCGTGGGTCTGGCCACGGCGATGTAGGGGGGATGAGTTGGGGCGAGGACCCCGGGGGTGAAAGTTCGCCTCCGGCCGTGCCGCCTGCCCAAACGTAAATGCAAAGTTGTGCAGGCAGAATTGAAGACCATGCTGGACCTGGGGGTGATAGAGGAGTCAACCATCCGACTGGTGTACTCCCGTCATGCTGGTAGGTAAGCCCGATGTGTCTGTCCGCTTCTGTGTAGACTACCCAAAGGTGAACAATGTGTCGAAATCCGATGCGTATCCGATACCCCAGGTCGATGGACTTCCTGAGCGGGTCAGGCACGACTCGATTTTTTTGGTGGCGGATTCCCTTGTCGCCAGAGTCCGAGGAAAACTCGTCTTTCCCCCCTTCGCAGGAGCTGTGGCAATTTTTTTAACGCTTCCGTTCGGGGTCATACGGGGCCCCAGCTACTTTTCAGAGACTCACGGCACACAGCGTACGCCGCCGCCAACTTAGATGATGCAATCATTCACAGGGATACCTGGGGGCGGCACATGCAGCATGTTGGTGCAGTGCTGGGGGAGGGGGGCGGGGTGGTAGAGACCACAGTTAGGTGGCGGGAGGCAAGCTTAAACGTATTCCGCACAAGTACCCAGAGCTATTGAGCAACTAAGCTGCTAAGTGTAGTTCTGCAACGAAAAACGGTTCAACGAAAAATCCCCTTTAAGACAATAATGGTGTTTTTACGCTCCGGCACAAACTCACGTAATCCCCTTAATTATACGCATTGTACAATCTTTTGAGAACTGCCTTGTTAACTGATAAAGTCATCCATTCCAAGAGATTATCCAGCTGGGAGGCCTTGACCTCCAAATAGCCGGTGCTCCAGCCGACGGACCTGTAACCGATTAGGAGGTGGAGACCCAGGGGGCTGAGTCGCCTCCATTTACAAACGCGGCTCCCTTGTCCAACCAAGAGACGGCTGGCGACGACAGTAGGCTACAGTCGAACCCAAGACGAAAGGATGGAAACACTGACTGCTGTGTTACCGGGGCCACCCCGCAAGTTCCCTTCCCAGGGTTCAGCGCTTGTACCACCACCGCCCACTATTACAATAACTACTTAACAGGAACGTTGCTGCTTTTTTACTGGCAGGTGCTTAAAGCCACATTCCATCGGTCTTCCCGGGCGGCACGACAACAATGGCTTTGTACCCACCCATACCCTAAATACACACACACATACGCACGCACACACACACACACACACACACACACACACACACACACACACACACACACACACACACACAAACTAACCCCCTAACCCACCCCAACGCCAATTCATCAAGCCCGTGTGACACGAGAATTGTAGCCCCCTCAACGTCGAGGCAATCGGAGACTCAATCAGCGCGGCCGAGCCAGGGCTGAGGCCGCGCTCTTGACACACGTGTGCAGGAGGGCCCCGGGGCGCCCCTGGGGGCCCCCAATCCTCGGAGCTAATGAGAGAGAGAACATCGGCGGCCCATAAGTATGCACCCCAGGGCGGGCGTCTACAGCGGCACTGGGAGCAGGCACCCAAGGGCAGAGAGAGAGAGAGAGAGCGAGAGAGAAGGAGAGAGAGAGAGATAGAGAGGGAGCGACTTAACCAAAATGTTAACTTTTCTGCGACGAAGATTTAACCCTTTAAAACGAGAGCAGACTTGCCTGCGAATGAGTCTCGGGCTGCTGTAAGCAGAAGAAATAAGGAAAAGCAATAAAGAAGGAAGGAGAGAACTCAAGCGACGCCATGGTAACACAGACGTCTGCCAAGGGCAAACCGTTAAACGCTCCGGGGGAAATGGAGAAGCTGTACCAGATGAGAGCTCTTAAATAATATTGATACGTCTGCAGAGACGCGTGGCCTGATTTGGAGATAATTGCTGCGTTTTCTTTCCTTTTTTTTTTTTTTTTTCCTTCCTTTCTGCAGCCTCCTCAGAATTACAGTCGATTATTCAATACAAATTTTAAAAAAGCAAGCATTTAGAGCCGAGGACGATGCCTCGTGGAGGAGCTGAGCAGGAGAACGTGACGGCCTCCATCGCGCACCGAACAGCAGCGCAATGGAGGCGTTTCCCGAAAAGGGTGTAGGAAATCAGCATCAACCTTCCTTGTTTTCGGCAAGCTTCTGACTGGCGACCGAGAGTCGGACGGCGTCCGGTTAACAACGAATGTCCCACGTCCAAACGTTAGGTTTCCTTCAGCAGGTCTTCAGCCGCCCGGTTTCTTGGCGCCACCGGCGTGTCTGCCTTTGACCTAGAAACACAGATACGCATCACGTTTAATCGGGCCTTAGAAATGGCTGCCTGCTCACTGTACATTTATGAATGGGGCTCTGGGTTCTCATTAGGGAAGTTGATGATCAGTGGAAGCGGCTGAGGAGAGAGTGTGTGCGTGTGTGTGTGTGTGTGTGTGTGTGTGTGTGTGTGTGTGCGTGTGTGTGGGGCGTGAGGGGTGGGGCGCAGGGGGTGGGGGGGGGGGCGTGGGTGTGTCACAGTTCCCATTAAAAGAAGAAGAGGAAAAAAACACCCTCCCTCTCCACCATTAGATGATATGAACCCCATGAATATTCATAACGGAGGCACGTCATTCCCAGCAGCTCTCGGAGGTATGAATATTCTAATGAGGGTTTTTTTTTTTTTTCTCCCCCTCCCTTCATTCCCCGGCAAGTGTTCCGTGGTGAATATTCATGAGGCCGAGGGGACGCCGGCCCTGTGTTCGCCAAACCGCCGCTCGAGGTGTGGGTCAGTTGAGCGCAGTGATCCCGCAGCGTCGCCGGCGTGGCCTACCATCTGGAGCGTTTAGCTCCACCCCCACCCCCACCCCCACCCCCACCCATCCCCAACCCTGTTTGCTCCGAGATGTATTACATCACATTTTTGAAGTCCTGCGCTGGTTCGATTGTCCTCAGCAGAAATAAAAAGTCTTTGCGCGACGGTGAATTTATCTACTGATATCTACTGATATTCCTATTCAGTGGTCTGCCATTGTCTCACAGTCCTTATTTAAAACGTGGGGGTTTCCAAAACTAAGGACTGGGGCCCAAGTTGATCCCTCGACGTCCTTCTAACTAACCCGGGCTTCCAGGGAGCGGGACCGCATTTACGCATTTCCGTGAATCTGTCTAGCCAACCGGGAAGTTGTTATTTTGCTTCTTAGAGAGACCACCTGGAGGTTACTTTTGGGGTTTTTTTTCGACGCGTGCGGGGAAACTGCTCACCAGCCTCGACTCATGCCCCCGTTATTGTCCTCGGACTGAGGAGTCCCCAGGATCTCCCAGAGAAGTGGAGTGTCCCAGTGAAGGGGCACGAGATCTAAATGAACCAAGGCCAAGTCCTCAACACAAGAATAGCCCCCCCCCCAACTCGACGGCGTGGCGCCGTCGAGTTGTCCGACACAACCAGCTCCACCAGCTATGCCTCAGTTTGCGTGGTCTTGATCTGTTTGCCTTTATAAGCTTAGTGTATTAGTAAAATAGTTAATAAAATACAAAGACAAAAAGTGTAAGAATGAATCATAAAAAAACATGTTCAAAAATGTTATAGATATTGAGTTGACAATTACACAGTATTGGCACAATTTATTTTTACTATTTGGAATTTAAATAGATATTAATGGAGATAGAGTTACTGAGATATCATTCAGAGGTTGAATATAATATAAATCAATTGTTGTATAAATTGAATAGTATCAATTTATAAAAGAATAGAGGTAATATATGAGAAATAGAGGTTTTTATTTCAGGGAAGATTATAAATCTACTGGGATTTTTTTTCTGAGTCAAACCACAATTCCCTATAAGTGAACTTCCCACTCCAAAATGGAAAAACATCTGTTCTTACAATAAAATAAAATAAATCACATCCTGCCGTCCCGCCTGTGATAGCAATCTTTACACTCCCGACCAAGGTCTTGAGCAATCCTATCCCCTCAAACTGCGGCGTACTTGCTTCAATTCGATGCCATCAATCATGTTCCAACAGTTTGCATTCCTTTTTTTTCCTTTCCTTTCAGTGAAAGAGAATATGTCAATTTTGAATCTACCTCCTCAACTGCGTGCAGCCCAGTATGTTCAGGTCACAACCCTCGCCTGGATTTAACCACGTGTAAAAGGCAGTAGCGGGCTGTGCATTTCCAACCTCGGCCGCCATCCCAAAATGACACAACCGTATCACCATTACCCCTGCAGCACGACTACTTCATGTCATTGATCACTTATATTGTTGATGAAAAACAACCACCAAACACACCAAGGAAAAGCACAGTTCCAGTAGTTGAGGGCAAAACCAAACTAAAGCAAAATTTATGATTACATAATATGTTGACATGCATAATGTATGTTAACATTGTTGTTTTAAAGCACCTTTTAGCATTAAAATAAGTGCTATACAGATTAAGGTGTAACATTTCAGCTGGGCCTATCAACCAAGCGTTCTTGAAAAGCATATGCCACACTTTAGTTTATATCAAGTGGACATTCTGTAAAATATATCATATTTTATAGAATTTAAGTTTTTCTTAAATGATTAGAAGGCACAAGTTTCGCTCCGGCTCGGGGTTGCAATGACATTATTGACCATATATGGACACGGAGTGGGAATTTCTCATACTCCTATACCATATTTCTATTGATACACCATTTCAACGGACAATCATAACCACAGTATATGCATATGTAATAGTCTTCCTATTTTGTTGCATTAAAAATAACTTCAGCTTACCTATTTGACTTGCAGATAATAACATTACTTTCTAGTGATCTGTAAATAATATTTTGACATAATTATAATAATTATTACTGTCTTCCTATAGGCGCCGTAAGCGGCCACCTAGGGTACCATCCCAAGGGCGGCACGGAGAGGGAGCCAGGGGCGCAATCTGCACCCCTGGCTCCCTCTACATGCATAATGGAGAGGGAGACAGTGGCATAAGTTCCGACGGACAGTGCAACCTGTACCGCTGCACCGGGGCCCACGGCGCGCCAGCGATGGGGCATCCACAATCTGCACTCCGCTGTGGCCTGTTCCTCCAAATAAAACAACAAAAAATGGGATTTACCGTATACACATTTTATTCATGCAATAAATGAACTGTGTGGGAGGAGTAAGTTTTACTATATATTTACTCCTATTTAAATGTTTTATAGTCACTGCACATAAACCTAAAAATACATGTACGCATGTCACTTGAGTTGACGTTAATGTTAATATTGTTTTGCCCAAAGCTTTTCCAGAAGCAGGCCTGATCAGAGTCTGTTCCTCTGGATTCACTGCCGTGGTAGATAATCTCGGAGAACCAGGTCTCCAGGGTTTTTGTGAGTGTGTGTGTCCAATGCGTCGTGTTCCACATTAACAGGGACAAGAGGGCAATCTGTCTACGGTGCAGCATGGATGAGTTACGTCTATCTATCTTAGCATTGCTGCTGTTTAGCTTCAGCTGGCTGAAGTTCGTGGCAGGTTTCTGTTTTCTTTTTCCTAATCGTTTGGTGGCTGATGCCAAAACGCCTCAGGGAAGCTTTTTAAAATCTTTTTACTGACTACCAACACCTGAGGTTTCATTCAGAAGAGTATTAGGGCCACGCAAATAATTCGGAATTCTGACTTTAAATTCAAAATTTCATTTTGAGAATAAAGTCGGAATTCAGAGATTAAAGTCAAAACACATTGTGAGATAACAGCCATGACGGGTTTTGCCGCCCTGGCGTTCTGCCCGACGCCTGCTCTGACCCTCGCCCACAGAGTGCGGGTGCCGTCGCGTGAGCACGGAGCGGGTTCTGGAGGCAGTCTCCCAGGAGGTTGTCCCCCAGAACCCGTGGTGGTGTTCCTCAATAAGGAGCGCCACGAGGCCCAAATGGTGGAGAGCTGCCTCTCAGTGGATGACCTGTTTGTGCGGTGGCGCTGCCAGCGCTGCTCTCCACCAGGGTGATGATATCAAGTGTTGCCCCGTTCATTTCTGAAATTGTCAGCACATTTAAGACCATCCCGCTTGGGTGCAAGAACAAGGAGCTGAGACATGTGAAGTCGTTAGTGAGTGTGTGGACCGGGGACGTAGGGTATTTGAACACCGGGGGTCCAGCTCCCCGGCAGCACGCACAGTCCCGGACGGGGTTTCTGTCCCCTCTCCGGCTGCATCCGGGAGCTGGGGCTCCGTCTCTCCTGGTGTGGCTCGGAGCCGGCGCTCCGGGCACGTCCGAGGACGTCCGGGGACGAGGGCTCTGTCCTGGCTCCGTCAGCGGAGCGAAGGTAACTGTGTCTGTACAGGAGGGGTGGGGGTAAGGGGGGATTCAAGATTCAAGATTCAAGATGTTTTTTTGTCAGTAGTGAAATGACATTGCAAAGCACCCGGAGATTATGCACAATTAGTAACTAACTGGTCAGTAACTAACTGGCACAACAACTAACTAATTAACTAACTTACGTATCTATCTTTCGTATCTTTTTGCGTGGCCCCAATGCTCTTCTGTAGTTTCAGACTTTACAGACAGAGACTCGCAAATACCATGCTACACTTCAAGAGCTTTGCGAGTGCTCTGCAGGTGAGCATGTCAAGGTATATTGGCAGTGTCGAAAGAAGTACTCAGACCTTTTACTTAAGTAAAAGTGCAAATAACCTGAAACAAAATGATTCTAGTAAAAGTACTAGATTGACCTTTCTACTTAGGTAAAACTATATACAGTAAGTACTTGTGCTTTAATGTACTTAAAGTATTAAAAGTAAAAGTACTTGTCATATCCAGTTCCCCTTATATTATATATATAACATGACTGTGTTATAAATGAAGTAAAAAAAAAAGAGTAAAAAGTAGAAATGTTTGCTTTGAAATATAGGGGAATAAAAGGCAAGGTCTCTGAAACTGTATATGCTTAAGAAAAATGTACTTAAGTAAAGTGAAAGAACTTAGTACTTATTTACTTTTTTGTGTATTGGTTGACAGGGCTCTACAATTTATCTGAAAAACTTGCTTTTCTTTGCTTCTTTTCACATCGAGTCACTTGAAAAACCATTGATGTCTTGCATACACACCACATTTTAGTCAAGTTGAAGGCTCATAAAAATGATTATTTAGGGGGAAAAAAAGGCCTGTTTTCAAACCATTGCCCGGGGGGGACAGAACCATCCCGTCAGAAAGAAAATTATGATTGAGGAGTGAGCAAATTAGATTTGCGAACCCATTGCCCATAAATTAGCGGAACACCACATTCAGTTCTGGGTAAATAAATCAATCCCTATCCCTGAGTCAAACCACACAGCAATTCAAATCTGACAATCTTGGGAGTCTTCTTCAGCAAACAACATCCTCAGTGCACTCACGCTTCATGCAGCGCACCTCCAGGGCACGGCTTGTTAGCATTCTTGTGTCTTGCGGTGAACCTGATTATGCCACGTAGAACAGTGAAATGGCTTATTCGCTTCACCTGGCAGAGACACAAATTCCCCCTTTTAAATCGGCCGCACCGCAGCGCAACCCCACGTGCTAGTTGCTTTGGAAACATCTTTCACCCTCTTCGCTCTGCCACCATGTCTACATCATTATCTTTATTCACCTAAGACAAGGAAAGATGTGATAAGGTTGAATCTCTGGGGGGATGCATTGATTTAAATAGACAATAGAAAATGGTTGTCTTTCTTTTTGGGAGCATAAATAGTGTGGAGGAAAGCCAAGCCCAGGTTCATTCTTGTTTGAGAATGAGCGCTGTGACGGCTTCTTTGTGTGCTTTGGGTGTGTTTCTTACATTCAGACATATCTTAAGTGAAGGTCCACTAAGTTGTCACGCCCCTTTTGTCTTCAGCTCAACAATAACACCCTTGAAACGCCTGCACTGTGTTGTGATGTTTGGTATGGTAGGGCCATGCTAACTCAAGGTCCGGACTCACAGCTCTGAATCCAGACTGAAAAGCCGACGGATCCAGAACTGGGTCAAATGAGACGTTATTGAAATGTAGATTAAAAAAAAGTTTCCATCTGGTGTCTCAAAGTGTGCAGCACAGTCGCCTTGGCCAGTTCTCAGCACCTGTTTTGCGAATTTTGCTACCGGCCGAGAAATGCATACAGTCAGAGCCACCAAGAGGGGAAACATGCACATTTTAAACAATTGTGATAATTGCTTTCAGGCTTGGTATTATGCAGATGACACATCAGTGGTGGGCCACAATAACATCAACGATGAGTCAACCTACAAGGGGGAGCTCTAGCACCCGGCGGCATGGTGCGCCAACAAACAACCCTCGACAACAAGGAGATCATTGTGGACTTCAGAAACACCTATGGCTGCACACACGCCGCCATCCGTAGCAACAAGACGGAGGTTGGGCGCGTCGCCAGCTTCAAGCTTCTGGGTGTCCACATCTCCTCTCTTGGACCCTCAGCACCTCAACCCCGGTCAAGAAGGCACACCAGTGTCTCTTCTTCCTGAGGAGACTGAAGAAACTCCGAACTTTGTGAACTTCTACCGCTGCCCCATAAGAGCATCCTCACAAACTGCATTTCAGTTTGGTAAATCACTGCAGAGGGTGGTGAAAACTGCGCAACGCTTCACTGGTACTCTACTCCCTGCCACCCGTTTGCCCTCCTCCTCCTTTGCCCAGCTGTCACCTTACAGAACTCTGCACCACGGTGATAGCCCCCATCCCTGGATGCCTCCACAGCCCCCAACCCCTCTGGCTAACACTAAACCCTAACCCTAAAAACTTCAATTCTGCGCCATTTTGTTATGCAACTTTATGGCATGGCCTCATGGGTAAAGTAGTTATATAATTATAAACCTAAAAATTAAAAAAGGTATGAGGGAAAAACGACATGCATGTGTTACTAGGGGTTAATTTGGTCGGGGAATATACCTACGGTCAATATCTCAGTTTAGGGTCCACTGAAATGTCTCAAACTTCCATATGTTAACCTTCAAGTTGAGACCTTTCCAAAAACGTGGTTTTGTTCTACGACAAAGTAGAAAGGGTTCAGGAAGGGAATCTGATTTTGTTCAATTTACTGTAGATTATGAATGGCCTTGGAATCCACACTTGGCACCCCACTGGGGGGGCAGGGTTGGAATTTTTGACACAATGTATATAATAATTAGTTTTTGCTCCTGTAGAAGCCACAAGTCTGTATGATATCAACCATGTTTTAAGAAAAACAAGGTCTTATTCGTGATGTCATGGAGAAGTTCTACACTACCTGTAATCCTAAGCGTGACTCACTGGTTGGTGGAGCTCGCTGTTACCATGGAAAGGTTTACCGCACTGGCTGAAAGATAGATTCAAATTTTCAGCCAGGAGCACAAATTATGAACAGTTAAATTGTATCTGTATATGAAATTGATAGGGTATGACCCCATATTCCTATCCTCACACATCCTTGAATTTGAAAGGCCGTTCAATGGAGAAAAAGAAAAACCAGAATCCTGCTTTCACTTTTGTCAGGTTCATTTAGTGTACGTATCTGAAACCCCCCCGTGCCCCCTTCTAAAGTCGAAGAAAATCTCCCCATTCAAAGGAATTGGTTTAAAGTGTGTTATTCGTAGCATGAAAAAGTCAGACATGCTCGTGCTATGGGACGCGGTTCAATAGATTAACCTTCACGACTATGAGCACAGGGAAGCGTTAGACCGCGTTCAGTATAGTGTAACCAACCTGACAAAGTATATAATAGCCCACAGGAAAGTAAAATAAGTTACTTCATGATTTAACTTGTTCCTTTTTCCTGTTTTTTTTTTTCCTATTTGCTTTAGCTATTGCTGTATGGGCAAGACCATTTGTGCATCGTGGTGCAGGACGCATGGCGGGATATTGCATCCAAAACATGTGAGCATGCATATCGGCTGTTTCTCCCTCCCATTCCTCCCTGGTCTCCTGGATCCCGTTACCGTTTCCCATCTCATTTAGTTTATTTTCTGTCCCTAGCCATCCCCACCCGCCCCCCTCTTCCCCTCGTCATTCCCGGGAAGCAGCAGACGCCGTCGGAGTTGACTTGCCCCGTCGGCGCCTGTCAGATTAGTGCGCCGCTTTCACTCTCAGGTGTATCATCCCTCGCTCGTCTTATTGCCCCCGGCGAGGTTAGCCGTTTTCGATCCGGGACTTATGAAAACGCCGGTCCCCATCGTTTATAACCGTTCTTGGCGCAAACCTCGCTGGACGCTCTTCTGCAGCTTCTCACTGTGCAAAGGCAAACTTTTACGGCCCCTGTCAAGTGAACTCACTCGTTTGTTTCTCAACACATTATACGCGTTAGGAAGTAATTGCTGAAAACATGTGAAAGGACTGTGAACCGTGTGGTACTGAATCGTGGAATTAGACCGTCGAACCGCTCTCCACCATTTTTGTGGTCCGGATTAATTTGGGCGGCGCTAAATCATGACTCGATGACGTAGAGCGGTCGTACTTGCCGTGGCCCCGCCCCCTAACACTATATCAACACCAGGTCGGAAACAGAGCATCAGCGGTGAAATAAGCTCAGCTAACAGCGTGGAGTTTGGGATAAAAAAAACTCTGCTTTGGGAATAAACACCTGGAGTAAAAGATGTCTTCAGAGACACCGTAAACTCACGCCAAGCTTTGGCGTTGATCCCCCCCCCCCCCCCCAAATTTGGCTGGGTGGTTAATAACAAACTAAACATTTTTATATTCAGGTTTTAAATCAACAGTAATATCACATTTTGTTTAACACTACTTTTTGCAGTATCATGGCATTGCCACAGTAGGTTTCCGGTCGTAAGTGGCCAAACCTCCTGTTTCTAGTCTCTATTAACGCAGCGAGGAGCTGCTGCGGAGCGGCAAGTTTTTCAACGGCAAAGCGTTGAGCGAGGTTGTGCGATGAGCAGTTCTATGTGGAAGGACCAATATCCTGGTGTCTTTTAACTGATAATATTTAAAGTCAACCTCCAGACAATCTTTTTTTTCCTGATTCTCCCCTCAGGTTTTCTCTAAAATAGGAATGCAGTAATTAAGTAAGTAAGTAAGTAAGTAAGTAAGTAAGTAAGTAAGTAAGTAACTAAGAAAATAAGTAATAAGTAATGAACAAGTGGACTCTCACCAGCACTACTATCTGAAATGTGCCATATTATGGTGACGCATTTTCTGTGGCGTTGTCCTCTCCGTGCAGCTTTCAGATGATGGCCAAAAGATTTACATCTAGATTTACTGTGGTTGCAAACAACAACAAGAACAACAAAGATATCATCAGAGATGAATAGGCTCCTCTCCGCGGTAACCAATGCCAACGCTATTGGCTCATGCTGCGTGAATGTGTCTCTTTCAGTCGTTGTGAATGATGTGGCCCCCGGGGGCCAAATGGATTGAAAACTTCACCCTGAAGCCATGTTAAGTTTCACTTTCGCTAATTAGGGTTGTTTAGGGCTTTGTATGCCTGAATGCACACATACACACACACGCACACACAGAGCTCCAGCCTAGACAGTGGGTTGTTCCTGCTTCGAGCCCCTGGGAGAGTAGCAACATGAGCAAAGCGGGATATTCCGTTTCAAAACCTGTGATTTGAGCACAGGGAAAAGGAGAAATTCTTGATGGAGAGTTGCCTCGTTTTTTATATATATATATATATATATATATATATATATTTCACTTACGCTAACTTGTCAACTCGGTATGGAAAGACAGGGGGCCAGGAACGGGGAGAAATTTGGCGAAACTATAGACACGGCCGAAAATAATTACCAGTAGATCCACAAAGACAACCGTCTTTTACGAACAGCTGGGCTTTGGAACTCCCCGGGACTCACATGAACTCAATTTGAGGGTGCACGCGGGACCGCCGAATAAACTCCAGCGCAGCGCTGAACTAGAATTTTTTATTTTTTTTCCACCACAAAGGATGAGACCTCGACGCAAGCTGGAGCGCAGGTCTGGAAATAAGCTCCAGAAATCGGAACCTGTCCGCACTTGTCGTCTTACCCCGAACGCTGCTGCGTAGACGAACATCCAGAGCAGACAAAAGGCTCGCCTGATGGTGTCTGAATCGTCACGCCTGTGTTTCCGTGAAGTTGATGTGCGTCCCTCCGGGAGGCGCTACAGAGCTCCTAGAGACCGCCGAGAACCTGCGCAAAAGCACCAAAATGTCATAACCGACATTTGCCATATTGTTGTCATAACTTACACCAGCTGACCTTGCTGCTCCATTGCATGTGATCATGTTGACGGTGTTGCCCGTTTATTGTGTTTTCATTGTGTGTATTTAATCTTGTTAGACCAAAAAAAGATCTACTTCTGTGGACAAATAAATAAGAGTTAAAGTAAATAATTTTCTATGACATTATATTGTATTCTGGGTTAGCTGCACCAGAAATGGAACCCCTAATCCCTGGCGGAGCAGCACCCGTTGAGCCACACACACACACATCTCCAAATGTGTACAATTGGTAATAAGAAATTTATTTTTTTTTGAACAATTACAAAGAAAAAAAAAAATATTTCAAAAGCATATTCATATGTTACATCAACTGTACAGGGATCAGGTGGTCTGTACATCACTCTAAGTGACTGACAACAACCGCTAACCAAAGAAAAGCCTAGGCGCATTAAGTCATTTGATGAAAATATATGAAATATTCCATGTCTAGGTAGAAAACAGCAAAGAGATTAAGCTGAATATGGACTGATATTGTATCCTGATACAGTGTCTAGGCCTCTTTTTTAACTGTCACAAAGTATTTCACTAAACAAAAACACGACAGCATCGCCATCTTTCAATAGCTAAACGTCTTGGCCTCTTTGGTACAATGATTAGGTATAATACATTTGAACAGAGCTCAATTTTTTTTTTTGCTTCTATAAAAATAACTTTATTTTATTTTTTTTTCAATGGCAGTTTATTTTATTCTTTTATATTCTTATTACTAATCACGCAACGCTTCAGTGCAAATATTCTAACAACCGTTCGCTTTGAAGAATAAGCAAAGGGTCAATGTAACAGGCGGGGGCGGGGTGGAGCGTCTGCTGGGAGGCGGAGTCAGATGACGAGCAGCCTGATTGGACAACGAGCCGCGGCCGTTGGGAGCCTGTTAACATTGAGGTTGAAAGCTCCGGGTTCAGAAAGTTAAAGTCCTGCCGTGTTTTTTTTTTTTGCCTGGGCCATGCACCGATCCCACAGAATGAACTCACTAGATCTCGCCAGTTGGCAAATCCACGGGGTTGGACTTTCTGAAATCGGATTCACCCCCTTCGCGGGCTGGTTGGCCTTCTCGACGGGGCTTCTTAGCTGTGTCGAACTGGCTTCTACCTGGCATCCATGCTGATGCGGTTACGTGAGTGGCTGCGGTCGGGGACGTACGCTAACGTGTGAATATGAGATGCAGTCGGCAGTTTGTCTTTGTAAGGCTCAAATGCGCCCCTTTGACTTCCTTGAACGTCCTCTCCCGACTCCGCCTCCTGACCTCTACGTGACCCGCCCCCCTTCTGCATCACAGTTACATTTCAAGTATTGGTGATACGATGAGTTCGTCACTAGAGTTCAGCTTGTCTGGTGTATGAGTAGATACTTTACATTGCATAGCTCATGCGGCACTTAATCTTTTTTTTTTTTTTTTTTTTTTTTTAAAGGATAGTGGGCTTGGATGCGGCTCGTTAAAGGCATTTCAATCTGCAAGTGCTTTTCAAAGTGTGCATCGGGGGGAGTTGTGGGGCTGCACCGTCGCAAAACCAAGCAATGTGGCAACTTTTTTCTCCTACTCCCGGACTGAGGCCAGAAAACTCAGGCTGCCGCCGCAATCGTGTACCGACAACGTTCACCCCTCGGTGCGCCAACACCGAGTGGTTTTCAGTGTGTTACAAACCGTGGTATGCATCAAACAGCATCTTGAACGAAGTAGATCTCGTGAAACGTCGACAACGCCGGCGTTTCCCCCCCAAGCGCGCTGGACGACAGCGCGCTCACCGAGTACGTGGTTTTGAGTGTTGTTTTGGGTTGGACCGTTGCACAAAATAAACTCGTTCCCCCTTTAGGTGATGCTGTGAATCCCTCGGGGGGTATAGCGACGGCGTGTCTCACGCGCCTTCCCGACGGTTAAAGGCGGACTGGGAAATGTCCACAGCAGGACCTCATCGAGAGTCAAAGTCTCGCGGTGAATGTGCGTGAATGACCTCATCGCGAATGAAAAGCTGGCGTACGATGCACGTGCTGACGAAGAAGACGCCGAACCGCTTAACCGCTCAACGCAGAACCCCGCCCACGGAACTCGGCACGAGTGACGAGCGTCCGACGGAAGCCCGGAAGCCTCCGCATCCGTCGACGGGGGAACCTCCTGGCGGCCGTGCTCGGGGAAGCGCGGTGCTCCTCGGGGAGCTACTCTCGCTGCCTGGCGTTTACCGGGGAAGAAAGGAAAGAAAAAAAACAAAAAAAACGACAACACGCAAAGCACCTCGTGGTTTTACATTGATGTTGAAACACTTGTCTGCGGGAGCTCCCCGCGTTACTCGGGAAAAAAGCGCGGCCGCAGCGGTTATAAAGGCGGGGCTCTTGGAGACAAGCTCGTTCGGGCCGGCGTCGGCAGGCGCACCTCTGACGGTGAGCGGGGCGGGGCGGACGTCTTAAGGTTTTGGTGAGAGTGTTGACCGTCGGCACTCACCCCGCCGTTACGTCCGCCTTTCACGCGCACACATACCGTATGCGTGGCGGGCTCCGTGACGGGGGCAGGGGCGATGGGGGCGGTGGGGGCCGCGGGCGCGACTACGTCTTGCTGGGGCGATTCTAGAAATCTGGAAGTGCTGCACGTTGGTCAGGGACGATTGTTCTTTGTTTTTTTTTGTTTGTTTTTGTTTTTTAAAGAAGGCTCGACGCACTCAAGTGTTTGTAGCACAGTTCCTTAGTGACATTACACCCCCCCCCCCCCGCCCCGACACACACACACACACACACACACACACACACACACACACACACACACACACACACATCCAACCCCCCCAGCGAATATTTGACATAATTTCGTACTCTCCAGTAGAAGTCGATCTATTTCCACGGTGGACCTATTATTTGATGAGTTTCTTTCTAAAACACCATTTCCAACATTGATTGAATGGAATGCTTCACTGTCAGCGATACAACGCGAGCAACGCAATTCTACATTTGCTAAAAAATAAAATAAAATAAAATAAAATAAAATACAGGAACAGTTTTTTTTTTACAGAGTAAATTCACCAAACACAGTGGTGTGCTTGCCTCGGGTGTTTCTGATCGCGTGAGAATGATCGCTTAGGCATGACGAGTCTCGCCTAAGTGTTTGTTTGGGGAACCAATGATCCTGTGGATCATCATTTAAGTGAATGTATAATTAAGTGACGGTGATTGTTTTCCAAGGTGGGTAGATTGTATCTACGAACGCGACACTTTTGTGTCCCCTCGATATTCAGAGCGACAGCTTGACTGTACTGAATTCTAAACTGGCATGAGCACAGAGGGTTCCCACCGCATAAAATCAACAAAGTAGTATATCAACAAACATAAATATATGTACAAGTGTTTGTGCAGGCCATATACGATAACATGTAGATACGTGTGATGTGTGTGAGCGGGCGTGCATGTGTGTACGTGTGTGCGTGTGTGTGTGCGCGTGCGCGCGCGCATATGTATCCATGTTTGTCTATAAATATCCCTTTGCCTCTATGTTCATTTCAATTCTCGTCGTCGTTTCGCAATGTCGTGAATCTGTTTACATACTGTACGTTCTCCAGTTCCACTTTAAATAGACAAAAACAACCGCCACATTTATAATCAAAAAAACAAAACAAAAAAACATCCCTTTTCCAAAGCGGCCGTGCTCAGGCACAGCCGCACTCCTCCACGATCATGTTGGGCACGTCCCTCTTGACGATGTTGTACTCGTCGTCGAAGTACAGCATGGACATGGTGCTGAGCTTGGTGGGGATGCAGCAGGAGTTCATGGAGCCCGGGCTCATGCCCCGCATGCGATACTGGTTCACCACCGCCGTGTGGAAGGAGGACGCCGAGCCGGGCACGCCCGCCATGTAGGCGGGGCAGTTCCCCTCGCAGTAGTTCCCAAAGTACCCCGACGGGGCGATGATCCAGTCGTTCCAGCCGATGAGCCGGAAGTCGATGTAGAACTGCTGGCGGCAGCACAGGCTGCTGCTGCCGTCGCACTCCAGCCCCCGCTTGCGGATGCGGTGCTTGCCGTCGGCCTGCCGCGCCTGCACCACCAGGAAGGGCCGGTGGGCCTCGTCGTCGTTGTTGAGCAGCACCGGCACGACGCCGCCGGCCTCGCAGCCCTCGCAGCGCACGTCCAGGTTCTGCCGCCGGTCGCCCTTGTCGAACACCATCCGCACGGCGTCGGTCAGCGGGAAGGTGTGCCAGCCGCTGCGCTTCAGCTCCACCCGCTTCTCCACCAGGTTCCAGCGGCTGCCCAGGCCGGGCTCCTGGTAGTACACCTTCACCGTCAGCTTCCGCCGCGGGCGCGCCTCCAGGGGCGCCGGCAGCAGCTTGAAGTAGAGCCACAGGGAGGCCTGCGTGACGTACAGGTTGTGGTTCCCCTCGTTGGAGATGAGGAAGAACAGGCTGGACTTGGACGTCACCAGCTCATCTGGAGAGAAACGACAGAGACATCAGAGAAAGAGATTAACCGTCAACCGTCACTTGGAGAAATGGCCTAACTCGCTCCTCATACAACTCCCGTCTGGGAAATTTCTAACTAAGAACGGGCACTGAGGTCTGGATCGTGGCTGACATCTTTTTCTCACGCGGGACATTTTGAGGAGAGCTGAGCTTTTTCGGTGGGGGGGCGTCAACTCCGCCGGGATCAGAGCTGAGACGATCCTCATCCGCCCCTCGGTCCGTCCCGGGGTGGCACGGCCCCGCGGGCTGTGACCGGGCCGCGTTGGGCGCCGGGCCACTTGGACTGTGAGTCGCCCCGGGCGAGATATGAGAAGAGGGGCTTAGGGGAGCAGTGCACAAAGGTTCAAAGGCTTTCGCGGTGAATGCCGCTTGAAAGCGAGCTTATGGGGCCTAACCGCTCGCACAATGAGGCCCCCGCGAGGAGAGGCGCGTCCCGCCGGCCGGGTGTCGGAAATATGACCGCCAAACAAAACCGTCGGCGCGGCGGAGTCAGCACCTTGTCGAGAGTCTCGGCGTGCTGACCGGCATCCCCCCGCTGCGGGAGCAACTTTTTTTTTTTTTTAATCCAAACATTTTTACTGACAACGACGACTCTATCTGAAGCCAGTTGCGGCGTGGGAGTTGCGGTGAAGGAGCCACTGCCCGGCGGCTCCTTCACCGCTGTTATTCCGGCGGAAGGAAAGTTCATAAGCCCCCCTCATCGGACGCAGATCTGCCGCAGTCTGACGCCGTTCGTCATCTCGCTCCATAAATAAGGACGTCCCTTATTATTGAATGCGGGGTGATAATAATGGAAATTTTCAGCTCAAGATTTAAGCTTTAGTGGTGGTGGGGGAGGTGTCATGTTTTGTTTTACTCCTGATGTGTAAGGCACATTGACCTTCACATGCAGGATGAATTATGCTATAATTTCGATTTTTTTTTTTGAGTAATTTACCGAACTCCAATAAATGCCGTCATTTCTTTCTTTCGGGGAGTAGCTGTGAAGCTGGTGATCTGAAAGGGCAAGGTGTTTTATACTCTGTCATCCTGAAATCCAATCTAAAATATCAACGAGGGAAAAAACGAAAACAAAACAAAAGCTACCGCCACCAAAAACTCCGATCCCGTCGTGCTCCATCATGTCTATCTTCCGCCCACAGCCGTCATAATCACGCGTCACGGGTTTTGTCCCGAGTGCCATCGTTCCCCACAGAGCGGTTTCACCGTAGCACGGAGCGGGACCCGCTCTCGGAGGACAGGCCGCCTAGGGCCCCGGCGAGGCGCGGCTGCGCTTCAAACATGAGAGGTGGGGCATCCCGGTGGCCCCGGGGCGGGGGGGTAAATATCTCCGCCAATCATTTCCCTTCCGACGGGACCGACTAGACCAGTCCACCCGCATCCGCGCGCCTGCTCTCGCCTCCATAACTCTTGCCCCTCTCCCGGCCGTGCCGGGTCGTCTTTCGTTTCTCCGCGGGGCCTGTTGTGGGAGAGACACTTTTTTGTTGTTGTTTTTTTTTGTCATCCGCCCGCGTTGATGCGGCAGATCTGAATCGAAGCCTCCGCGGCGGAAAATTACCACCCGCTGCCGCCCGCATCCGCCGCCAATCTGTCAACATATTATGTCTAAAACCCAATGCAAAAAGGTGTCGGAGGACCGCGCATAACGGGCGAAGAAAGGATGGCGTTGACTTCTTACGTGGAGGTGAGTTAGGGACGGCTAATAGGCGTTAGGCCAGGGGCGGTTTGAGGGGCCCCCGTTTGTCCCCCAGACCCAAATCTGAGGAGATACCGGGATAATGGTGGAGTTTAACCTGGGCAGGCGTCGGGGGGGGGGCAGGCATCGTGCATCCCTCGACAGAAGCCCTCATCCCTCGGAACGAGGCATGTTCTGCTGGAACACGCGGCGGAGGAAGAGGACGCCCAAGCAGCAGTTCCCATGGGAATTAATTTGTCACTGACGACTGGTCTCATTGCGCGAGACGAACGAGGCTGATTCAAGTGGGATTTCATTTATTTGTTTATTTTTATTATTCTTATTTTTCTATTTTTGGGGGGGTCGGCTTTGACGTGACCCCAACACAAAACCGAACACAGACGGACGGACGGACGGTCGGAGTCAGAGAGACAGAAATAAACGCTACATGTGCACTTTTAACATCTAAATGAATTGCTTCACCCGCTGCGCGAGCACACGCGTCGGACATGTTTCACGGCGGCTTAACGCGCGTGTCATCGAGCGGTGATGCGGAGGCGCCGGGTCTACTTTCTGTTCCAGCGACAATTTGAGCATTTCTAGTCCCCCTCTCTGGTTTAATACGTGTAACGCGCTGGCGATGACGTCGCCACGGCGGCAGACCTCGGCCCCGTGCCGTCCAGTGAGAGCGGCGGAGGCGGTGCGGCGATGGTGAAAGTTCAGGATTCCACCGCGGCGGCCGCCGGCGAGCCTACGGTGCTCTGAAGGTGCCAACCGCCAAGATCAATCGAATCGGCTCCGGTTTGGACTTTGCGGGAGCTTTTTGTTTGGCCGTACCCGTGGACCGTGGATTGCCTCCCGTCCTCACCGCGAGCGTGTGAGCGGAAGCCTTGTCGGGATCGATCCAGATTCCTGATTTCTGAATCCGTGTTGAGCAGCGACCGATTTCAGACGATCAGCATGACATAATTACCAATTTCTTAAATGGTCATTTCATTTATTTATTTTTTTTATCCGAAATTGAACCGTTGTCACCATTACCTGCTTGTGACAGAAGCCAAGCGATCGCGCCGATGTTGAATGTTGAAAACCGTTGGTGACACTTTTCCTACATTTTGTTGAATTCTTTTTTTTTTGCAGCCTGTTTGAGCCTGAAAACTTTAGGAATTCACCGGCGCCGCCGCTGCCGCCGGGCGGCTGGAGCTCCGTCAGCACGCGTCACAGATCTCTCAGAGGGTGGAACCTGCGAGATCTCACTTCCCACAAAGAATGATCCAAGGCAGAGCGCCGCAGAACTCCAACCCCCTCCGATTGCCCCGGTCTTTCGCAAGACTTTTTTTTTTTTAAGGCATTTTGAACTCCGACTGGTTTTCCCCACTTTGGTCCACATTTGGTGAAAAACAATTGCTGGGCCAGTAAATTAAACCGGAGGTCGTCAAAAGGTGTTCTGATCAGGTGACTCATTATTGGTGATTGCGTCAATTGGGTTACGTAACATCACGACCAATATCTCCCTGTCGTTTTCGTATTTGGGCTCTGACCGAAATTTATTAGATTTTTTATGAAAAAATGAATAAAAACAAAACAACAACAACGGACACAACTTCCGCTGACTTTAAATATCTCTACCGGGCCCGGCGTCAAATCCCCGACGGGCGGGTGCCGCGCGCTGGCTGTGGGCCCGGCACGCCTCCAAGGAGTCAGGTCTGACCCCCACCCACCCCCACCCGTTCGCATCCAGACCTCGGAGATGGACCGACACGTCGGCAGAATCCTAATGAGGCTGCGGGTCACAGGGTGCAGCGCTGCCATCTGCATGCAGGCCGCGTGAGGGCCGACACAAAAGTGCTGACCTTATAGTGAGGGGACTGATTCAACACAGCCCCCGTGATGTCCAAAAAGATGCCGGGACCGACTTGAAGGAATGCACGCACGGACGCACACACAGCGCTCGCGGTCGGCGGCAGGGGAATACGGGGCACAAGAGCGCATGCACGCGCACACACACAAGCCCAGACAAATGCAAGCACATGCACACCACAGTACTGTGCGCTTCGAGGATTTAAATGCAGGCCAGGCCACTCATAGACACGCGCGTGCACGCACACATACGCACGCACACGCACGCACACACACGCACACACACACAAAGTAGAGAGAATGTACAAACGTAGACACACACACGCGCACACGCACGCACACACACACGCGCACACACGCACCCACACACGCACACACACACACACACACACACTTACACACACACAGAGTAGAAAGAATGTACAAACAAAGACACACACATACCCACCCACATACACACACACACACACACACACACACACACACAAAGTAGAAAGAATGTACAAACATAGACACACACACACCCACACACACACACGCACACACACACACGCACACACACACAAACACACACACACAAAGTAGAAAGAATGTACAAACTTAGACACACACACACCCACACACACACACGCACACACACACACGTACACACACACAAACACACACACACACAAAGTAGAAAGAATGTACAAACATAGACACACACACATACACAAAATCGCAAAACCGTGCACACTTCAAACAGACAAAAACACTCCGATGCAGGCCAACGAACGGACACACACACACACACGCGCACACACACACACACACACACACACACACATACACACACACACACACACACAGCGTGAGCTCCAACCGGGCCAGCGTGGTGACGCTCAGGTGGAGTTTTTATTTTATTTCATTTTTTTCTGTAAAGGGTTGATGTGCAAAGCAGATGTTCCTCGGAGGGCCGCCACTTTTACAGGCGAGCGTCCGGACGCACGTGGGCGACGCAGGTGGCAGCGTTGATCATTTCCAGCCCCCTTTTCAAGCGCCTCGAGTAAATTGCTGTCGGAGCCTGTCCCCCCATGCCACGTCCCGCTGGCAGCCTCTCCCCGGATAACACGGCCAACTGGCATTGGGGGAGGCAGAGGCGCGGGGGTCTGCTAGCCATTAGCCTGAGCGGCCGGAAAAACACAGGTTGGTCAAAACGCTTTGGTCCCATTTAATGGACGGAAACTTTTTCATTACATCCTGACTCTATCGGATTCCTCCCCTGGGATAAATAAGGTTCTGACCGATCCAAACACGGCGATGATTTATGGACGGGCGACCAGTGCGCGCACGCACGCACGCACGCACACACACACCTGTCTGGCCCACCTCCCCTTACACGACACCCTTCCTGGATGTCCGCTAAGACACATTAAATGCATGAACACACACACACACACACGCACGCACACCCACACCTATACAAATAAACTCCTTCATCGTGTCTTACCCTGGAAAAGTCTCATTACTGACTGCTCACCGACCATGCGCCCTGCCCAAGTTCCCTCGAGCAAGTCGGTGAACCCTCCCTCCCGCTGACCTACATAGGCCCCTGCTAGATAAGAATGCCAACAATTGTGTATAGTGTTACTCTACATATCCTGTCCACTTTTTTTTTTTATCACTGTCTGAATCTCAGCCTGTAATAAAATCCCCCGCGCGCGGCGACGCACAACTGCAAAATGCAGGAGCACATTATCCGCAAGAAACAACGGAGGGCTTTTTGACTTTCAGTGAGGAGTGTTGGTGTCGGTCATTTGACGGCGCTGTCACCCTCACGGAGAGAGAATTAACAACGGCAAAGGGTTCACCCTCACGGGGGGGACGGGATTGTTTTACTTGCTTAGATCCAGAGTCACTTTTTCAGACGGGAAGGAGTATCGAAAGTACACTCACCGGAAATGTTTGGTGTCAGCGGCATAAATATGTTCTCTTCAACTCAACCACCGCTATGTGGAAAAACGTTTTTTGGGGTCAACACTCAAAAAATGTCATTGGACCAGCTTTAAAAAAAAAAAAAAAATGCTTACATTTGTAGAAATCCATATTTCTGCAGCATCCTCAACTTAAAATGGAGAAATGAATAGCTCGCATTGGGAAAGCCTAAAAAAGATAAAACCGAGGCTTTATTGATTCATTATTATTATTCCTCATCTAACGGCTGAGGCTGTTGAGTTAAGAGTTTTGGAGCACTCTCCCCCAACAGCTTTTGGATTCCTCCTGCGAAATGAATTCCGAGGAGGGTTTTCTAGGGTTTGGGTGCTGGCTTCCAGGAGGATGCTCAGCTTGTGATGGGAGCTTCGCCTCTTTTTTTTTTTCTTGACGAGTCACTCGGTTAAAAGTCACTCGGCTTCCTTCTCCTCCTTCATCTTATTCCGTCGCTTTAACGCACAAGTGAGCGAGGGGGGGGAACCGCACAAGAGTCGCTCGGCTCTTCGGGTTGCGGATGGGACCCCTCACACTAATCATTTAATTCGGCCAAAATGATTTATTTAGGAGTAAGGACGCAAACTGTGGACCCCCCCCCCCCAAAAAAAAAACACCCATTAAGCACAATTCTCTCAAAACGATATATATATTTTTTTGCCATTGAAATGCAATGCGTGTTAAAATGATTTGTTTCAATTTTTTGGAGCTTGTAGAGCTTATTGTGCGTAATCACCGGGTGTCATGACGTTCCACTGCGTATATGTATGACCGTGTGTAGAGTATATGTACAGTATGTGACAAATAAGCTCTTGAATCCCGAATCTGGAATCAAATCTACTATGGAATTCAAGTTCATGCTCATCATTCAAATTCAAAATGCCTCGGCCGTTTTTTGCCTTGGGCTTTAACTGAGCCTCCGGTGATTATTTTCAGGTTGCGAGTCTCTGGGTCGCTGGTTACGCGTGGCCAAAAAAACGTGGGCACGCACGCACGACAGCTCCCCGTTACGCGCAGACCGCGGGGCGGGGGCGGGCGCGGGGGGGTCGGGGTGCGGAGCGGGCACGAACGAACGCACCTGTCTCCGCGAAGCTGATGATCTCCGAGGTCTCCTCCTGCACCTCGTTGACCGTGGCGTGCCCGTCCAGGTCGGGGATCTCCACCCGGCCGTCCTCGCCCACCTTCCCGGCGTGGAGCTTGCGCAGCGCCGTCACCATCGCCGCCCTGGGCACCGGGTGCGTGATGTTCGGCCTCTCCCGCATCTGCAGCCGGCTGAGGATGTGCCTCTTCACGGCCTCCAGGAAGTCCGTGTTCACCCCGGCCGCGTCCGCCTCCGTCTGCCCCGCGCCGCCGCCGCCGCAGGACGCGCAGCTGTCCCGGGGCACCGCCGGGCGCGCCTCGGTCCCGGGCGCGGCGGTGCAGCGGACGGGGATCACGCAAGCCATGAATATTGCCGCTTGCAGGAAACAGCTGATCATCTTTCTCCCCGCGATCCCTTTGAGGACGTGTCGAATAACTTTTTCTAGATGTGAAACTCGTGGAAAGTTTGAAAAAAATTAAAATAAGATCAAGTAGCCGGATGAATTGGGGGGGGGGGGGGGGGTTCAGTCACAGGTTCACATCCCCGTGCGCGTTATTTTACGCGCTGGACGCGTCTTGGCGGTGACCTTAATTGTGGCTTCCAGAAATACTGCCGTTGTCTTTTTTTTTTTTTTTTTTTTTTTTTATTATTATTATCTTGGCATTCCGACCTCCAACATCATGTCAGTCCGATAAGTGGTCATGGTTTCACTCATCCCAAATTGAAAAATCCCGCGGAACTCAAAGTATATTCCACACTTCGGAGGAGATCCTTTCATATGCTGTGGGAAAATCCCCCTTCTGCATGTTTTGTTTTGTTGTTTTTTTTTCTTTCTTTTGGGTTTTTTTTTTTTTTTTTAATTCAATCCATATTTTCACACTGATCCCTCGGTTTCCACCTTCCTCAGGCGCGCTCGTTCTGTGATGTGTGGTGTGAGCGGCAGACCGTTCCCATTCTGCGCGTCTCGCCTCGGCGTCCGGGTCTCTCCACGCCACGCACAGTTTTTATACGAGGGTTAGGAACCACGTGGGACCAGCCACCAACTGGGAGCGGGGGGGGGGGGGGGGGGGGGGGGGGGGGTTGACAAATTAGGTGGAGAAAAAAAATCCGGATTCAAGAACCGATATGGGAAAGGTTTCCATAATTCCCATTAAAGGTGCTCTCCACGTCGGTGTTCCGCCACATCCATTCATTAGTTACGGTTCAATATAATTATTATTTATGGGTCACAATAATTGATTGATAACAATAACTTCATCGATCTATTAACCTACATTTTTTTTTGGTGAATCATACAACTGCATGAAATAATGAACGATACTAATAAACGTTTGTTATATCGCACCTTCGGACCCTGAGAACGAAATCAATAAATACCTGCGACAGAAGCGGATAAAAACAATAATAATAATAAAAAAACAATAAACGAAAACGACTTCCATGTCCACAGGGGAAATCAAACCTAAACGTTTCAAGACGGGTTTTACTCTAAATAGGTGTACAGCAATTATTTCGATCGAGGTTCCGATTTATTCGGCAACAAATAGCTCGAGTCGCCCCGGTTGCTCCGCGCCATGGAAGGGCAGGTGGGGCCACGACGTTTTTTTGTTTGTTTTTTTTTATCTTTAGTAATAACCTCGAATAGCAACTCCCAAAAAAAACGGAGGCTTTGAGACGGGGCGTCCTGCGGGGAAATAGGTTCCATTGTTTTTCAGGTCTGTGTGAGGAGAGGTCGGCGCAACTATTTGTTTGCGTGCAGACTTAACGCGGGACAGGTGCGCCGTGCGTGTGCGCTCCCTGGCTGTGACCTTGAGTTCAGGGCAACGGGGAAGCGACGGGGGAACTCTTCCAAAGTTGCAAAACACCGACACCTTGTGTCCAAACGCCGCAACCGCGGTATCAGACGTGGCCTCCGACTGACCTCGGGTGCGGCCGCGCCAAACACAGGCCCGAGCAATTCAGTTTACATTTATTTATTTGACAGCCAAGTACAGCAAACACGCACAACGAACGCGTACAACAAACAAGGCAAGCAAACAAAGATGGAGCGTGAGATAGTACCTTGACTCTTAACCCACTCTGCTAGATTTCATAGCAAATATATTATCTCTCACGCAACTACATTTATTGTTACCATAAATGTATTTTCCTGCAAATTATAGGCCACTGTAAATTTGTTGACAGTGTTAACTTTCAGGGGTTTTTTTTTCTTTTACAATTGCTATTCAACGCTGAATTAACTTTTTCATTCTTACAACTACTTGGGATGGAAGGTATCTGAACCAAAATACAAAGTTATGTTGCTCGACAACTACTTTTTTTTCATATATATATTTTGATTATTTCAGATGTTATGTAATACGTATCCCATATGTATGTATTTTTATTTGTGTGTAATGTTAAATTAAGTAATTCAACACTTTAACACTCTTTAACATTTATTCTTATTAGAGTACAGTACCTTGTGTGATTCGAACATGGCCGAATAAAGCCTCCACGGTAAAAGAAAGTTTCAATTATTTAGAGGAATAATACTGAGTTATTTATCTATTTTCTTAAGCCTATCACATTTATTATTGTATCAATACATTAGGCCAAAAATGTTTTGTCCTTAAACATATCTATCTACTATTGGTGTTTCTGGTTATTGCCTTTCAACAAATATATTTTGAGTAATAACCTTTAATAACTGAATTGTATTAAATATTATCGTGTATTTCATTTGTAATTATTAGAGTTGTCACACATTTGAGTTGTTTACATACATTTTCTGAAAACATACCTCTTATTCTCAGAACTCTACACCCAATCCAAAAACACACACAGGCAAAAGGCAAAACTCCACAAATGTCCTGCAAAATAAAATAAAATAAAACTCTGCATTCAAAACAATGTTATGTCTTATCAAAATGGATTTTTGTGTTGAAATGACACATCGCACCATCATATGAACAGACATTTCTGAGAACCAATTGAACACTGATGTGCTCAATGTAAAACATTACTATAAACGTAAAACACTTCTATGAATTTAAAACTCTACTTTGGTTGTAAAACACTACTATGAATGTAAAACATTGCTATGAATGTAAAACATTACTATGAACGTAAAACATTACTATGAATGTAAAACATTACTATGAGCGTAAAACATTACTATGAATGTAAAACATTACTATGAATGTAAAACATTACTATGAATGTAAAACTCTACTTTGGATGTAAAACACTTCTATGAATGTAAAACATTACTATGAATGTAAAACATTACTATGAACGTAAAACATTACTATGAATGTCAAACAGCACTTTGAATGTAAAACATTACTATGAATGTAAAACTCTACTTTGGATGTAAAACACTTCTATGAATGTAAAACCTTACTATGAATGTAAAACATTACTATGAACGTAAAACATTACTATGAATGTCAAACAGCACTTTGAATGTAAAACATTACTATGAATGTCAAACAGCACTTTGAATGTAAAACATTACTATGAATGGAAAACACTACTATGAATGTCTTATCAGGAGACTTGTTCATTTTGCATGTTCAGTGTAATACTTATGACTTACGACTACTATGTACAATTGTCTGTTGTAAATATATATTTGTACAATGTTTTATACTACTGTAGTAGTCTGTGTAAAATATATTTGTACAATGTTTTATACTACTGTAGTAGTCTGTTCTAAAATATATTTGCACAATGTTTTATACTACTTTACAATAGTCTGTTGTAAATATATATTTGTACAATGTTTTATACAACTGTAGCAGTCTGTGTAAAATATATTTGTACAATGTGTTATACTACTGTAGTAGTCTGTGTAAAATATATTTGCACAATGTTTTATACTACTGTACATAGTAGTACTAAGTAAAACACTGTAAACTGTAAACTGTGTGTAAACAACTGTAGAATAACTGTAAATGGGAAATTCCAAGTCGGAATTTCGGGGCAAAACCCTCGGACCCGAGACACGTCCAAGCTCGACTTAAAATACCTGTGGTTTGTTTGTTTTTTATATTCATTTTTTTTTTTTTTACGTCACGCTCGCATACGCTCTACGCTCGTAGAATCACAAATTCCGTCTGAACAAAGAAAACCGCGGGGGTCCACGTTTCACCCCCCCCCCTCGCCGCGGGAACGTGGAGGCGTCACTTCCGGCGGGTCATCGCCTCGGCGCTCCGCGGGAACGGGAACGGGAACGGGAACGGGAACGGGAACGGGAACGGGAACGGGAACGGGAACGGGAGCGGGGGCGGGGGGCGGGGCCGAGCTGCGCCCCGCGAGCTTCCCAAAGTTGGAGAGTCGTTTGGGCGGAGTGCGTGCGAAGGGCGGCCGCGTCCTCCGGAGACGGATCGGGCGCAGCAGGTACGGTGCGCTCCCGGTGCCGGGGGCCGTCGGGGGGGGCGGCGCCTCGCTGGGCCTTCGGTGTTTTTATGTTTCGGTTCTTTTTCCTTTTTTAAAAAATGTCTTTATTTATTTATTTATTTATTTATTTATTTATTTATTTATTTATTTTTTCGAGCGACGGCTCCGTCAGCCAATGGCCGCGCGCGCGCCGGCGGGCCGCGTCCAATCGGCGGTTTCCTCGATCGATGGGGGCGGGGCTTCTCTCTTCCGGTCGCTCGCGTTTTGTCGGAGTGTGAAGGGGAACGTGGCGTCAAGGGGTCACCTCCTGGTCACCCCCTGGTCACCCCCTGGTCACCCCCTGGTCACCCCTGGTCCCCCCTGGTCACCCCTGGTCACCTCCTGGTCACCCCCCTGGTCACCCCCTGGTCACCTCCTGGTCACCCCTGGTCACCCCCTGGTCACCCCTGGTCACCTCCTGGTCACCCCCCTGGTCACCTCCTGGTCACCCTCCTGGTCACCTCCTGGTCACCCCCCTGGTCACCTCATGGTCACCCCTCTGGTCACCCCCCTGGTCACCCTCCTGGTCACCTCCTGGTCACCCCCTGGTCACCTCCTGGTCACCCCCCTGGTCACCCCCTGGTCACCCCCCTGGTCACCCCCCTGGTCACCTCCTGGTCACCCCCTGGTCACCTCCTGGTCACCCCTCTGGTCACCCCCCTGGTCACCCTCCTGGTCACCCCCTGGTCACCCCCTGGTCACCTCCTGGATCAATTGTTGTGACAGTTATGTTTTCACACCTCGGTACACACATTCTATCTAGTGTGTGTGTGTGTGTCTCTTCCTCTCTCTCTAATGTGTGTATTAATTTATATATATATACAGTATATGTATGTATGTGTGTGTATATATACAGTGTGTATGTTTGTGTGTGTATATACAGTATCAGTATGTGTGTATATGTATGTTTGTGTGGGTATATATATAGTATGTGTGTGTATATGTATGTATGTATATATGTATGTTTGTGTATATATACAGTATGTGTGTGTATATGTGCCTATGTACGTATGTTTGTGTGTATATATACAGTGTGTGTGTGTGTGTATATGTATGTATGTATGTATGTTTGTGTGTGTCTATATATACAGTATGTGTGTGTATATGTATGTATGTATGTATGTTTGTGTGTATATATACAGTATGTATGTATGTATGTATGTATGTATGTATGTATGTATGTATGTATGTATGTATGTATGTGTGTGTGTGTATATATACAGTATGTGTGTGTGTATATGTATGTATGTTTGTGTGTGTGTGTGTATATATACAGTATGTGTGTGTGTATATGTATGTATGTTTGTCTGTGTGTGTATATATACAATATGTGTGTGTGTGTGTGTATTGTGCAAACATGCACAATTTCCTATTTTTGACAGTGGGTTGTTGATAAAGATGTTTATTGTTAATCTTTGGTCTTACTGTACATCGCCCGACGTCTCCATTTTGAAATAAATGTCCACGTTTACATTTTATTGCCAATTTTTTTTTTTTTTTTTTCCGGTAAGTGTTTGAAGTTCTACATCCGCCCAACGTGTTCCTCTTCAGGCCGCTGCACGGTTCTCGTTTTTTTTTTTTTTTTTTTGTCTTTTGTTGCCATGTTTTCTCTGTTTTGTTTCAACGGGGGAAATCACAGGCGTTGTCATTGTCACCACTTTCAGTCAACCTGTTGTCCTCACTGCTGCGCTGTGCCCTCATGGCTCCTGGCCCTCATGGCTCCTGGCCCTCATGGCGCCTGGCCCTCATGGCGCCTGCCTTCGCAGCCCGCACTGTAGAGGCTGCAAAGGTCATTCACAAGTGTTTTGTTTCTTTTTTTTTTTTTTTTTTTTTCCATTGGCCTTCATGAAGCGTGTTCTTTTACGGTGACTCTTGATTCAGTTTTCTTTTGTTTGTTTCTGCCGGAGGGAAGAGCAGGTTCTTACTTGATTTGTATCCCCCCCCCCCCCCCCTCCCCGGTTTTCATTTATTGCATCGGTCTACGACTCATAAGATCACACACCTCCCATCGCAGCGTTTCTGGGAAAGACCTGCACGGCCGAGCAGACTTTAGCGCTCAGGGCGGGGTCACGATCAGATACAAGGCGCAAATTAAAATGCGGGGGACAGAATCGTGAAGAGAACCGGTCAGCGGGATGCGTCACCCTCCCCCCCTTTTTCCCCCCTGGTATTTGTGGGGTTTTTTTTTTCAAATTCAAAACGTCTGCTTTTGCTCCCAAATATCCAAGAGTCCAGCCCACTTCCGCTTTTCCTTGACGTGTGTGTGTGTGTGTGTGTGTGTGTGTGTGTGTGTGTGTGTGTGTGTGTGTGTGTGTGTGTGTGTGTGTGTGTGTGTGTGTGTGTGTGTGTGTGTGTGCATGCGTGCATCCACTCTGAATCTCAAGGGTGACATTGGACAGCCAGAGCCACGTGCCTGTCCGCTGACTAACACCAGAGACATGGCATCCGGCAAGAACAAGAACCAGAGCTCCCTGGTGCTCCACAAGGTGATCATGGTCGGCAGCGGCGGTGTCGGCAAGTCCGCCCTCACCCTCCAGTTCATGTACGATGAGGTGAGACCCGGATCATGAACCCACGCCGCTTTTTTTGGGTGGGGGGGCCGTAACTATGATCCCACTTTTTACGACTTGTGCTCAAATTGGGAAGTTGAGGGAATTTTTTTGTTTTGGTCCTCTTCATTTGTATCTGTCTGAACACATCTTGCCGTGTCTCGGGATTCAAGATTCAGGAGGTTTATTCGTCACATACATATACATACCTTCATACATGTAAATACCTTCATACATATACAGTATATACAGTGAAAATGTCAGTGCAATGCACCCGGAGGTTATGCACAATATGTTCTAGACTGAACACAACAGCTACCTAATTTCTAGTTGACTAAATAACTGATTCCTACAACGTAATGCAGTAAGTAAGTCTAATAATAGAGAATAAAATGAAGTTACTCAAAGGTAATGCAGAGTGGGGCTACAAAATAGGAATAAAGGGAATAGACTTGATGTATATGGGTTAGGCTATTATACGTGTTTTTGACGTTGTTTTCATTCAATTTCCTTATCCTGTGCCCACTCAGTCTGGTTTTAATATTCCTTCAATTGTGCTTCTCTAATGGAGCAGACCAGCAAAGCACTTTGTGACTGTATGTTTAAAATAAAAAAATAAATAAAATAAAAAAAGTGCCATGCAAATAAATATTAACTTACTTAGTGACTTCCACCCAATCGGCGACGTGTGTGTGTGTGTGCACTGCTACTGTGCCTCGGCAGCGGCTGATAAGTGGAACCTCCATCCACGGCTTTTATCCCGCTCCACCTGCGTAGATGACCTTTCTTTTACTTGTTTACATGCGTGGTGGATTGCGGAGTAGCTTAGGGAGCTGCACGGAGGCAGAGCTGCCGCTGCCACAGCAGTGTCGCGTTTTCGTAGCTTTAGTTTTTGCGAGCTCCTAGGACAGGAGCGAAACCCCCCCCCCCCAGAGACTCCCCTCCCTGACTCCCGCTCTCCCAGTTCGTCGAGGATTACGAGCCCACCAAGGCCGACAGCTACAGGAAGAAGGTGGTGCTGGACGGGGAGGAGGTCCAGATCGACATCCTGGACACGGCGGGCCAGGAGGACTACGCCGCCATCAGGGATAACTACTTCCGCAGCGGCGAGGGCTTCCTGCTGGTGTTCTCCATCACGGAGCATGAGTCCTTCACCGCCACCGCCGAGTTCAGGTAGGGCTCTCCCCGGGCAGGATCTGTGGCGTTGTTTGTTTGTTTTTTTTAAAGGTACTCCCGTTGTATTTTAATAAACATTTCGAAAGATGTTTCAAGCATTAACCAAATAATCCGTTCCACGAGGGGTGACTTCCTGGGGGCCAAGTTGAGTCCCGCCGCTCATAAATCTGTTTCCGTGGTGTGAATTGAGTTCACACCTTCCTACATCCGCTGGCTTGTATTGCGTGTATTTGTGGTGGTTAAATGTTTTTGTGGAGCGTTCCTCTTACCGCTTGCTCGCTGGTGGTTTTTAGATCGCTAGCTTTAAAAAGTAAACTAACAAGTACAAGTGAGACGCGTCGGCTGCTCATTTCCAAACATGAAAAAAATATATAAAAATTGGCCAAGCGATGCGAAAAAGATCAACTATTTCGATATAATCAGGGAAACCCAAGGCGCGGTTGGGATGTCACCCGTGTCCCCTCTCCTCCAGCCACAAGACTTTAAAGATATACGTGCGGCTGCGTAAAGTTGAATGCTCATAGATACACAAGCTCCCTCATGTCACTCGTGATCTGCCGCCGGCCTGCCTCTTCTACACGTTTCCATAGTTATCAGGAGCAAAAGTGGTGGAGTACTCAAGGGATATTTAAGGAAAAGAACCATTACTTTAAATGTATTCAACGTGAGAATGAGTGAAAATATTTCTCCAATTATCAACTAGAATCAGAAAGTTTTGGATCAAATTGATACAAGTAGATTGAGGCTCATTCTTCACGTTTCTAAATATCCTACTTTACTACTTTGGTATAAATATCCTACTTTACTACTTTGGTATAAATATCCTACTTTGGTATAAATATCCTACTTTACTACTTTGGTATA
Source organism: Zeus faber (assembly GCF_960531495.2). NCBI lineage: Eukaryota > Metazoa > Chordata > Actinopteri > Zeiformes > Zeidae > Zeus > Zeus faber. Next base: position 45,675,120 of record NC_137189.1, read on the forward strand.
AATATCCTACTTTACTACTTTGGTATAAATATCCTACTTTACTACTTTGGTATAGATTGTAAGGATGTAAGCATTGTCTGATGGACCTCATTTTATTAACTTCAACTGTGTGTGTGTGTGTGTGTGTGTGTGTGTGTGTGTGTGTGTGTGTGTGTGTGTGTGTGTGTGTGTGTGTGTGTGTGTGTGTGTGTGTGTGTGTTCCTAACCCCATCGGGGAAGGAGAGACGCGACCGAACTATTGCTTAAAACCTATTTTTAAAGTACAAAGTGAAAGCGACTTCAAAAGTACACCGCCCGCTTCACACATTTTCTCAAGTAGAACTTCTACAAAGCCCAGAGTGTTTTGAATGATTTAGTCTTGGAACATTTTGGTTTACCGTGGGTTTTCAACACGGGGGCGTGTCCGCCACAGGGAGCAGATTCTGCGGGTGAAGGAGGAGGAGCTGATCCCTCTGCTCCTGGTGGGGAACAAGTCGGACCTGGAGGAGCGGCGCCGCGTGTCCGCCGACGAGGCCGCCGGCCGGGCCGCCCAGTGGGGCGTGCCCTACGTCGAGACGTCGGCCAAAACGCGAGCCAACGTGGACAAGGTACGGGGAGGCTCCTCCGCCTCGAGCGCTCGGCGGTATTTTGGGTTTTTTGGGGGATTTTTGGTGTTCGGTTATCGATGTGAGGATATTGATCATGGGTGTTACGACCAATCTGGTGGAGTCCTCGATTCGAGCGGCGGGAACCGTCTATGACGATTGGAAAATGATATGACTTTACTGTCAAGACATTTAACTTTATCACAGTATTGTAAAAAAAAATTTGGGGGGGGGGGGGGTCAGATTATTCTCTCAAGTCTTTTTATTTTAAAATCTGTGTGTGTGTGTGTGTGTGTGTGTGTATATATATATATATATATATATATATATATATATATATATATATATATATATATATATATATATATATATATATATATATATATAAATATGTATTATTTTTTGGCCTGTTATTTGTTTTCACCATTGACATGATGGTAGGAAATAGTGAGCCACAAAACGCCCCCACCTGCGAAGCGAGCCGTGCTGTTTTTTTTGTTTTCGTTGTAGCAAAGCTCTGTTTCCGCCCCACCCCACCCCACCCCCACCCTAACCCCCACCCCAGGTGTTCTTCGACCTCATGCGGGAGGTGCGGAAGAAGAAGATGTCCGAGAGCAAGGACAAAAACGGGCCGAGTGGCAAGAAGAAGAAGCAGCGCTGCTGCCTTCTCTAACCATGCAGCATGCGTCGACGCGGCAGCCGAGACCAGCCTCCGTCAGACGCACCAGGATGCGGCGGCGGCCGTGGCGCCTGGAGCTCAACGGTCGGCAGCCGGCTCACAAGCCGACCCTGGACTGCCGCTCATTTGGCGGACGGCTCATTTCCCTCCGCTTCGGTCTGCCGCAGCCGCCGGTCGTTTCCAAATCAAGTCAGCTGGCGGGGAAAATCTTTAAGACGCGACATCTTCTCCGGTCAAATTCTTCCATCACTACCATTTTCAAAAAAAAAAAAAAAAAATAATGATAAAAAAAATCTAAATCATATATATATATATATATATATATATGATAAAGGGTATATATGAAATTTGCCGTCATTGCGGTCTCGCATCCCACCCCGAATGACGTGGTTTCGCGATCATGCGCCTGATTGTATCCACTAAATAAAATGTAGGACCTGCCGTTTTATCTGTACGGGCAATATCCGTGGGAAAGGAAGTGTTATAGGAATCTAAAGGATTTATTTTCAGGATTTATCACGTTCAGCTCCGTTGTTTAGGCGGAAACCTGGGAAACCAAAGAAATATCGTAGCTAGCCACATGTAGCTCAAACCATTAAGGTTATAGCTACTCTCATAACCCATGCGTTCCGAAGGGATGTATGGCAATATGCGCCGCGTGGAATGTATCGCGAGTGAATTTTATGAACACAGAGCTGCACCGCAAATGTATTTTTTTTTTTTTTTTGTTATAACACCAAACCCTCCTTTAGCATGCGGATGTTACACATTCCTGTTGTATAATTATATCTTTAGTCACTTTTTTCTTTTATTATAAATGCCATAATCTTTTTCACCTACCTAACACAAAAGGGAACTTATTGACTTCGCTTCAGTTTTCAGCCTCAGGCTATTCCATGGATTGTATAGTTGAGGACTCTGTGATTTGAGCGGGCTTCGGTGTGGGTCACTTTATAACCTCGTATCATCGTGTCATCGTGGTCCCAGTGTGCGTTGTTCGGTCCGATGTGACGAGCGGATGAGCCAAGGCGCGAGGGATATTACAAGAAATGACAGGTTGTATTGTGTGTCTTGTTAATTCTGTTCCTTCTTATATTCACCATATAATGCGTGTATAAATAAAACAAAAATAGTGGTTTCTACCTTGTAGCATCAAGTCACCATAATTGTTTTAGGATTTCTCTTTTATTCATTTGTTTGCCTGGAATTATTTTAATTTTTAAGCAAAATGCATGGGATAAAATTAATAGCTTATGAGAATGTCTTATGGCCCCTAGATGGCGCTCTAACCCCAAATTGCAGCCTCAACGTTTAGAGGTGTGATAACTCACTGCAGCTGGGCCGCGTTAAAAGACACGAGTTAAATCATTTAAAGACTGTTGAACGTGGAAAGGAGCGCAAACTTGGGAAGGCTGACGTACTTCCCCTAATTTCCAGAACCCCTCCGATATCGTGTGTCACGGATCTCAGTATTTTGGGAACGCGTAAACGCAACACGTCGCGACGGCGTTCAAACGGCGGCATCCGCTTTACGCGGCAAATCAAGCCACGTGTGGCCCCCGTTCCGCCAGATCTATTGTTCTCGCCCGACGCCCACTGTGATGTGGCCGAAACGGCAATTATATCACGGTAGAAGTGCGAACAATAGTGGCTTTGTCCCAACTGTTCATCTGGTGAGTCTGATGGAGGTTAAAGCTGCCGGCGTATTCTATCTGTCAAGACACTCCATGATGCTCCACACTAGCATTGCTGTGAGTGGCCATCAACGCCGCATTTATCATGAAGCATGAATGAGTGATCACATTTTTATTCTTTTATATAATATTCCTCTAATATTACTTCTGATAATATATTCTAATATGTGCATTAATACATTCAGACATTGCGTGCCTAACATTCCATGTATTAGCATTGGGGGTTTTTGGGGGGGTTTTATTACGGCCAAACTTTTGGCGTTTGGCGTGTTGTGTTTATTTTCAGACGAGCGCGCCGTCTACAGATATTATCAGTGGGCGGCGATCAAAGGCAAAAGAAATGAAAAAGTGACGAGGCCCGCCGAAATTGCCCCGGGATCTCAGAGATATTTTTGTACGCTGTTTATTAACCTTGAGATGTTATTACCATTCATACGCCGCTCCCTCTGCCGCTGCAGCAATCTAATTATGCCACCGAGGTACATTTAGTCACTTTAAATCTAATATTATTAACTTCACGTTGCGCTCGAACCCGACCGAAATGTCGTGTGCTCCGTGGCCTTCCAGCGCGGCACGTCGTCGGGGCAGATGTGAACGGGGCCTGTGCCTGCCCCGCCCCCCGCTGTGGCTGGTCTCGGTCGGTCCTGAGACACGTAGCTTAGCGTAATTACCTGTAACACACACACACACACACACACACACACGCGCGCACAACCGGCGAGTGTGTCTGTAAGCCTCTTAGTGTAATGCACTCACCGCTGAGCCCGGAGCCCAGGACGGGGGCCGGAACAATGCGAGGCTCGCCGCTTTCGCGAAGATGACATTTCGAGGGTCCGCGTCGAAAGGAAGGGGTCCCGGGGTCCATCTCGGCCGTTAGAGATTTCTGTGGCCTAGGACCCCCCGCCCCCCCCACCCCCCCGGGCCGGGAGTGGGAGAGGGGCCCTCCGCAGGAGGGCGGAGGCCATGCTGTGCGGCGACATAGTCGGCATGTGGGACGTGGCGCTGAGCGACGGTGTTTACAGGATTGAGTTTGCTCACGGGACGACCACTGGGAAACGCGTTGTTTACGTCAACGGAAAGGTAAAGTTGTTCGACCAGACAAATGTACCCATTCCTCCAATATGAGTTGAGGCAGAAAAACGACGCAGGCCTTTAATCCGTGGACGACCATGCTTTGGTCTTTATCTCTAAAAGCAACAATGGACAGCTTTAACCTGTCCAGTCTGCTTGCCGGCGCTTCCCCCAATAACACCAGAGCGCATTAGTACCCGGCGAACACCAATTTATGGGGAAGCGCGTGCCCTCTGAGCCGAGACGGCAAAGGGGTTCAGTTTCTCCCGCTGTTTGCGGAGATCTGGAGAATTTTCACAAAATTCTGATATTCCGCCCCTGAATATGCCGGTGTCTCATGTCCCCACACTCCTATAGGCCCCACAGGTGCCGTAGGTCTTAATTTGACCCCCCTCACCCCAGAAAGTAACCAAAAATGTCCCTCACTCTCCCGGACTCCGGCTGTCTTGTCTCGTGTCGTCTCGTCACGGTTTCCCGGGGCAGGAGGTCGTCAGGAAGGACTGGATGTTCAAGCTGGTCGGGAGGGAAACCTTCACCGTGGGAGGCCTGGACACCCGGGCCACCGTCAACATCGAGGCCATCAGCGGCTTCGCCTACGAGTACTCCCTGGAGGTCGGCGGCAAGAGCCTGGAGAAGTTCGTCCACGACAGGGCCAAGATCACTAAGACCTGGCTGCTGAAGGTGGATGGGCAGGACTGCCGGATTGTGCTGGGTGAGACTCCGCAGGGGGGGAGGGGGGGGGGGTCGGTCCACCTGTCGGAGAGGGGTTTCGACTTTCCAGCACCGTGTGTGGTTCCCGCGGGTTTTAAAAATAGCCCGGGTGTTTTAGAGGCTAGGAATTCAGACGAGCTCTGCCGCAGAATCTACTCAAGTGAGGGGTTTTGTGCACAGTTTATTTTCGGTCATGCAACTGCAGACATCTGGTGGGGCACAGGTGTCCTCAGCCCTCTATAGCAACAATGACAATTTCACAATTTGAAATGGGGCGTGAGTAGTGTGTAGTGAGTAGAATTAACAATCGAAAACAGCCTTTTTGCCGATTAAATATCACCGACCCCAAATGATTCACCTCAAACGTTCTGTTTTCCCCCCTGATTCGGGTTCGAGAGTTAAAACTGTCCCTTCAACCGTTAACCCCCGACAGAAAAGGACACGATGGACGTGTGGTGCAACGGACAGAAGACGGAGACGACGGTAAGCACAACGCGACGACACCGTCGGCGTAAGCTGCGGCCGGTCGAGGACGATCGCCGATTGTCAAAAATCTCTGCATCTCCGCAAAATCGCCACGTACAGCATGCAAATAACAAATCCCTCATTTTTGTGACCAGTTACAGCCGCGCTGGTTTCAGTGAATGTGAGCGCCGGGCAGCGACTGACCCCTTCATGAATAAAACCGCACTTGAAATTTAAAAAAACACTTATTTCTCCGTGCTACGGATGTCGGTGATATGCTGTATTTAAAGTTAAAGATATGTTGATGACAAGATGCTTGGGGTCAAATTCTTGATCTGTTGGTAAAAAAATATATATATAATTTGGGAACATTTTGGACATCTGAAGGTCACATATAGTTTAATTATATTTCCCCTCCCAAAAAAATACCTTGTCAGTTGTGTTTTCCAAGAGTCTCCAACAGGACTGGAGGCTAAAACAAGAAACAACAACAGTAGATGGTGAACTAGGGCTAGTGACCTTCAACCCGTCGCGACTGAAGGTCATCCTAGTGCTGCTTCACAAAATATTCGATGCATGCTACAGTTGCAGACACACTAAACCGTATATTAGGATGCCATACTGTACTCGTAGATCCAGTGAGAAACCACATTTTGTAGACTGTGAAACGACACCAAATCGCTGACTTTGGAAAGATACGGGACCCCGGCTTTCAGTTCCGTTCACCTCTGTTTAAAACTGTCGACAGGGCGAGTTCGTGGACGACGGCACGGAGACACATTTCACGCTGGGGGAGCACGAGTGCTGCATCACCGCCACCAGCAGCGGGAGGATGAAGGGCGGCATCGTGCACCGTCTTCTGGTCGACGGAGAGGCCGTACCGACGCTCTGACGGCCACGGGGCTGGAGATTTGTGGAGCGATCGTCCTTCGCCTTTCAAAAACGACACTGCTTGAATGTCAATTGAGCCGGAGGTGCACTACCGAGGTTCAGAAAGTTACAGTTCTGATGTTTGGAAGTGGATTTCGAGTCAACCATCTGCTAATTGGCGTCAACTGATGAGTGGAGTCACCTGGATCAGTGCGCGGCTGGACCTTGACTTTCTGAACCTGGAGTTTTCCGCCTCTGGAATTGAGCCATTGGGTGCAATGTAAAACGTACAAAAAAACAATGCTCTGTTGTAAGACTGCTTAGTGCTTTATAAAAGAAAGAGCAAGCTTTTTGGGGGGGATTTTTAAATAGGCCTATGGCTTTGGCGATCAACCCCGCAGTATGTACATGTAGAAAGTGGATACTGTTTGCATCAACACAATTATAGAGTCTTGTATCGTCGGTTGTTATTCGGTTTCAACGGCAGTGGTAAATGGATATGGTTATTCATAACGTAGAGGTGTCCGATTGCAAACGTAAAGTATGGGATAGGATTGTTCCGCATAAGAAAAAAAAATTGACATGTGAATTTATTTTGAGAATAAAAGTCAGAATTCTGAAAATATTTTCGGAATTTTCATCTCTGAACCCAAATTGTGTTTTCAAATGGCAGATTAATTTTTTTTTCCCTTGTTCGTGTGGCCCTTCGGCACAAATGTATAAAACTGATTTTCCAATAAAACAAACCGAAGAAATGAGATGCACGGGGAAGGGCTTCCCTGCGGCGAGCAGCTTCTTGGATGGGAGGGAGGACCCTGCCAGGGCAGCTGAGCGCTCTCATTTATTATCTTAAAACGTCGGTCAGTAATGAACGCACACAGTACGAACACTGTATAAGAGAAAGTAATTTAAGCGAATCAGACAAGCATACATATTCAGGATCACTATGAGTCATTTTAGAAGTATATGATTCATTAGCTTTTCGTTATTTGGGGAATGATCGCGCTATAATGATAACCCAAAATTTAAATTGAGGGCAAAACTTATATAATTCTCATAAATAAATGTAGCGTGTAGAATGTGTTTTCTAATATATCTCTAATATATATATATATATATATATATATATATTCTTATTATTGTTATTGTAATTATTGATATTTATTAACAACACTAGGTGTCATTTCGATTGTTACTCATTGTTAATACCAATTTTTATTGGCATTCACAAGAAAATTGTTTCACCGCATTGTTCGCCCGCTTCACTTTGAGCCACTGGAACCGCGAAGCCGATGATCTCAGGCCACCGAGCCACCGGCGACTGCGGGCGGGCGGAACCTTGCGTCGGATCCCCGTGTTTGCGCCCGGGCCCGTTTTCGGGGCGGCACACATCCAGTCTGTGTTGTGGCTGCGGGGGAGGCGGGGCGGACTGCGCCGTTGCGGCTCCGCAGTTCGGGGCCACCTTAGGACCCGCTCGCGGTGTTTTGTTCGCGGTGTGAGGGGAGGCAGCCAGCCGAGCACAGCGGGTTGCTCACTGTTAACCCGGCTTTTAATCCGTGGTTTGGCTTTTCTTTCCTTTTCTGTTTTTAATCGGGGGTGGGGCGGGGAGGCGGGTTAATTAAAAATGAGCGGTAATTTCGCATCTCCGTGTAAATAACGACCCGCTCCGCAGAGAGACTTCCCCGGACTTTTGCTTTCCCCCCGCTGGTTAGCAGCAGCAGCTAGCCGGGGAGCTAGCTAGTGAAGGGGGCCCTTTTTTTTTTTTCTTTCCTCTTGTCCTCGTCTCCTCCGAAGCGCGTTGAGATATGACAGGACGCGCCGACCGGCCTTTATTGCCGACGCCGAGAGAATAATAATAATAAAAAAAAAAGAACCGCGGAGCGGTCCCATTTTGACCAGAGTAAGGATATGGGGGAGCCGCGCCTGGACGGCCGCGCATCTGTCACTCCTTCGGGGCTGAGGACCGGGAGACGCCGCGCTCAGCATCCAAGCCACACCAGCTCCTCATTATAGTGTGGTTTTGTCTCCCTGCGAGTTCACTTGGATTTTTACGCCGGCCGAGCCGCCGAGAAACGCGGGAGAGACCAGCACCAACAACGATGAATTACCAGCAGCACCTGGCCAATTCGGCCGCGATCCGAGCCGAGATCCAGAGGTTCGAGTCGGTCCACCCCAACATCTACTCCATCTACGAGCTGCTGGAGCGGGTGGAGGAGCCGCTGCTGCAGAGCCAGATCCGGGAGCACGTCATCGCCATCGAAGGTAAAGAGGGCACGGGGGGAGGGAGGGAGGGAGGGAGGTTTGTTTTGGGCCAGAATGGTTTTCCAAAGTCACTGGAGTCAACGCTGTTGCGGACGACACGTTTTTGTTGGTCTCCCACTCCATTGTGGCATGCCTGCTGCCTGCACAGCGGTGACCTCTGGAAGTGGCTCCAAAGCGGATCTGAAAGGAAGCCCACGTTTCCCACCTGACGTTGACTGACGAAATTTGCCCAAAGTGAGCAAATTCATGTCGATATTGCGGACACGCGTTGGCCGACTATGGTGCCCCTTTCACACACTGTGGCTTGAAGCTGGTTTATTGTCACGATTTGTGATGAATGGCTTTCCACACATCACATTTCACATATACAAGACATGGTATTGACCCCGTGACCCACAAACGTCACGGTTTCCTCCCTCGGGGGTCACACACACCTGGCCCAGCCCGGCTCATTGCTGTCTCTACAGATCTCAACTCACTGTCAGCTGAACTGGACCTACTTCAGTTCTATTGGGAATAACTAAAAAGCCGACACGCAATGGCCGTCGGCCATCGTAAAGTATCCTTTTGGAATGGGCCGGATATCACAGAATCCTTTTTTTTTTGTTCATTTTTTCAAAGCCTCTATCATTCCCGCCGAACATTGTCTCATAGATTAAAAAAACAAAAAAAGAATGCTGCAGAATGGATGTTTGCCTCCACCAGCGGTTTGTCTAACGGGGCTCGGGTGAACGTCACGCAAATGAAATCACAGCGCGCTGGCTCCGGAAAGTCAACACGCAGTGATACGGAGGAGGCCTCTCAATGGAATCGAAAAATAACAGTATCAATAATTGATTTATGGGTTGGATAATCAGGACAGTTGTAGTATTTTGTGGAGTGTTCACCCTGCCCGCGCATCTGCTGGATTGTATTACAGTATTGTAATAGAATAGCATTGTTTTTTTTTTTTTTTTAAAGATTTCCATTTTATGTAAAATTGCAGTACATCCCTGGATTAATAGTGTCACAGTATATAATCGTCACCCCTGCATCATGCTATTGTGTCCTATCTCCAGATTCACACACACACACACACACACACACACACACACACACACACACACGGCCTCTTAAGCGGCCATGGATCTGCACAGATGTTCAGGCTATGTAACACAATAGTTAGTGACAGGGAAGTGACTCTCCGGTTGTTCAACCCTCTCTGCCCCCCCGCCGGCTCCCCCCACGCTTCCACCACTCCATTCTCCCGGAGCGCAGTGACTCACCCAGCCTGCATCAGGGCTGGAAATAACCACCCCCCCCCCCCCCAAAAAAAAAAGTCATCAATTCGATTCGGCGGCAGAGGTGGATGTTTCGCTGACGTCCGTGTGCTGTTGTGGAAATGTTTCGCCGCCCCCGCCGTGCATACAAACCGCTGTCGTCGCCGTCCTGCCTGGTGTGTGGGCTGTTTATCATATGGGGGGGCGTTATGTCGGTAAGGTTACCTTGAGCGATGGGGATTGTTAGGGACCTTGCAGTTTGATATTACAGTGATAGCTGACAATTCCATTGCCAGCTATCAGTCAGCTATTTTATTTAATTTTTATTTATATCGGTCAGCTATTTTGCTATTATAATCATCTGAGTGTTGCAATTCAAAAAAAAATGTCTGTGTCCATCACTTTTCCCTCATCCCTTCATATTGGAGTTGACGCAGTTGTTTTCTGACTGGACAAACAAATGCGAATGACTTTAAAATCGTAGAAGTAGTGATGGAAATGATAAAATCGGGTTAAATTCCCCCGTAGTTTGATATCAAATTATTTGTCTCCTGCCCCCTGATTCTCACCGGGACGCGTACCTTTTTATTTATTTGTGCTTGTCAGATAATGTGTTTTTTAACTGGGATTATGGAAGCCGGAGTCGACCTGGTGATGCTGTGAATCATATGTGCCTCAAGTCCCAGCAGCACGGGCCTTGTTTGTTTCTTTGGGTGTGTGTGTGTGTGTGTGTGTGTGTGTGTGTGTGTGTGTGTGTGTGTGTGTGTGTGTGTGTGTGTGTGTGTGTGTGTGTGTGTGTGTGTGTGTGTGTGTGTGTGTGTGTGTGTACACTGTTTGTGTACAGTGATTGTATATGTGCATTGTGTCTGTTTGTGTTTGTGCAATCTGTGTGTTTGAGCGCGAGCACCTGCCCGCCTTGCTGACCAGGTGACTAGGCATGGGACTAAATGAAAATCTTGTGTCACCATTGACCTGGCCAAAATAATTGCGATTCGCGATATTATCCCGATAATAATCAAAATATGCTCAAAACATTAAAAATGGCACCAAAACCTACTCTTGAATCCTGGAATCACTTTACCTTACGTTTTTGTTCAGAAACAAATATTTTTGTTGCATCATAGGAGACACTTTTTGTGAACATCCTTTTTGGTGAAAAACAAACAAGGACAGATTGAGACTGTTGCCAACTCCCAGCGTGTAATCACAATGAGGAAAAAAAATCCATTGATTAAAAATAATCTACCTGCAGGATCAACCTGATGTCCGAGCATTCACGTGGTTCAGTTAGTTGTGTGTTGTAGATGTACAGTAAATTAATAACTTGTTTTATTTTCATATCACACAGAAAGAGGCACAGCAAGGAGAGCAGAAAGAATGCAAAACAACAAACAATCAAACAATTTTAAAGAAGGTAATCGTCAATTATAAGGTCTCCCTGCATCAATGAAGGTTAAACAAACAAGTGGCATTGTTGCGTACAGCCTGTGCTGCTTTGAACCAGTTTTAGTAAAATAAAATAACCTGAACAACACCGCGGCACTTTTCTGTCATCAAACAGTACTGCTTGCCTGGTGGCCCGGAGAGTGAGACGTGCCAAACCACCGTCTTTTCCAACATAGACATTTTTCAACTCACTTGTGAGGATGTTCGCGTTTAACCCAACAATGGAAATTCACCGCGATAAGATTATCTTGAGTGTTTTTACCGCGATAAAAGATAAAATCGTATACATCCCCCCTACCGGTGACACTGACCCACTTTCTCTCTCCGCCCTCGGAGCGGTGGCAGTGTTAAATGGAAGCGCTCCACCTCCACTGCCTCTCCGGCTTAACTCACCCGTAACCGCCGCCCTGCGCTGGGAACCTTTTTTTTATACCCCCAACAACGCAATACATACCGACATCCGTATTCGGCTATCAGGAGTCTTAACAGGTCAGGCACCGGTTGCTTCACTCAGTGCACCACCACACAAAAACAGATGCAAACAAAGATTAAAAAAAGAGCAGGCGGATCGAGCACCTGAGAAACCGCGGAAAATAGGACAAAAGCGTTTCCGTGTGCATGTGGGTTTGTGTAAACGCGCTCGGGTGAATGTGGGTACGCGTTCTCTGAAACCTGTCTCAGGGGCCCTGAGAAGTCTGTAGAACCAAGACTGGAGCTGGGAGCCGGGATGCTGAACGGACGAGTGATGTCTGGACGTAAGTCCTGGTACCGCTTTCTCAGTGCAAACAGTACAGGAGGTAAATTCGGAGCATAGTGCAGTCTGGATTTGTGCCGGATTAATTTGAAATATATTGGCAATTCTTGGGTCAATCCTGGTGAGAGGTGTGGAAGGACTATGTCGCCGTGTTAAGAACCGCGGCGTTTGCGAGGGGATGGGCGACTGCAAGTGGGATCGTCACGGAGGAGGAAGAGTCAGGCGTTTTCCAGAGCTCATCTCAAAACACCCGCTATCACCTGTGTGTCCCGTCGTACGACCATAATTATGGTGTGTACTGGTGTACCGGCGGCGCCGCAAATGACGCCGATATAAAGCCCGGCTCACGTTTCTCGAGCAGGGCCCTCTGACGCCCGGACCGTGACGGGGAGGCAGGCAGAGCCGTCCTGCTTTTCTGGCCTGGCACTGCTCTCTCTCTCTCGCCCGCTCGCTCGGTGGTTGTTTAATCAGACGGCGCGTCGTCTGTCATTAACACACCGTGTGGCCTTGGTTCACTCTTCATCCAGCGTCAACATTGTCTACACCCTCCCCCTCGCCACCCACCACCACCACCGCTCCCTCCCGTCTCTCTGTTGTGTGTGCAAAGCCCTGCGCAGCCTCTTACCAGTGTCAGGATTATACCCTCATTATGCTAGCTTTAATGTCCCGTTGGCTTGTGCTAACTGGGACATAATTACTAGCCTACTCAGGGGGACCGGCGCGGTTTCACGTGAAGGGAAGATCGTCCGACATGGCCGATGTTGGGGGAGTTCTATCATCTCCATCTCGTTGAACGGGTAGAGCTGTCAGGATGTCCCCTGTGCGTTTCAGAAATGAGCGTGCGGTCTAACGCTGTCATCTCACCGCTCTATTTCTTGTTTCTTAGCGGGACATTCCGCCCTGTTGTGTGTCTGTGTTGCTGAGTGCCTGCAAGCCTTTGACGTTTTCTCTTTCATTTTTGATACAGTCGGTGCAAAATCTTCCCACTGTCAAGCGTTTCCGTTATCCGGTAATTGCCAGTTATGGACCGGGAAAGCCTGTTGAAGTCCGGCGTATTAAAATCCCTCCGGTCACAATGTCCGGTGAAAATAATTCCCTAAAAGCTCAATTTGAATTAGTGCCGGACGCATCATTTCAATGAAAAAAGTCTGCAGATCTGTGCGTTTCTGCGCTCGGCAGGTTGGGACGGGAAGCCAATTAGTTTAGACGATCTAAAGCTGATCTGAAGGCTTCACCTCTGGCCAATCACGTTTGTCGATGCAAAACTAAGCCCCGCCCGCTCCCTCGTGGACAGGTTGCGCTTGTAAACACAGTACACACACACACACACACACACACACACAGTAGCGTCTAGAACTCTGAGGGGAAATAGAGAGATGATGTGTCGTTGGGACACACATCCATAGTTTGGTGTTTTTTTGCATATTTAAGTTCCACCCAAAGCAGACGGTAAATATTAATTGCGTAAAATATGTCGAAGGGACGTCCCGACGAAGACGTGCAACACCACAAATTTTATTATTTATTTAGACCTACTTGTCATAATTATTTTGTTTTGATTTGATCAGAAATGTCATTTGAGTGAAATGTTAATTAAAGCGGCTGCACTTTGAACAAACAGAAATGATTTGATTTCAAGTAGAAATATTCATAATTTTTATTTATTTATTTCAAAAATTGCGCTAACTGTCAGGACTTATTTTATTTTGAATATTCAATAAAGAATATTATACATCTACATGCCTTGATGATGTCATTCTCTATAAAGCCTGCTTATCAATTGTTTTTAAGCTCAGATAATATTTGACCGGAATCTCTCCCATTTGTCCTGGATATTGAAATCTTCCAGGACACGTGGAGCGGCACCAATTTTTCCTCACGGAAACTCTGCCGCCGTCGTTTGGCGTCTGACTTGGCTCCAGTTCGTGACTTCTCATTTTGCACCTTCGACAGCTCCCGTCACTGCGGGGAGCGAACCCTCCGTCAAAAGTCGATTCAGAGGTTGTTTCTTTGGAGCGTACGCGTAGTTAAAGTAGTCGACAGAGATGATGACGAGAGCAGTGTTGGTCTGAGGGAGAAACTGAAACGTTTAGATTCCAGAGGTGGCGGTTCGATCCCCACCGAAGCGAGATGCGGATATGGCTGCATTAAAAAAAACAATGTTCACCGCGCGTTTTTGATGATTATGAACGGGGCATGAGAGCAGATCTTGTCGTTCGTTACAAATACTATTATAATATTATAAACAATATTATTATTTTTAATAAAGTAACATTGTTTAAGAAGGAACCAATAGAAACATGCCTCTCAGCTGCAATGGCTCATTGAGGCTATTTTCACTGATTAAATCGCAATCGGAACACGTACTACTTTAATGTTAAATCTCTACTGAGTTCAACATCACATTTTGTATGATAACGTTCAGATTAATGCAGTTTTTCTTTCCCCCTAAATCACATTGAACGCGTCTCCCAAACCACTTCACCGGACAGATGGCAAATCTCGGCTGAAAAGTAATACCGCCACACAGGGATCTCTAACCCGGGACGACTGCGGGGAAGGCCAAAGGAATGGCGGAAATTCGGGGGCGGTACAGGGGTGGGACAGATGGATGGGGAGTGAGAGCCACACGGTGTGCTAGAAAAAGAGGTATGGTGATGGACAGGCAGACAGGCAGGCAGGCAGGCAGACAGACAGAGTTTGAATGGAAGCCAGAGATCTGCCCTCGTGCAGAAGATCACCAGGGGGAGACTATCCTCCTCCACGTCACCCGCAGGTCGCTGCCCCCCACGCCGAGACTTATTGACGGAGTGCTCTTTTCCGATTATGCGGTGGCACAGTCGGAGCGATCTTATCGGCGTCCGGCGTCAAAATGCAGCTGTTTGGAGATCGCCCGCCCGAAAGCAATTACGCAACGCCGCGGCTGATTGGCGCTCCGTAATGATGAGCGATTCCGACGATGAGGAGGCTTTTAAAGCTGTTACGTGAGCGCGAGCCGCTGCTCAGAGCCCGTCCCGGCACTCTGGGCCGCGCGCGCGCGCGCGTGCGCGCGCACACACACACACACACACACACACACACACTCTTTTGTGTGTGTGTGTGTGTGTGTGTGTCACTAGGCCTAATGCACTTGAATCACAAGGGTCCATCTGAAGTGGACGGCAGTAGATTTTGCCACTCAGTCAGTGTTTTCTCTGCATTAGTCTGTGTATGCACGGGCCATTTCAAAGTCTGAAAAATCCAGTAAAAATAAATGCCATCATTTAATTCAAAAGGCCGACATAAAATTTTTAGGCGGGATGTTTGGTGCTGCTGCTGCAAAAAAAAATTGATTTCCATCCATGTATTAATGCAGTTTAGGGCTTCCTTTGCAAGTTTTTCTTGCCAAAGATTTCCATATTATATTTTGTTCAATATTGTAAATATTCAATGGACGATTGTAGTCTCTTTACAATGCAAAAAGTTATTATTGAGCTGAAAACTGGCACTTCCAAGGCCTGACATAGAGTTCGCTGATACCTGCAGATGCGCTGACTAATCCGCCCGGGATGGAGACAAGAAGGGCAACATCACAACTGTAGAGAACGGAAAATGATTCCCCTCTGTTACATGGTTACACACAGTCAGGTAGTGCTGCTGGAAATGGAAAATCCAAACAATTCCTGTTAACACACGTACTAGTTACAGGCTGTTAATTACACACTGATCCCTGAGGAAAATGTGTATAAGATGAAGTGTATGGGGTGGAAAAGTGCGTAAACTAGTAGTATACCAGTCCATTATAGATATTATATTTTTCGTCATTAACCTATAATACAGTAACTTATTCATTAAATGACGGTATCCTTGGGGGGAAATTTGGGTATGGTAAGATTATCTACTAATCAATGTGTCAGACGAAATTTGACACTATCACAATAGTAAAAATTGTAACTGACAATTAAGAGAAACAATTCAAATAATTTCAGTAATTTGATTAATGAATGAGTCGTCTTTACATTTTTCAATTTAGTGGCCGTTTTGAAGAATGTATTTATTTTTAAGCGTCCTTTTTTTTTAAGCCACACTTTTGAGTTATTATCTGCCTTCGAGCTGAGCGGTCCATTTTGTTTTGTGTTCAGATTTTACTCCCCCCCCCCCCGTGCTCTCGCTCGATTGGCTATCTGACTGAGGGATGACGGCAGAGCCCCTCCCAACCCCGCCCAGTTTTTCGATCAATCGGCAAATGTCAAATGGAAGATATTTGGAAGCGATCCAGATGTGAGGCCACGCCGGGGGCTCCAGCTGAACGGATGCTTGTTGCCCTGGGGAGAATCCAAAGTACTCCAACGAGTCCCTAGCCCACCGCCCCCACGCTCCATTATCTGAAGGATGCGGGCTGGATCTCAATGTAGGCAAAGTGCTCCATCATTAGCTACCACTGCACGTACCGTGGATAACATAATCACGACGATGTTAATATCGTGTTATTTTTTGTTGTTGTTTTTTTTTAATTATTTATTTGTTATTATCATGGCCATTATTTCCATCCATCGAGGAGGCAGTATTTTTCCTTGCTGGCTTAATTTGATTCCGATAAGGCCAGCTAGCCACACGGCGCTAAACACTGTATATCCAGGCGGCTTTCACCGTACGGCTCATTCGCCACGCATGGAGATGATGTCTGAGTCGCTGGGGGGAAAAAAACAAAACATAACCCCGCCCACTGCAGCCTGCCTCTAGGCTCCCATTAGGGAAATGTATTTATCAGCCGTGTGTGTGTGGACACATGAATAGACGTGTGTGTGTGTGTGTGTGTGTGTGTGTGTGTGTGTGTGTGTGTGTGTGTGTGTGTGTGTGTGTGTGTGTGTGTGTGTGTGTGTGTGTGTGTGTGTGTGTGTGTGTGTGTGGACCCTGTCTATTTGTGACCCTTGTTGCTCTGTTACTGAATCAGATCGACCTGATGTGTTGGGGAAGCTTCATCATAGCAAATAAACGTAATGTGTTGTTCTGTATTATGTATGCGTGTGATTATGGACATGGCGGCGGTGCCATGTAATGCTAGGTACAGAGCACCTATAATTACACTGAAGAACCCTCGTGGTGGACAACACAGCCCTCTCCCATGAGTCACCATTGTAGCTGCGCAGTATGACGAGTGCACTGAGAAGAACTGTTCTCACGTAAGGATAAGGAAACACCAAAAGAATTGGAGCGCTTGTCGGCTAGCGTTCTGGTTTACACAGCGTCTGCATAGCAACCGGTTAATCATGGCCGACCGTGAAGTGTGTTGAATTATCCGCTCTGCTGGACGCCGCGTTGGACCAATTGGATTCATTGTCCCTTGTATTGCGAAAACAAGTTACATTACTTGCCTCGATGTGCATGTTCCAACCTTCATATTCTTTTTACCCATTACATCCCTCATCAGTGCACGTAGCCCTTTTATGCGTTTCCTTGGCTTTTGAGCTCGCTCTCAGGCTATTTTCAGGACACACTTGCTAAAACACCATTTTCAATAATGCTGGCCGGGGGCCCCTGGAGGTAAGGGCCCCGGGCTGCAGCCCCTCAACTCCATCGGTTAATGCAGCATTGCTCAATCCCTGCACTCACATTATCTGTTCGGTCCAAATTGCATTGAGCTGTTGGCAAGCACCGGCACTGTCGCTGGACATTAAAAAGCTTTTTCTCTCTGCCTTTAGATTTGATTAGAAGGGCCTTTGAAAAAAAGTGTCGGCTCAATGGGTGGGTTGGCTGAGGTGGCGTGGGCCGGTGATAGTCAGGGGCTGTGCAGAAGGGGAGCGCATTTGTTGTAGAACAGACTTGTTGCTCACGTAATGAAATGTCTAATTTAATGAAAGCTGAGATGTAATGAAACATTATCTGCGTGTAGTCTGACAATAGTAACGCCTTTAGAAGTTGTGCGGCAAAGGTCGACCCTGGGAAAAGATCACATGTGCACAATGATAAAATTAATAAAATAATATAACATAATAAAATAAATTAAAAATTAGGTCACTTCAAACATGGTATAGTCTGATAAAACCAATAAGTTGCATTGATTAGTGTTTCCGTTTTAAATCATTTAAGCGTCAGTGCAAATATTCCTGTGGTTACATGAGACGGGTCAGTGTTTTCTATGCACTATAAAGAAAATGAATTGACAAAGCTCCAGTACTAGCTAGTGCAGCCCTTTATTTTTTATTCAATATTGTGCATGTAAGTATCACAGCAACGAATAAAAACATGATCCATACTGTAATCCTAGTGTGTATAATTCAGGGGGCTGGCTGGGGACTGGGGGTTCCATATGCTGAGGGGACAGTCTAGACTAAGCTGAAGGATTACCAAGCAGGGAAAAACAAATAATACAGTGTTAGGGGCCCGCAGCGGCGTGTCAGGGACAATGAAGATTAACAGGGCCTTCTGCCCCAGGCAGAGGGAAAAACTGTAGCCACCAGCCAAGGACTCGGAACATTTAGGACTGTGGTCGCTAGATTAGATTTGCAGGGAGCACAACTGGAGTTTCAGGTAACCTTTCTAGTTTCAAAAACCAGGGAAATAGTGACTGTTGGGTTTGTCCTTTGGCGCATGAAACACTGAACATGGCTGCAAGTGCGATGTAACAGTAGAAGTATGTGAAAGTCACATCAGCGGTTCCTGTGTGAATATATGGAACAATGCGGTTAAAAAAAAATCTCCCGTCGGTCTCCTTTATAAAGTATTTGATCCATATTGGACCCCTGTCGGAATTCCTTTATGCAAGGCGGAACTAATGGCAAGCCTATTTTTACTGCAAATTTCGAGGAATAAATTTTTGTATGATCCATAAAATCGACGTTGTTGTTGCTTTGCAGTTGTTGCGCTGATGATATGCTCGCCACTTCTAGCCGATTGGCGATAAGTGAACATGTTAGAAACGATTTATGCCGAAATCATTACAGTTGGGCAGGTCGTGCAGCTGTGTTCTAGATGTGTTTGCACGGAGCCCCGAGCCTTCCCTCTTCCACTTCTAATCGGCCAGACAACTTGTGATATCACGAATTATCCTTTTAATGGGGAACACACATCATAGTTGCGGATTTAGTTCCCCCTTTCATTTCACTTCTGAAGGCACGTCCTTCTGTTTTTTGTTTTTTTTTTCTTTGTGATATTGAAATTAATTGTTTTAGGTCCTTTTTGTAGGTGTTTATATTAATTAATTTAAAATTCACATTTTTCTATATCCATTACTCATACGAATGAGGTGGCTTCTGTTCGCACACTGCTTACTACTCTACTTACTATGTGTAATATTCCAGATGTTTATGGTCAAGTACACTCATGTGAAGTTCTTAGGCTGGGAGACTCGGGTGCATATAACAGACCTGCCAACCTGCAAGTATTTTGTCTACCAACTACGCATATCTTAGTGAAAATACGCATTGGACCAGATGCTACGACCTGTGGTTCTGTAACCCCTCCCTCCCTCCCTCTCCTCTCAATCAACATCCACTGATGCTTAGCGCACTGAGCTGTACTTTATTATCCACCGAGGCGTAACGTTGCATTGTGAGGTAAAATGGGAAGTGGGAGAGCTATAATGAAGACACAGTGGGACCGCAATGTTTGCATAGCTTATAAAACTTGAGATGCGCCGATTGATCGGCCGGGGACGGGAATTGGTCGGTTTTCACCGGCCGATCAGTGTCAAATGTAGTTTCAAATTCTGTGCCGGTCAAATTTACAGCCGGATACTGCGCTCATGTACCGTACCGGTAAAAATGCTCCAATACCCAATCCCGATACCAACGTAATGTAACGTAGTTGAAGCTCAGAAAAGAGAGCGACAGAAAGAAAATGTCCGCTGTGTGGAGGTACTTCAAGGTAAACAAAGAAGATTTGATAAATGATCTATCGCCTGACAATAACAGACTGCGTTTCTTCCGCTGTCACAGCGAACTCCACTCATGATAAAGGTTTGACTCATTTTTGAGACTCGGTTCTTGACGAGTCACTCAGTAAAATGAGTCGTCGGATTTGATTCAGTTGGTTTAATGCACGGCGAGGGAAGGAGGACTTCCAGCGAACGAGAGTGACAAGAGTCGGCCATTTATTTTATTTGTTTATTTTTTTCTAATGAATGCAATTTATTTTGGGCTGGCAAGTAGCAAATAAATATCATATTAATGTATATTTGCACTTAAAGTGAAAGAGATTTTGATTTAAAGTTGGAAGTGGACATTTGCATGTTAGTAATATGTTGTTTTCTACTAAAACTCAGTGAGTTACAGGTTGATTATACTGAAACTTGGCGACAGTCCCATGTTCTATTTTACTGGAACTCAGGGACAGTTTCATGTTCTATTATTGTTCCATTGTGAATAATGAACAATAATAAACACACAGTGTCAAAATCAGCAATCTCCCTTTAGTAGTGACTGAAAATTGCAGCGGTAGTCCGTATGTGCAGCTGTCCTATCGCGTGAGTGTGATCGGATCACGCGGTGTATTTGTCATTGAGGTACAGCAGATCATTTATCAGAATCGGCAGGTCAGACTTTAAAAAAAATCCGAAAGAGGAATCGGCAAGAGAAAATTGCAGTCGGTGCCTCTCTAGTTTGTAAACATGTCCAGTAAGTTTCCGAGACGATGCATTTCAAGGGGTAAATCCTAATGAGGTAAATTGGTATACTGTATATAATTTGCCGTAGTAGCTCACATACGACGTAATTAGCCTCATTACGAGACGACTACTGTGTGAATAACTGATGGAGTCATTTAGCTGCAGTCACTCAAACGCCACGGAGACTCCCCGTTACATTGTTGTGGTACTCCAAATATTTCCCCAAGGTTGGCAGGTCTGCTATAATAAAAAACAATAAGGTATAGCAGCATTGAAAAGGATATAAACAATAAAGCGTATATTTAGAACTAAACTAAATACATGTACCTCAGAATGGAAAAAATAAAAAAGGACAATGGTTTTTCAGACATTTGTTCATGATAGATGCCGCACCACCTCTCCTGGCGTCTGGCCCTCACAGTGCATTGTGGGATGTGCTCGCCAGCGCATTTCCCATTGTTACTACCATATTTCACCAGATGTAATGGGTCACCCTGGTACTTTGCGTACTATTTGATACACTCTCTGGTTTCAGACATACTAAAAATGCTCATTTGGCATACTCAGTTGTGTGACCAGCATACTATTTAGTATGCAGCACCACAGTTGCAAATGAGGAATAGGCTCCATGTTTGTCTCCTCCCATGGGGCAGGTGATGGCGGCGGGGAGGGGGAGGGGGGTGGCTACCGACCCTGAGATGAAAGAAGGAAAAGGTCACCACTCTTCTTCCCCTGTTGGACAAACAACACTCATTGTTTTGCAGTGTGTGAACCTGTGCGCGCCTGCGTGCCTGCGCGCGCGCGTCTGTCTTTGTGTGTTTGCACCCGAGACAAAAATCTATTTACCGCACGAGAAAGATGGATTCGCCTTCCTCGCTCGCTCCCCCTCCAGCCTGCTCCTGCCGTTCCCCCCTCCTCATCTAAACACCCCCCTGTCTTCCCTTTTGCATCCCTCTCTTTCATGGCCCTCATAAACAGTTTTTCCTTTTTTTTATTTTTTATTTTATTTTTTTAATAACGGGTCATTGTGTTTGAATAATGCAAAGCTCTGGGCAAGTCTTTGCTGCAGATGGGCCTATCTCTGTCAGGCACGGGACCAGATGCTCTGCCATCTACGCCCCGATCGCACTTGCGTCCCGATTGCGACGCTCCGACCCGGACGGCGCGGCGCATCGCATCCTGCCGCGCCGTTATCAAGCCTCGCCGACCTGGAACGACTTCCTTCACTTCCTTCAAATTGGGTCAGTCTTCGCAATCGCAGGACGCATCATAAACTACTGGAGAGCGTTATACAAAGCTGTGATGTTGTGACGTAGTAAAGACCGGCCGGGACTAGGAAGAATCCACACGTCTCTGTTTGAGTATATACCTTGCTAGCAGACCACCTGGACAGCTAGGTTAGCTCTAAGTTTTCTTTGACCAACATTACACTTTGGAAGGTTTTTCGGCGCAATGCGCCTTAATACTTAAATTTTAATCTTAAAGATGTTCGGATGTTTTTCTTCTTTTTTTTTTTTTTTTTTGTGATATTCTTGAGATTACTCATCCCCCTGATAACTTGAACGTTTTGATTGCTGATGTTTGGAATTAAACCCGGGAAAACTGGTGTTAATCCCAGTGCGAGTGTTGCACTTATCTTTTACCAAAACCATTTCAGATCGTTCACCATATACTGTCTTGAATCCAGTGTTTGTCCCTCAACCTTCTTTACTCTGCGTAGTCGTGGTCGAATTGATGCGGAATATCTATTTCTTTAATATTTTTATTACGGTGCGGTATGAAGTCATTTAAAACCGTAGCTGATGCTGCAGGGAGGCAGATGACCTTTCCCAGCAATCAGCCCACACATGTCAAAACTAACCATCTATATTATCCTCTCTACTTTACCAGATAGCATTATTTTCGTACAAAAATCAAACAAAAAAAACAAACAAACAGGGCCCTAGGTTATCTTAAAATATAACAAACACACAAGGGAGAGCCAAAACTCAAATGCACTTGTCTGGTAGCCGGTGGTGATTTTCAAGATTGCCAATGCAGCAGAAAGATGAAGCCTTTCTCTTGAGGGTTTTACCTGTCTGTCCGGTTTAATCCAACCTCCTGCAGTGTTTCCCTTGGTACTGAGCTGTAGCAGTCGAGGCGAAGGTGAAAATATTTTTCGGGGCGCGCAGGATTCTCTTTTTTGTGCGCCCGCAAAGCGCACCCTGCTGGGAGGTTTCTGTGTGGAAGGGCTCTTGAGGCCTAAGTACATACAGTACATTCGTGCACAGTAATGATCGCGGGAAATGTCTGTCTATCCTACATATGAGGTGTCTCAAAATTTAGGAAAATGCACTTTTATTGAACATAATAAAAGTATAACCTTTAGAACAATTATTGACATTCATTGAAGAAAGAATTTATTATAGCCACAGCCTGTCAACAAATCCGTCAGTTGTCCTTGTGATTGACAGCTTTTGTGCGTCACGGTGGCCCTCACGTGGTAGTAAGGCCCGCCCCCAAGAAGAAGAATCAGCGCATGTGGAATACCTTCTGTCTTTGGTAATACTTTTACCGAAATGAAATGTATCACGATGGATCTTCCAAAACGCGTTCGTGTCACCGATATGTGTTATGGCTTATGAATATGAGTAATTCAAATAAATACCACTGAGTCAATTCACTTCACCCGATGTTAACAAAAAAAATAAATAAAAAAAATCATTCACTCTGAGTCAAGTGCCAAACAAACAAATACCCCAAAAAGCCCCAAGAAGTAAAGCTTGACATGTACTGACTTTTTTTGAACAACAACTTTGAGGAACCAAGTAAGACAACCTATGTAAATGCATAGTACATGCATTTACATAAATGTAAATATATATGTAAGCACATTGCTCTGTGTTCTTATTACATAAATCTCTTTAATTTATCAGGTTAAGAAACCCACATTCATCCTTCAATCAAAGATCAAACTTTTCAAGTGAATAACAAAGACAAATATCATCAAACGCAAGTTATTACATCAACTTTGTTCAGCTTTTTTGTCACAGTTGAGAGGGGCAGAACTATGCTACAACAAACAATTATGAGCTGCTAAGAGCAAGTGTGACCGATGTGACGTTTTACAAAAACAAATGGCTGCAAGATGTATGCCTTGTATGAGGGCATACATCCAACTAATGAGAGATGGTTTTGATGACAGTAAACATTTGGCTACATGAACACATTCACTTGTAAACACACTGAATACATTGCTACACACACAAAGTAGTATATGTAATTAAGTCAAAATAACAATAAGGGTTGTCTCAGTTCACAACCATATTGGCAAGTTCAGGGTGAAGTCGATGAGGTGATGCACACATTGCAGGTGTGCCATCGGTAGTTAGCCCCACCAACCTTTCCCAGGGTCATTTAGTTGCACTTACAGACCTCTCCACCGCATCAAAAAATGTCCCTCCCCGTCATCGTCCCGTGCGTGGCGGCTACATCCGAGGGCTGCTCACTGACGGTGAAGTCCGCCTTCGCGCCCCCTATAAAAATGGACGGATGCGCTGTATCCGTGTTGTCTGTGCTTTCATCAACAGCTCGTGAAAAAGCCAGGTAACTGCGCGTCTCTACGGCCGGCTGTGTTGTCACGTTGCCTGCTGGTTCCATAACTCGGTCTGTGATGGTGTTCCTTGACAAGCTGACATTTTTAAATGTTTGTATCCGGTCGCGGCACACCTGCTCACATACCGTTTTAGCGTCCGCCGCTTCAAAAATGCACCCTCTGAAAAACACTTGGAAGCTCTGGCGATTTCTTCAGCCACAATGAAGCGAGCTTTCACTGCTGCATAATTTTTGGCCGTAGCTTTTGTAAACATATTCTGCTGCGAGTGCAGTCTGCCTTTTAATTCTTGGACAACTTGATTGTTTTTCTTGGAGGCCAAATTTGGCATTCTTGGCTCCGTGTCTGGTGTCAAAATGTGGACGTAAATTGTATTCCTTCATCACCGACACGGCCTCGTAACGCAGAAGACATACCGTTTTTTCTCTTTGAAGCACAAACATGTATTCGCTTTCCCATCTTTCATTAAATTGCCTTCCCTCTGCATTCATTTTTCTCTTGTTGGACATTTTGGGATTATTTGTAGATCTTTTTCAACTCCATCACTTGTTATAAAACCGCTTTAGTTAAACGCCGATATGGAAACACTGCAATCTAGCGGCAGGATGCCGTCGTTTCGCGGGTCACAAAAAATCGACATGCGTTGTGGGAGATGTAGTTTATAGTCACTGTACGCTGTAAAGCTGCATAGACTTCTATTTTAAGATAATCATATGCTTTTTAAGCTCTCGCGGGCCACCTAAAATTACGTGGCGGGCCGTACTCGGCCCGCGGGCCTTGAGTTTGACACGTGTTCTAGGGCATCCCAGAAAAGATGAGGTTGTCCCGCATACTTCTGGACTGGATATCCAGGATAGTCGCTTTCATTATTCTATTCTTTTTCCTCCCAACCTCCATCTCCATTGTGAGACGCTTTACGGAGGTTTTCCGGTCCGCGTTGTCTTTTTGCATTTCGCCGACCGTTCAGTGCAGGAAATCAATGTCTCGGAGGAGTGAACCGAGCCCGTCCAGCTTCTTGTTACACTAAGCTCTGTAGCGCTGGGAATTAGATCAATTAGATCATCTGTATCCATAGCCGAGTCTGCCTTCTTCCTTTTCCCTGGATTGTTACAGCCCTGGTCCTCTTCCATCACGTACCCATTATAATAATAATCTATATAATCCTCAACGTCCACTTTGGATTTGCGTAGTGTTTTTATTCTTTATTTATTTATTTATTCTTTATTCTTTTTTTTTTTTTGCAATTCGCTCTGTTATTTGTCTGAGTTGGAGCAGCTTGTCGGTGTTTTAGATCATGCAGCTGGGCGCCGTCATGTTGGATCTGTACTTACTCTCGTCTTCTCGCGAGATCACAGCATGCTCCGCCTTCTCTCACAGAAAAAAACACTTGTTTCTCAATAAGTAACTTTTATTTGAATATTATAAATTATAAATAATGACAAATACGAGAATATTTTAACTACACACCTAAACAGTTAAGAGCTTTAGCAAAACTAGACTTTAGAATAATAAACAACAAGTTACTTATTACACTACTTTTAGGTTACTCACCAAAATAAGCGCAGAAAAACGTATGCTATTTTTGCTGGTAGTTAAAGGAAAATCACTACGTGCAGCTCCGATCAGAGCGACCTTTTCTCCAAACAAAGCAAATAAAATCTCTAGATGTATTGCATTGTAGATATATTTAAATGTACTCCGTTTCCTGCTGCTGTTCCGCTGTGGGGCTAGATCGCAGACGGCTCCTGGAAAAAAATGCCGCCCGCGTTCTCACGGCCTGGAGGCAAATACCCCGCAGCCCGGCACGGTCTGCGAGCCAGTGGTTGGGAACCTCTGCACTAGAGACATTCCGTCAGTGATGGTTGGTTATTACCCACTTTCATGGCCACATCTTTGGAGTTGCCGGGCGTTCTGGTCAAAGGCCTACTTTCTCTTGTACACACAGTGAAGCGCCAGAGGAGAGGGAGACGTGCGGCTGCGTCATGCGTCTCCGCCAACGCAGACGTGACTCACCGTTCCTCGTAATATTTCTCTCTATTGTGCATTCGCTGTGCAACAAACAGGATGAACTTGTATATTGAACTTTATTGTTTTATTTATTTATTTATTTATTGTAATATTCCAATTATATTCAAATTTTGTTCCTGCACGCCTAGTGCCAGGTGGGCGCGTGCAGTGTGCCTTGAGGGACGCGGCGCAGCGGACTCCGCCGCGGAGCCGACCACAGCTCTTCAAACTCCAAACTCGGTTCGGAGCCGGGAGCCGCGGTCGACTCTGTGGAGGCCCCTTCACCCCTCAGCACACACTGCACGTGTTTACCGGCAGAACTTCACCGCCCCAACGTGGCGGACAAAATATTAACCACAAAAATACGGCGGGGGGGGGAATCGCTCACAACCGGTTTCAGATTTTTCAATTTCAAATCTAACACCCCTTGTTTCTGGCTGCTGCTCTGTGCACTCCCATCTCTCAATCTCCACGGCCCCGTCACTCCCGACTCAATCCCGACACGACCAGGTATTAAACATGCTTGATATCTCGCCGAGCAGTCGGATCGAGTTGTGAGGAGTTCACACCACGCGCTCCTCGCTCGCGGGAGCGGCTTATGCTGTTCCGCCGATCTGGGGCTTTGCTCGGCAATCTCCAAGAACCTGTCATGAGTGGAAATCAGGCCAGTCTAGGGCCGGCCGGTAATCATCAATACTTTTATCTGCTTATGAAGCTAGTGTGTATGGAGCGGTATGGCACGAAATTGTGCGTAATGGGGACACTTTGTCGGTGACTTTCTCCCCTGTCGCCCCTTCTCCATGCGTTATGCGCAGAAAGTAATGTTAACGAGCCTGCGAGCCGTGGCCTGTTCCCCCGTGCCCCGTCCCCACACCGTGTTTACTCGTTTCATTTGGAGGAGCGTGGTTCGGCGCGCACCGAGAGCCATGTTCGCGTCGTTGGCCGGAAAACTAAAACTTCCTTTCCTGCTTTGGTTGGTCCGAGCTACAGCAAAGCACAGGAATACTTCCCTTTGTGTGGCTCTGCACGCTGAGTCACTGAGTCTGTGTGAAAATGCCAGGGTTAACCACTGCCTTAGGACCCAAAAATAAATAACTGGACTTGCTTTGACATAAGATGCTAATTATTTTAATCACAATTGTAACAAGTCCTCATGACCCTGAACTGCAGCAAACAGTGAGAAATATGATAATTATACATTATTAGTTTTACTTGCCGCATCCTACAAAGCAAAAGTGAGATCGAAACTGATAAACCATCATAGTTGTTTATTAATCAGCGTTCCTTATCTTAAATACTTTGACTTTTCTCATGCTTTCACACCTTCACTTTGTCTTCCTGTGTTGTGGGCTTGCATAGCGCTGACTGGAACTCCTTACTCCTGTGTCAAAATAGAGAAAGCAGAAAGCCGGTGATATAGGGTTAGACTGTGTTAACTTGTGGGACGTTTTGCGTGTGCGATCGGCAGTTTTGTGGCAGTGACTTGGAGGAGAAAAAAAAAAAAAAAAAAAAAAAAAGAACCGTTCAGGCAAAAATACTCAATCAGAACAAGAAACAAACAAAAAAAAAAAAAAAAACACACTGAGTTTATGAGTCCTCAACTATTAACCATCTTGCAAGGCAGCTCACAGCCCCCAACCCGTCTCCAGTTGGTCCGATTATCACGTCGTCGATCAGCTGGGGGGGCAGAGTTCTTTCTTCTGTGGTTCTTTTCTTTACTGTTTGTTATGACTTGTCAATACGCGTTGCATTGAGTATACTAACAACCATGTTGGCGTGTGTGCGTTAACATCGCCCTGGCTCCCTCGACCAAAAGCCAATGGGATTTGCCGTTGTATTTTGGATTATTGTCCAAAATAAGCTCTGTGTATATTATGGTTACACGTTTGGGTCAGCGAGGTGGTCTCAACAAATCAACACCACTTTTGTGATTTTATTTATTTATTTATTTATTTTTAAGCGTAAATGCAATCGCCTGAAGTAAAAAGCTGACGTTAGGCTATAAACAAACTACATTACGCTCGCATGACTTCAACGTCGCGACCACTGAGCTTCCAACTTGTAATTTGATTTTGCGCGCTGACCTCTTCTACAAAAGCCTGGAAAGTTTGAGTTAGAATAGTTTGCAAGAGCGCGAGTATAAACACAACTAGAGGCTGTGAAGGCAGAGTAGTGAGTACATGACTTCGTGTTCGGCGTGATGACGTTTAATGTCCCCGACAACTTCAGTCGCCTCGTTCAGCCACTTGTTAGCAACCGCCTTTTTTAAGAGGCCTAAAAGCTTCAATACTCACAGGTGGGGTATTCACTGACGTATTTTATGTCGTAGAAATAAATGTAAAAATCTCTCCTGCAATGCTTATTCAATGCTTTTTTCGTCTGTAGGGCCGGGCCTGTTATTTCATAATCGACCCAAAAAAAACCCAAAGTCATAATAGCAAGTTGCTAATGTTTTTCCAAAAATGTATGAAAGTAATCTACCTTTCCTAGAAATACACATAAATAGTTTATGTATGCCTAAACACTACGCGATCCCTCTAAAACAAAGCCGACAATAATACTTCTCCCTGCAACGATCGCACTGTCTTTGGAGTTTACCGTGCATCACAGTTTCCGTGGGAACAAATTGGTGCCGATCCACGTGTCCAGAAGAGTTCAGTGTCCCGGACAAATGGGAGAGATTCGGGTCAAATTTTATGGTGTGTTTGGTGTGAGAGAGAGCGGGGCAAGGAGGGGCGGAGCGAATGAATGTCAACAGGAAAAACATTAAAAAATATATATATATGTCAATGGTGATATTGGGGCGGGCCGCCACAAATATATCAACGTATGGGAAACACTGATATATATGGACATACTGTATATATTAAATCAATACATTTAAATCAATGCTATTGCTCAGATAAATAGTTTTTGAACTTGCTTCACTTTAACAACATCGTAGCACTGGTTTTATGAAAGCGCTGCCTGTGTTACGTGTGATGGGACCGTTCGGAACCAGGGCACTGCTGTAAAAGGGCGCGTGTGCTCTGCGACACTTCCTTTCCACTTTCACACTTCCCTCGCTCGGAACAACGCAAATGACAGCCTCCTCCTTTTGGCGGATAAGCAGCGCTTCCGGATGAGTTGTCAGCCCCGGCGGCTTGCTGAAGAGCACTTTGGCAGCTGTTTTTGAACCGTCGCCGCTGCTCCTGTGAGAGAGGACGCCGGAGGCCTGTCGTCGGGCGCCGAGTTGGGAGCTGATTTACAGCCCCGCCGCGGGAGAGGGAGCAGAGTGTGGGGTTGAAGACGAGTGGCGTCGTGGTTCAACGTCTCGTGGGCCTCGGCAAGCCCTGTAAATCTTGCGGCTCCTAAAACTAATTGCACGTCGCGGCCACCAGCTACAGTATACAGCTGCACCGAGGAGGAGCCGCCCTCCGCACACACACACACACACACACACACACACCCCGCTCTTTACTATGAAGAGGAAGCTCCAGACAGTGTCCTCACTAAAACAATAGCAGCCCCTTTCTACAAGAATCCCATCCAGGTATAAATAGGTCCCCGAGGCACAAGCTTCCTGCCGCGGCCTTCACAACGCCATTCCTGTTCAGCACTTTCAGTAATTTAGCTCATGGCCTCGTCCAGAGCAACCCCCGTTGATTACCAGTTTGACCAGATTGTTAGCGGCACAGTCGGCCCATTGTCAGGCCGTTTGTTTCAACAATTTGCTCTCACGCGGTCATGAGCAGAGTGATTGGCAGCGCTAGAGGAGGCCGAGGGCGGCGTCGCAGACGGCCGACGGCGAGAGTGAGTGCGCACCGTGGGGGAATTGGGGAGAAACTAATGAAAAAAGGGAGGTTTGAGAGGGGAAGGCATAGAGAAAATGGAGCAGAGAGGAAAGGGGGAGGGGGGGAGAAGAGAGCGATACGGGAGCGTTCACAACAATGCGTCTTTCCCCTTCCTGGCCCGGCGGTGTCACTTCCTGCCGCATCGATCGGTCTGCGTGAGGCGCAGCGCTCTCCGGGATCCCTGCGGACCAGAAGCCGCCGACGCGTCGGGGAATCCGCCACGCCGGGGCCGTCGGCCACCGAGCCGGCCGTCAGAGGCGAACGGGGGAAGTCCGCCTCGTGCAGTCCCCGGTTGAGACAAAGATCCGTTGGAACGTCCCCCTGCTTTTCGGAGGCGTACAACAGATGCTCTCGAGCAGCCCGAGGGTCCCCTCTTGTTCACCGATGAATGATTTATTGGCTAATTAAACTTGACTACAACCACAACCACCACCCGTTAGCCTAATTAGGGTTGTTCCCAATTTTGCTACATACGGCACATTTTTTTTTCATCTCCATGAAAACATTCTCGCTTCCGAGCTGGAATTCCAAGGTCTAGGTACAGATGTGTGGAGATCGCAGTGTTTGTAGCAGGGATGGCAAGATTGGGTTCAGAGGACACTGCCTGAATATTTAATGTCAAGGCCCGTCCTACAGTTGTGAACCGATGGCTTTGGCCCTCCATCCATTTTCCCCACCTGCTTTTACTGGTCACGGGGCTGGTGCCCATCAGAGCTGAGAGTGGGGTGCGAGGCAAGGACTCTGGTCTTTCACGAACCGCACCCTTCATACCGAGGGGCAATTTAGATTCTCCAAAGCCTCAACTGCATGTCTTTAATTGTAGGAAACTGAGATTTGGGTCCAGGCCTCTGGTGCAGCGAGGCAAAAGAACTCTTTAAGTAGAGGCCGGCTGATATATCAGTTTGGCCGATGCATTGGCCATTATTTGACTTTTTTTTTGACCACTTTGGGATTGGCAGCTGATGTGTCCCGATTTTAAAATAAGTGTAATAAACCAAAAAAAATTGATTATTTATCCTGTACTAGTCTGTTTGAGTGTTGTAATGGCTATTTACTAGAATGATCCGCACTTATGACACAAATTTTAAGTAAATCACCAAATTAAGCTCAGAAGTCTGACCAGCGGTGTTGTTGTCCATGTTTGTTTACACTCACCCCACGTGCAGATAATGTCTATTATTCCTGTAAAGCAGTTCTGCCGCTGCGACATAGCTCAGGGGAGGGACCATTGGGAATTTATATTTACTTATACCCTTGTTCATTGGTTAATTAAAGTTAAATGTTCTTTTCATATATTGAAGTTTAATATATATATATATTTCATTTTATATCGTGTTTTACATTTTTTTAATCTGTCAAATAGTTCTTTGTGTTTATTTTATTTATTTGTTTTCCTACAGGTTTAAAGGTACAATTTGTAACTTTTCCGCATTTGAATGTCAACTAGCCCTATGTTATATATATTTTGTCGTGTCGTGTACTTGAATTACCCCAAATGTTTCCAACAATTTTCAAACCCAGAGAAATCCGTAATTTTTTATATAGCCGGCAATCTGTTTCATTAGATCATCTGTCTGAGGTCATATCCCCCCCTTCCCCCCTCTACTTGCTATAAGTTCCGGGGCAACGAGAGGAAGACCGCTTTCTCTGTGCCCTCCCCGGGGCCTAGGGTGATTGTTTTAACCCTCCGCGCTGCCCCCTGGCGAGACCTGGTGAGCTGTGCGTGGCCACGTGTGCGGAGCCAGGACGCTGCGTCTTTTTTAAAAATGTATTTATTTTTTACCTTTTTTTTAACTCGGTGAGCATACAGCCGTCCCTGAGCACAGAGAGCGGACGTATGGGCGCAACATTTCGATAAAAAACAATACATTTCTGCTGAAACGCTGAATATTTTTTGAATGTTAATTTTCAGATTCGAACAATTACAGATTTTAAAGTTAAATCAGTTCAATTCACAGTTGAATAAAGATGTTGTTCATATCAATTCAAGCATCAGTCCATCTCATTTCATCGTAACACGCGGGTGTGGCCGACAGGAAAGAGCCGTTTATATGTTGACAGTGTCCAATGTTGTGTTGGTCGTACTATAGAATGATTTCTTGCTTTTTGTTCAGTGAATAATACAGAAGATAAGGAAAACGCATACAGAATCGCAATCGCAATATTGGTCTAAGAAATCCCCATGAGTTTATTTTTCCCAGCCATACTAAAAATGACTTAAATAAAATGATAAAGGGTTGCATACATACCAATATCATTTCCCCTCAGACTATAAACTCAAAAGAAATGTATCGTTTCGAATATAGAACAACGAAACAAAACAAAAAAAAAATCTAAAGTGGAATATACTGTATATATTATTAGAAACGTTGGTTCCATCATCGTGTTTAATGAGACCAGAGTTTGTCACAGAATTTGCCTGCATATTTGAGTTTGGAGCGTCAGAACACTTGCATTGAAACCACGGTGGCCCTTCGGGGCCATAAAACCTAACACGGCCACTTTAGAAAGTGGTTTCACAGGATCCGTATACAGAGACTCTTCCCATCTGTCCTTGGTAAGAATTAGTCTCCCATCTCTCCGTTCCTTCTGAGGACCTTGTCTGGATATTGGGTCACCATCTGCCAGGAGGAGGTCCTGCCCTCTTTTTCTTAGGAGCTTGCAGTATTAATGCTGCACACCAGGGATGCACTAATACGCCACTTTTTCACTGACACCAATTCGTTTCAGACTTTAATTCTTAAAAATTATATTAAAAGATTTTTTAAATCAACATTATAGTTAGTTGTTTTTCAGCTGTGTTTTATTACAATCAAATGAAAGGCATAAATGACTGTCATATCATAATGCACAATTTTATACTATAAGTAAAAAAATTAAATGAAATAAAAAATATATGCAACAATATGAGTCTTAAATATATTTCTTTTTTTATTAAAGACATTTTTTAAATTAAATGTAGATGTTGGACAGAAGAGCTGTCAAATCCTTTTGGAAGAAATGAATACGTGTGCAACCAGCCACCCCTGTGTTGACCTTCCAAAGTGCCCTTGAGCGCAGTGCCGGCAACCCTGCCAGGTTTATGCGTGCAGATATGTGGCTGAGCCAACACATTATCAACCAGGTCAGCTAAGCGCTGCCGTGCTCTCAGATTTTTTATTCTTTTTTTTTAAACCAAAGCAGTAACCATTACTACGGAGTGCTTCAGCTAATGCAGAAGTGATTTAAACTGCAGTTTGGCTAGATGCTTCTGAAAGCCTCTGACAGGAAGAAGAAATCCAGTCAATGGGGGGGAAAAAAAAAACCCTATCTTGCTAGAAATACAAATTCAAATTAATTTTCACGGCGACACGCGAGTGTCTCAATAGCTAAACCCAAACTCAAGGCTTCAAAATGTCTCTTCAAGAACCAAACGGGTGACTTCACAGACGCTACATCCATTTTTTTCCCCCCTATAAGCTCTCCTGCTTGGCTCCGTGGCACTTTTATTCCATCAGTGTTCAGTATCTGATCGCGGTTGGTTATCGCTCAGATAGCGGGCCACATGTGTTCCACGCGGGGAAGGGCAAATCCCGTCATATTAAGTAAGGGATTAATGCTCCACTCAGCTGTGGTTACGGAGCAGCAGTGGGCCCCAGAGGTTAGGACTGACCCAGGGGTTTTGTTTTTTTTGGCAGCCGGAGTGGGACGCTGGCACAACACCGCAGTTGACGCTTAAAGCTGCTGGGACACGCACGCACACAAAGCAGAAATACCAAATACAGCAACAAATCGCTCTCTCTACACGCTTTCTTCTACGTCCCCTAATTGACGGGATTGATGCACACACTCGCACACAAACACAGAGGAGTCTCTTTTGCACCCATTGGGCGGAGTGAGCCTCAGGTGTGTCAATATGTGTCTATGTAGTGTGCATATGTAGCTTATATCAGCCCGGGTTTATGTAGCCTCGACCTGTGCGTGTGTGCGTGTGTGCGTGTGTGCGTGTGTGCGTGTGTGCGTGCGTGCGTGCGGGTGCGCGTGTGTGCGCGTGTGTGTGTGCATGTGTGTGTATGCGCATGATGGCAACCGTGGCTTGTGGACATAATCTGGCGTAATGAAGTCCACTGGAGAAGGTTGGCTCTGTCTCCAGTAGCAGTGCGCCACCCGCCTCCCGTGGCTTCCCCCCCGGCCCTGTCGGAGGAGCTCGGGCAGGTCAGAGTTCACACCAAACCCCCGATCCAATACAAAGGCCGTGCATGTTTTACGACCCCCGCCCCCTCCCATTCTACAGCAGGCAGCGTCGGCTACAGATGTCACAATTTCCACATACGTTGCCTGATCGCGACTGTTTAAACGGATCAAAAGAGTCAGTCCACTCGAGTCTTTACGTTTCAATGTTAAATGGCAAAAAAAAAATTCTCCTGTTTATAAACGGGATGTGTGTTACGCAATCCAAGACCCATTTCATGAGCGCTGACAGCTCAAGTGTCGACGATCTCGATCTTCCTGTTCCCTCCGGGCCGAGACAGAATCGTAACAATTTCCCATTTTCAATTCTCCCGACCGTCTGTGGAAATGAACGTAATATGTTTTCAGTGCTTGCAGCACGGCAGCTGAAAATGTGTGCCGCACGTGCTCAGTTTCACTGGTGATTATGTTTTATCACCACTCAAATTGTGGGGAGGTGCTTTGAATGCAAAATGATAATTTGTCAGGGAAAACAAAGAGTGCATTTGAAAGCTGTAGTCATCAAACATCCAGCGTGCCCCCGTGAACGCCAAAACGGTCCCAACCCTCATACGCTCTCACGTACGGATTTCTTATCGTTTATTTTTTATTTCAAGTGCCAATCCCTTTTCCTCCTTTCTTCCTTCCGCCACAACTGCTCTCCTGTGCCACGACCCTTCCTACAGGTTATTCACTGGGTACTGTGGCCGTAACCTTCAACCTCCGCTAACCCCCGGCCACCTCTCCAGTGAAGCCGACGACCTCCGTAAAGCCTGTCGTCACACTCATTCCGATGGCGACAGATGAGCTGCTCACGGGGCGGTTCGATACCTTGCAGGCGGTAGAAGGAACCGGACGTAGCGCCCGTGACGTTCGGACTACACCGCCTTCAACATCCTGACGCCGTCGGGGCGTTCACACTACAGGGTCGTCTTTCTGAGAAGTTTTTGTCCTGGGGATGTAGTGGTGTTCAAACCACGCGTTGCTTCCCATACGTCGCTCTCCGTGTTCTTGACAGGAAATCACGTGACCTCAGCAGCCCCCCCCCCCCCCCCCCCCCCCATTTTAAGTAGCACACGGATTAAAAAAAAAAAAAACCAAAAAAACGAGTGCACGCCCGTTCAAAATGTGAGACTTTCCAAGACGTTTTAGTGGAACAGTTTGAAGAAAATGTCCTTGATTGAAACGGGGATAAAAGTGCCGGCTACAGTCGTACGCGTGAGCAGGTAAAGCTGGTCGTACGTGTAACCGGGTAAGAGCCCTGAAGCCCCGCCCTCCGCCGGCGCGCTGTTCGCTTGTCTATTCAAGCTTTATTAATATCACAGGTGTTGTGTGTCCAAATTGCACTAAATTCGACACTGCACGTCCTTGGGTCCCCAGCGATGCACCCGCCAAGTCGTTCGGGTGGACGGTTCTCGAGATAATCAGACAGACAGACAGACAGAGAGACAGACAGACAGAGAGCGATTCCTTCCTTTATAGTTAGATTGATTATACCAAGTTTATTTATTAGAAATATATTTTAAAAGTCAATTGACTCTCTTAAGGCTTTATACAATATTTTAAATTGAGCTAATGCGTTCATTTATGAATGATTATATATTATAATTAATTTAGTCTTTACTCCGTACATAGAGGAGCTTAAAGCGTTCTTTTTCACAGTGTGACAAACAAGGGCATGTGTAGGTGTCGCACGATAATCTTTCTCATCGTCATGGGATCTGTAGAACAATCTTCTGTTGACGTTACAAGCTTCCTCTTCCCATTTGGGAGTAAACACACTCCGTCCCCGGACGGGAGCCCCCCCGTCCCCGGCGGGCCCCCACGCTCCGCGCCGGGGCTCCGACAGGCTCCTCGGTTTTGTTGTTCCACCTGACAGCAGAAACGGCAGCGTCCCTCTTTTACGTCGCTATATTTGTTCATAAGATTGTTTCATAAATAAATTGGATTTAAACACTGACATAAAACATTTAAAAGAATTGGAGACTTTTTTTAAAGACTGAATTTTTTTTAATTTTGAGTTTCCCATTTTCTAAGTCTGTGCCGAATGCAAACGTCTCAATTTCGAATATCGAATAAAGCCTTTTAGAGAGTCAATTGTCTTTTCAAATATATTTTGTGTGAATAAACTTTGTAAATATATTTTTTTCAATCCGTGTTCTCCTTCACGGGGGAAAAAAAAGAACAAGACGACCAACCTCCGCTGCTGAGGTCATTTGATTTCCTGTCGACCCGCGGAGGTGCCTCTTGCCCCTTGTCCTTCTCAAATGTATTGGCTTTTCGTTGCCGCTTCCATAAATGAACAAATCTGCGGAAGGCTTTATCGAAACGATCGAGCCCGGTTTTGTATTGACGTTTGTAATTGTCGTTATCGTGCTATCGCCCAGCGCCGTCCCAAGCTATTTCAAACGACACTATCTTGTGTCCTCCAGCTCCCGGTGCTATTTCAAGCCACACAAGCTCGGCCCCTGAGGTTTTTCCTGCAGGCCTGGAAACCTCCAGGGTGCTGGCCACAAAGCGCCACCTGGGACAGGTCTTGCTGTCCCAGGTCTTGCTGTCCCAGGTCTTGCTGTCCCAGCCACACGAGCGGCGGCAGCGGCGGCGGGAGAGCGCTGCAGGGGGGCCGCCGGTGGGAAGCGCTTCGTCCCCCGTCTCAGAAATCGGTCGGGGACCCTCAGATCGGGTGATCTGGGCAAATAGGGCTTAGTCTGAACAGGGCGTTAGTGTGCTGGGGAAGGCTCTTGTTGCACATGTTATTTAATATTTTCAGACGTTCAGTGTTTTGATTCTGTGTTTGTAGATCGTAGAGTGAATTGATCGTCTGGGGTATTCAAGTTATTTTTTCCTTGTGGAGTTTAAATAAACAACTTGTGTATTCATTTAGGCTTTGTTCAGCGTTATTGTGAGCCAAATTATCTATCTATCTATCTATCTATCTATCTATCTATCTATCTAATATCTTTCCATCATCTATCTATTTTGTACTGCAACTTTTATTATAGTAGAAATGTATTTTCTTTTCTTTCATACATATAAATGTGTGTATAAATATTGTATAAGTAGTGTGTGTGTGTGTGTGTGTGTGTGTGTGTGTGTGTGTGTGTGTGTGTGCGTGCGTGCGTGCGTGCATGAGCGTGCATGACCGTGCATGAGCGTAATCTCTGCTAACAGCCAGTGACGCAGGACAGAACCAGGAACGACTGCAGGGAGCTTGAGGGCGATCAAGCCAGAACGCTCCAATGAGCATCACCTCTGAGAGAGAGAGAGAGAGAGAGAGAGAGAGAGAGAGAGAGGGAGGGAGGGTGTTAGGCTGAGAGAGCTCTGTCCTTCTCTGGTTAGACCAAGATAAGCACATCAATATTCTCCTCATCTTTTCCTCTTCTCCTTCCCTCGCTTCCTCCTCTCCTCTCCTCCTTCTCGCCCCCTCCCTTTCTTCTCCTCTCTTCCCCTCTCCTCCTTGCTTTCCCTCTCACCTCCTTCTCCCTCTCTACTCTCCTCTTTTCCTTCTCTCTTTTCCTCTTCTCCTTCTGTCCTTTCCTTCTCGCCTTTCCTCCTCTCCTCGCCCCCTCTCCTCTCCTCCTCTCCTTTCCTGTCTTTCTCTCCTCTCCCCCTCTCTTTCCTCTCCTCTCTTTCCATGTCCCCTCCTCCTTGCTTTTCCTCTCATCTGCTCCCCCTTCCTCTCCTCTCCTTCTCTCCTCTCCTCCTCTGCTCTCCTCATCTTTTCCTTCTCCTCTCCTTTCCTCGTCTCGTTCTCATCTCATTCTTTCCATCCCACCTCTCCTCTCCTCTCCTCTCCTCTTTTCCTTCTCCTCCCCTTTCCTCCTCTCCTATCCTGTCACCTCCTTTCCCCTCCTCACCTCTCTCACTCAGACCCGACAGCTGAGTCTGTGTGTCTGTGTGTCTGTGTGTCTGTGTGTCTGTGTGTCTGTGTGTGTGTGTGTGTGTGTGTGTGTGTGTGCGTGCGTGTCTGCACATATGTACTGTTGTTTTTCAGCAGCAGCTGCCCCCACTGTGGCCGGCGCTCGCCCACCGAAACAGAAAAATGCTGCTTCAAAAACAGCTCATCTGGTCGGCTCGCCGCCTCCACAACAAGCACAAAGAACCACAAAGTTCAAGCCAGGCCGCCACAATCTCGGTTAATTTAAAGGTTTAAAGGAAAAACGAAATGCTAAAATGCTTTTGATGCATGAAATAGTAGTTTGGAATGTTTGCCTGTGAGCTAGCAAAAAAATATATATGTAGCATATGTAGGTTTACACCGTCTTCACGGAACAGAATTTGGGTAATAAGTCAAAAAAGTTGCATTTTTCGTAAGTAATTTCGTCGTTAATCTCGGAAGTTTTCACTTTTTTCTCTCCAAATTTCAACACATCGCTTGAAACATGCTATGACTTCAATCTTAACATTTCAATTAAATTTCCACCTTAATCTCTCGTGTCATTTCACTTTTATTCTTGAAACACACAATATTTTTTTCTCATCCTTTAGCCTTCACAAATAATTATGCAAATAATTCTGATATCTGGTGTGTGGTTGTTGTTGTGTGTAAATACACACACACACACACAAAAAAAAAAAAAAAAATCGTCGTCAGTTTTGGCGTGTAGATCTCCAGCCACCATGTTGGTCATGATCAGGATGTGTTATTGTGACCGCGGCGGCAACATTTGAAGTGTGAGCCGTCTGCGCCTGTCGCTCCTGGACAAGACGTTGGTAGGTCGCGGGGAGGATCGGGCCCAGATTTGTTGCGCGGCCGAAACGCCACGGTGCCCCGGCTTGCATGAAGCGCCCGGTCTCCGAGCGGCCGCCGCTTCAGTTGTGGTTCCAGACGGAATGGACACGAGGGTCACATGGCAGAGCCAGTGGCTGACCAGATGTGAGGAGGAGGAGGAGGAAGAGGAGAGAATGAGCAGGGGAGGATACGAGCGTAAAGGAGGTCAGGATGAAAGCGTGAGAAGCGAACAAAGGAAAGTAGAGAAGGGGACAACTGGCTCAAGAAGACAGCGGAAATGGAGGGTGGATGAAAGAAGGATGAAAGAAAATGGTCAGCGGGAGGAAAAGAGGAGCGGTTAGGGGGGGAGGGGGTGGTGGTGGGTAGCGAGCGACTACTCCTGAAACCGGATTCCCTGCTGCCCCGCCTCTGACAATAGAGCATTCTGGGAAGGAAAAAAAAACAAAAAAACGCCAGAATCTGAGTTCTTGTGAAACGGAGCGTTGTGTGGGAAGCCCCAGATTCTTCAAAAGACCAGGGACTGAAAACTCCCACAGCTCCAGTGCTGCCGAGGAGCCTTTCTGAATAGACACGTTGTTGACCGAATTCTACCAGCGATGAGATCACGGCCGTCCTTAAGTCCCTACTTTTCATCGCATTGTACCGTGGCAAAATTAGACAGTGTTTTTTCTTTTCTTTTTTTTTTTTTTTTGTTTTAGACGCACACAATTTTGACGTCAAAATGTACGGTGTCAGATGGTAGGGTGTCATATGGTGAGAGAGAGAGAGACTTGACTTTTAAGGCTCCCTTTTTTTCAGCACTGACAAGCTGGCTACCTGCCACCTTGTAGAGCTGTTTGAGAACAATGAGCGATCGAGCGCCGTGTCTGCGATCCCAGAAATTGGTTGCGAGTCTGCGGCGATACATTATTATTTTTTTTTTAA